>NW_025726192.1:1236829-1855243 GCF_021461395.2 Schistocerca americana | reverse complement strand
ATCGGAATTAAATACAAAAGGCACAATGATGACTTAAGTACATGAAGACGGACACTTCCTACTGAGTATGTTTTGAACCATTCCTGTGACACTAGTTATAGATTCCGATGCTTCACATCAGGTATACTGTATCCCTTGGACCTTCTTATTGACGATGGAACACAGAAATTGCATCGGAATTAATTACAAAAGACACAATGCCGTCTTATGTACATGAAGACCGACACTTCTTACTGACTATGTTTCGAACCATTCCTGTGACACTAGTTATAGATTCCGATGCTTCACTTCAGGTTTACTGTATCCCTTGGACCAACTTATTGACGGTGAAACACAGAAATTGCATAGGAATTACATACAAAAGGCAGAATGCCGACTTAAGGGCAAGAAGAGTGACTCTTCCTACTGACTACACCTGTGACACTAGTTATAGATTCCGATGCTTCACTTCAGGTTTACTGTATCCCTTGGGCCTTCTAATTGACGATGTAACACAGAAATTGCATCGGATGTAAATACAAAAGGCACAATGCCGACTTAAGTACAAGAAGACCGACACTTCTTACTGACTACGTTTTGAACCATTCCTGTAACACTAGTTATAGATTCCGATGCTTCACTTCAGGTTTACTGTATCCCTTGGACCTTCGAATTGACGATGAAACACAGAAATTGCATCGGAATTAAATTCAAAAGGCACTATGCCGACTTAAGGACAAGATGACTGACTCTTCCTACTGACCAGTCCTGTAACACTAGTTATAGATTCCGATGCTTCACTTCAGGTTTACTGTATCCCTTAATCCTTCTTATTGATGATGAAACACAGAAATTGCATCGGAATAAATACAAAAGGCACAATGCCGACTTAAGTACATGAAGACCGACACTTTTTACTGACTACGCTTTGAACCATTCCTGTAACACTAGTTATAGATTCCGATGCTTCACTTCAGGTTTACTGTATCCCTTGGACCTTCTTATTGACGATGAAACACAGAAATTGCATCGGAATCAAATACAAAAGGCACAACGCCGACTTAAGGTCAAGAAGACTGACTCTTCCTACTGACCATTCCTGTTACGCTAGTTATAGATTCCGACGCTTCACTTCAGGTTTTCTGTATCCCCTGGATCTTCTTATTGACGATGAAACACAGATATTGCATCGGAATTAAATACAAAAGGCACAATGCCGAATTAAGTACATGAAGGCCGTCACTTCTTACTGACTATGTTTAGGACCATTCCTGCGACACTAGATATAGATTCCGATGCTTGACTACAGATTTACTGTATCCCTTGTACCATCTTATTGACGATGAAACTCAGAAATTGCATCGGAATTAAATACAAAAGGCACAATGATGACTTAAGTACATGAGGACGGACACTTCCTACTGAGTATGTTTTGAACCATTCCTGTGACACTAGTTATAGATTCCGATGCTTCACATCAGGTATACTGTATCCCTTGGACCATCTTATTGTCGATGAAATACAAAAATTGCATAGGAATTAAATGCAAAAGGCACAATGCCGACTTAAGGGCAAGAAGACTGACTCTTCCTACTGACCATTCCTGTGACACTAGTTATAGATTCCGATGCTTCACTTCAGGTACACTGTATCCCTTGGACCTTCTTATTGGCGATGAAACACAGTAATTGCATCGGAATTAAATACAAAAGACACAATGCCGACTTAAGCACATGAAGACCGACACTTCTTACTGACTATGTTTTGAACCATTCCTGTGACACTAGTTATAGATTCCGATGCTTCACTTCAGGTTTACTGTATACCTTGGACCATCTTATTGACGGTGAAACACAGAAATTGCATAGGAATTACATACAAAAGGCACAACGCCGACTTAAGGGCAAGAAGACTGACTCTTCCTACTGACTACTCCAGTGACACTAGTTATAGATTCCGATGCTTCACTTTAGGTTTACTGTATCCCTTGGACCTTCTTATTGACGATGAAACACAGAAATTGCATCGGAATTAAATACAAAAGGCACAATGCCGAATTAAGTACATGAAGACCGACACTTCTTACTGACTATGTTTTGAACCATTCTTGTGACACTAGTTATAGTTTCCGATGCTTCACTTCAGGTTTACTGTATCCCTTGTACCTTCTTATTGACGATGAAACACAGAAATTGCATCGGAATTAAATACAAAAGGCACTATGCCGACTTAAATACATGAAGACCGACACTTCTTACTGACTACGATTTGAACCATTCCTGTAACACTAGTTATAGATTCAGATGCTTCACTTCAGGTTTACTGTATCCCTTGGACCTTCTTATAGACGATGAAACACTGAAATTGCATCGGAATGAAATACAAAAGGCACAATGCCGACTTAAGGACAAGAAGACTGACTCTTCCTACTGACCATTCCTGTGACACTAGTTATAGATTCCGAAGCTTCACTTCAGGTTTACTGTATCCCTTGGACCTTCTTATTGACGATGAAACACAGAAATTGCATCGGAATTAAATACAAAAGGCACAATGCCGACTTAAGTACATGAAGACCGACACTTCTTACTGACTATGTTTTGAACCATTCCTGTGACACTAGTTATAGATTTCGATGCTTCACATCAGGTTTACTGTATCCCTTGGACCTTCTTATTGACGATGAAACACAGAAATTGCATCGGAATTAAATACAAAAGGCACAACGCCGACTTAAGGTGAAGAAGACTGACTCTTCCTACTGAACATTCCTGTTACGCTAGTTATAGATTCTGACGCTTCACTTCAGGTTTTCTGTATCCCTTGGATCTTCTTATTGACGATGAAACAGAGATATTAAATCGGAATTAAATACAAAAGGCACAATGCCGAATTAAGTACATGAAGACCGACACTTCTTACTGACTATTCTTTGAACCATTCCTGTGACCCTAGTTATAGATTCCGATGCTTCACTTCAGGTTTACTGTATCCCTTGGACCTTCGTATTGACGATTAAACACAGAAATTGCATCGGAATTAAATACAAAAGGAACAATGCCGACTTAAGTACAAGAGACTGATTCTTCTTACTGACTATGCTTTGAACCATTCCTGAGATATTAGTTATAGATTCCGATGCTTCACTTCAGGTTTACTGTATCTCTTGGACCTTCTTATTGATGATGAAACACAGACATTGCATCGGAATTAAATACAAAAGGCACAATGCCGACTTAAGTACAAGAATGCTGACTCTTCTTACTGACTATGTTTTGAACCATTCCTGTGACACTAGTTATAGATTCCGATGCTTCACTTCAGGTTTACTGTATCCCTTGGACCTCCTTATTGATGATGAAACACAGACATCGCATCGGAATTAAATACAAAAGGCACAATGCCGACTTAAGTACAAGAATGCTGACTCTTCTTACTGACTATGTTTTGAACCATTCCTGTGACACTAGTTATAGATTCCGATGCTTCACTTCAGGTTTATTGTATCCATTGGACCATCTTATTGACGGTGAAACACAGAAATTGCATAGGAATTACATACAAAAGGCACAATGCCGACTTATGGGCAAGAAGACTGACTCTTCCTGCTGACTACTCCTATGACACTAGTTATAGATTCCGATGCTTCACTTTAAGTTTACTGTATCCCTTGGACCTTCTTATTGACGATGAAACACAGAAATTGCATCGGAATTAAATACAAAAGGCACAATGCCGAATTAAGTACATGAAGACCGACACTTCTTACTGACTATGTTTGAACCATTCCTGTGACACTAGTTATAGTTTCCGATGCTTCACTTCAGGTTTACTGTATCCCTTGGACCTTCTAATTGACGAAGAAACACAGAAATTGCATCGGATGTAAATACAAAAGGCACAATGCCGACTTAAGTACAAGAAGACCGACACTTCTTACTGACTACGTTTTGTACCATTCCTGTAACACTAGTTATAGATTCCGATGCTTCACTTCAGGTTTACTGTATCCCTTGGACCTTCGTATTGACGATGAAACACAGAAATTGCATCGGAATTAAATTCAAAAGGCACTATGCCGACTTAAGGACAAGATGACTGACTCTTCCTACTGACCAGTCCTGTAAAACTAGTTATAGATTCCGATGCTTCACTTCAGGTTTACTGTATCCCTTGGTCCTTCTTATTGACGATGAAACACAGAAATTTCATCGGAATAAATACAAAAGGCACAATGCCGACTTAAGTACATGAAGACCGACACTTTTTACTGACTACGCTTTGAACCATTCCTGTAACACTAGTTATAGATTCCGATGCCTCACTTCAGGTTTACTGTATCCCTTGGACCTTCTTATTGACGATGAAACACAGAAATTGCATCGGAATTAAATACAAAAGGCACAACGCCGACTTAAGGCCAAGAAGACTGACTCTTCCTACTGAACATTCCTGTTACGCTAGTTATAGATTCCGACGCTTCACTTCAGGTTTTCTGTATCCCTTGGATCTTCTTATTGACGATGAAACAGAGATATTGCATCGGAATTAAATACAAAAGGCACAATGCCGAATTAAGTTCACAAAGGCCGACACTTCTTACTGACTATGTTTTGAACCATTCCTGTGACACTAGTTATAGATTCCGAAGCTTCTCTTCAGGTTTACTGTATCCCTTGGACCTTCTTATTGACGATGGAACACAGAAATTGCATCGGAATTAAATGCAAAAGGCACAATGCCGACTTAAGTACATGAAGACCGACACTTCTTACTGACTATTCTTTGAACCATTCCTGTGACAATAGTTATAGATTCCGATGATTCACTTCGGGTTTACTGTATCCCTTGGACCTTCGTATTGACGATGAAACACAGAAATTGCATCGGAATTAAATACAAAAGGAACAATGCCGACTTAAGTACAAGAGACTGATTCTTCTTACTGACTATGCTTTGAACCATTCCTGTGATATTAGTTATAGATTCCGATGCTTCACTTCAGGTTTACTGTATCCCCTGGACCTTCTTATTGATGATGAAACACAGACATTGCATCGGAATTAAATACAAAAGGCACAATGCCGACTTAAGTACAAGATGACTGACTCTTCTTACTGACTATGTTTTTAACCATTCCTGTGACACTAGTTATAGATTCCGATGCTTCACGTCAGGTTTACTGTATCCCTTGGACCTTCTTAATGATGATGAAACACAGACATTGCATCGGAATTAAATACAAAAGGCACAATGCCGACTTAAGTACAAGAGGACTGACTCTTCTTACTGTCTATGTTTTGAACCATTCCTGCGACACTAGATATAGATTCCGATGCTTGACTTCAGATTTACTGTATCCCTTGGACCTTCTTATTGGCGATGAAACTCAGAAATTGCATCGGAATTAAATACAAAAGGCACAATGATGACTTAAGTACATGAAGACGGACACTTCCTACTGAGTATGTTTTGAACCATTCCTGTGACACTAGTTATAGATTCCGATGCTTCACATCAGGTATACTGTATCCCTTGGACCTTCTTGTTGACGATGGAACACAGAAATTGCATCGGAATTAATTACAAAAGACACAATGCCGTCTTATGTACATGAAGACCGACACTTCTTACTGACTATGTTTCGAACCATTCCTGTGACACTAGTTATAGATTCCGATGCTTCACTTCAGGTTTACTGTATCCCTTGGACCATCTTATTGACGGTGAAACACAGAAATTGCATAGGAATTACATACAAAAGGCAGAATGCCGACTTAAGGACAAGAAGAGTGACTCTTCCTACTGACTACACATGTGACACTAGTTATAGATTCCGATGCTTCACTTCAGGTTTACTGTATCCCTTGGATCTTCTTATTGACGATGAAACACAGATATTGCATCGGAATTAAATACAAAAGGCACAATGCCGAATTAAGTACATGAAGGCCGACACTTCTTACTGACTATGTTTAGGACCATTCCTGCGACACTAGATATAGATTCCGATGCTTGACTACAGATTTACTGTATCCCTTGTACCATCTTATTGACGATGAAACTCAGAAATTGCATCGGAATTAAATACAAAAGGCACAATGATGACTTAAGTACATGAGGACGGACACTTCCTACTGAGTATGTTTTGAACCATTCCTGTGACACTAGTTATAGATTCCGATGCTTCACATCAGGTATACTGTATCCCTTGGACCATCTTATTGTCGATGAAATACAAAAATTGCATAGGAATTAAATGCAAAAGGCACAATGCCGACTTAAGGGCAAGAAGACTGACTCTTCCTACTGACCATTCCTGTGACACTAGTTATAGATTCCGATGCTTCACTTCAGGTACACTGTATCCCTTGGACCTTCTTATTGGCGATGAAACACAGTAATTGCATCGGAATTAAATACAAAAGACACAATGCCGACTTAAGCACATGAAGACCGACACTTCTTACTGACTATGTTTTGAACCATTCCTGTGACACTAGTTATAGATTCCGATGCTTCACTTCAGGTTTACTGTATACCTTGGACCATCTTATTGACGGTGAAACACAGAAATTGCATAGGAATTACATACAAAAGGCACAACGCCGACATAAGGGCAAGAAGACTGACTCTTCCTACTGACTACTCCTGTGACACTAGTTATAGATTCCGATGCTTCACTTTAGGTTTACTGTATCCCTTGGACCTTCTTATTGACGATGAAACACAGAAATTGCATCGGAATTAAATACAAAAGGCACAATGCCGAATTAAGTACATGAAGACCGACACTTCTTACTGACTATGTTTTGAACCATTCTTGTGACACTAGTTATAGTTTCCGATGCTTCACTTCAGGTTTACTGTATCCCTTGTACCTTCTTATTGACGATGAAACACAGAAATTGCATCGGAATTAAATTCAAAAGGCACTATGCCGACTTAAGGACAAGATGACTGACTCTTCCTACTGACCAGTCCTGTACCACTAGTTATAGATTCCGATGCTTCACTTCAGGTTTACTGTATCCCTTGGACCTTCTTATTGTCGATGAAACACAGAAATTGCATCGGAATTAAATTCAAAAGGCACTATGCCGACTTAAGGACAAGATGACTGACTCTTCCTACTGACCAGTCCTGTACCACTAGTTATAGATTCCGATGCTTCACTTCAGGTTTACTGTATTCCTTGGTCCTTCTTATTGACGATGAAACACAGAAATTGCATCGGAATAAATACAAAAGGCACAATGCCGACTTAAGTTCATGAAGACCGACACTTTTTACTGACTACGCTTTGAACCATTCCTGTAACACTAGTTATAGATTCCGATGCTTCACTTCAGGTTTACTGTATACCTTGGACCATCTTATTGACGGTGAAACACAGAAATTGCATAGGAATTACATACAAAAGGCACAATGCCGACTTAAGGGCAAGAAGACTGACTCTTCCTACTGACTACTCCTGTGTCACTAGTTATAGATTCCGATGCTTCACTTTAGGTTTACTGTATCCCTTGGACCTTCTTATTGACGATGAAACACAGAAATTGCATCGGAATTAAATACAAAAGGCACAATGCCGAATTAAGCACATGAAGACCGACACGTCTTACTGACTATGTTTTGAACCATTCCTGTGACACTAGTTATAGTTTCCGATGCTTCACTTCAGGTTTACTGTATCCCTTGTACCTTCAGATTGACGATGAAACACAGAAATTGCATCGGAATTAAATACAAAAAGCACTATGCCGACTTAAATACATGAAGACCGACACTTCTTACTGACTACGTTTTGAACCATTCCTGTAACACTAGTTATAGATTCAGATGCTTCACTTCAGGATTACTGTATCCCTTGGACCTTCTTATTGACGATGAAACACTGAAATTGCATCGGAATTAAATACAAAATTCACAATGCCGACTTAAGGACAAGAAGACTGACTCTTCCAAATGACCATTCCTGTGACACTAGTTATAGATTCCGATGCTTCACTTCAGGTTTACTGTATCCCTTGGACCTTCTTATTGACGATGAAACACAGAAATTGCATCGGAATTAAATTCAAAAAGCACTATGCCGACTTAAGGACAAGATGACTGACTCTTCCTACTGATCAGTCCTGTACCACTAGTTATAGATTCCGATGCTTCACTTCAGGTTTACTGTATCCCTTGGTCCTTCTTATTGAAGATGAAACACAGAAATTGCATCGGAATAAATACAAAAGGCACAATGCCGACTTAAGTACATGAAGACCGACACTTTTTACTGACTACGCTTTGAACCATTCCTGCAACACTAGTTATAGATTCCGATGCTTCACTTCAGGTTTACTGTATCCCTTGGACCTTCTTATTGACGATGAAACACAGAAATTGCATCGGAATTAAATACAAAAGGCACAACGCCGACTTAAGGTCAAGAAGACTGACTCTTCCTACTGGCCATTCCTGTGACACTAGTTATAGATTCCGATGCTTCACTTCAGGTTTACTGTATCCCTTGGACCTTCTTATTGACGATGAAACACAGAAATTGCATCGGAATGAAATACAAAAGGCACAACGCCGACTTAAGTTCAAGAAGACTGACTCTTCCTACTGACCATTCCTGTGACATTAGTTATAGATTCCGATGCTTCTTTTCAGGTTTACTGTATCCCTTGGACCATCTTATTGAGGATGAAACACAGAACTAGCATAGGAATTAAATACAAAAGGCACAATGCCGACTTAAGGGCAAGAAGACTGACTCTTCCTACTGACCATTCCTGTGACACTAATTATAGATTCCGATGCTTAACTTCAGGTACACTGTATCTTTTGGACCTTCTTATTGACGATGAAACACAGAAATTGCATCGGAATTAAATATAAAAGATACAATGCCGACTTAAGTATATGAAGACCGACACTTCTTACTGACTATGTTTAAACCATTCCTGTGACACCAGTTTTAGATTCCGATGCTTCACTTCAGGTTTACTGTATCCCTTGGACCATCTTATTGACGATGAAACACAGAAAATGCATAGGAATTAAATACAAAAGGCACAATGCCGACTTAAGGGCAAGAAGACTGACTCTTCCAACTGACCATTCCTGTGACACTAGTTATAGATTCCGATGCTTCACTTCAGGTTTACTGTATCCCTTGGACCTTCTTATTGACGATGAAACACAGAAATTGCATCGGAATTAAATACAAAAGGCACAATGCCGACTTAAGTACATGAAGACCGACACTTCTTACTGACTATGTTTTGAACCATTCCTGTAACACTAGTTATAGATTCCGATGCTTCACTTCAGGTTTACTGTATACCTAGGACCATCTTATTGACGGTGAAACACAGAAATTGCATAGGAATTACATACAAAAGGCACAATGCCGACTTAAGGGCAAGAAGACTGACTCTTCCTACTGACTACTCCTGTAACACTAGTTATAGATTCCGATGCTTCACTTTAGGTTTACTGTATCCCTTGGACCTTCTTATTGACGATGAAACACAGAAATTGCTTCGGAATTAAATACAAAAGGCACAATGCCGAATTAAGTACATGAAGACCGACACTTCTTACTGACTATGTTTGAACCATTCCTGTGACACTAGTTATAGTTTCCGATGCTTCACTTCAGGTTAACTGTATCCCTTGTACATTCAGATTGACGATGAAACACAGAAATTTCATCGGAATTAAATACAAAAGGCACTATGCCGACTTAAATACATGAAGACCGACACTTCTTACTGACTACGTTTTGAACCATTCCTGTAACACTAGTTATAGATTCAGATGCTTCACTTCAGGTTTACTGTATCCCTTGGACCTTCTTATTGACGATGAAACACTGAAATTGCATCGGAATTAAATACAAAAGGCACAATGCCGACTTAAGGACAAGAAGACTGACTCTTCCAACTGACCATTCCTGTGACACTAGTTACAGATTCCGATGCTTCACTTCAGGTTTACTGTATCCCTTGGACCTTCTTATTGACGATGAAACACGGAAATTGCATCGGAATTAAATTCAAAAAGCACTATGCCGACTTAAGGACAAGATGACTGACTCTTCCTACTGATCAGTCCTGTACCACTAGTTATAGATTCCGATGCTTCACTTCAGGTTTACTGTATCCCTTGGTCCTTCTTATAGACGATGAAACACAGAAATTGCATCGGAATAAATACAAAAGGCACAATGCCGACTTAAGTACATGAAGACAGACACTTTTTACTGACTACGCTTTGAACCATTCCGGCAACACTAGTTATAGATTCCGATGCTTCACTTCAGGTTTACTGTATCCCTTGGACCTTCTTATTGACGATGAAACACAGAAATTGCATCGGAATTAAATACAAAAGGCACAACGCCGACTTAAGGTCAAGAAGACTGACTCTTCCTACTGGCCATTCCTGTGACACTAGTTATAGATTCCGATGCTTCACTTCAGGTTTACTGTATCCCTTGGACCTTCTTATTGACGATGAAACACAGAAATTGCATCGGAATGAAATACAAAAGGCACAACGCCGACTTAAGTTCAAGAAGACTGACTCTTCCTACTGACCATTCCTGTGACATTAGTTATAGATTCCGATGCTTCTTTTCAGGTTTACTGTATCCCTTGGACCATCTTATTGAGGATGAAACACAGAAATTGCATCGGAATGAAATACAAAAGGCACAATGCCGACTTAAGGGCAAGAAGACTGACTCTTCCTACTGACCATTCCTGTGACACTAATTATAGATTCCGATGCTTAACTTCAGGTACACTGTATCCCTTGGACCTTCTTATTGACGATGAAACACTGAAATTGCATCGGAATTAAATATAAAAGATACAATGCCGACTTAAGTATATGAAGACCGACACTTCTTACTGACTATGTTTTGAACCATTCCTGTGACACTAGTTTTAGATTCCGATGCTTCACTTCAGGTTTACTGTATCCCTTGGACCATCTTATTGACGATGAAACACAGAAAATGCATAGGAATTAAATACAAAAGGCACAATGCCGACTTAAGGGCAAGAAGACTGACTCTTCCAACTGACCATTCCTGTGACACTAGTTATAGATTCCGATGCTTCACTTCAGGTTTACTGTATCCCTTGGACCTTCTTATTGACGATGAAACACAGAAATTGCATCGGAATTAAATACAAAAGGCACAATGCAAACTTAAGTACATGAAGACCGACACTTCTTACTGACTATGTTTTGAACTATTCCTGTGACACTAGTTATAGATTTCGATGCTTCACATCAGGTTTACTGTATCCCTTGGACCTTCTTATTGACGATGAAACACAGAAATTGCATCGGAATTAAATTCAAAAGGCACTATGCCGACTTAAGGACAAGATGACTGACTCTTCCTACTGACCAGTCCTGTACCACTAGTTATAGATTCCGATGCTTCACTTCAGGTTTACTGTATCCCTTGGTCCTTCTTATTGACGATCAAACACAGAAATTGCATCGGAATAAATACAAAAGGCACGATGCCGACTTAAGTACATGAAGACCGACACTTTTTACTGACTACGCTTTGAACCATTCCTGTAACACTAGTTATAGATTCCGATGCTTCACTTCAGGTTTACTGTATCCCTTGGACCTTCTTATTAACGATGAAACACAGAAATTGCATCGGAATTAAATACAAAAGGCACAACGCCGACTTAAGGTCAAGAATTCTGACTCTTCCTACTGACCATTCCTGTGACACTAGTTATAGATTCCGACGCTTCACTTCAGGTTTACTGTATCCCTTGGATCTTCTTATTGACGATGAAACACAGAAATTGCATCGGAATTAAATACAAAAGGCACGATGCCGACTTAAGTACATGAAGACGGACACATCGTACTGACTATGATTTGAACCATTCCTGTGACACTAGATATAGATTCCGATGCTTCACTTCAGGTTTACTGTATCCCTTGGACCTTCTTATTGACGATGAAACACAGAAATTGCATCGGAATTAAATTCAAAAGGCACTATGCCGACTTAAGGACAAGATGACTGACTCTTCCTACTGACCAGTCCTGTACCACTAGTTATAGATTCCGATGCTTCACTTCAGGTTTACTGTATCCCTTGGTCCTTCTTATTGACGATGAAACACAGAAATTGCATCGGAATAAATACAAAAGGCACAATGCCGACTTAAGTACATGAAGACCGACACTTTTTACTGACTACGCTTTGAACCATTCCTGTAACACTAGTTATAGATTCCGATGCTTCACTTCAGGTTTACTGTATCCCTTGGACCTTCTTATTGACGATGAAACACAGAAATTGCATCGGAATTAAATACAAAAGGCACAATGCCGACTGAAGTACATGAAGACGGACACATCGTACTGACTATGATTTGAACCATTCCTGTGACACAAGTTATAGATTCCGATGCTTCACTTCAGGTTTACTGTTTCCCTTGGACCATCTTATTGAGGATGAAACACAGAACTAGCGTAGGAATTAAATACAAAAGGCACAATGCCGACTTAAGGGCAAGAAGACTAACTCTTCCAACTGACCATTCCTGTGACACTAGTTATAGATTCCGATGCTTCACTTCAGGTTTACTGTATCCCTTGGACCTTCTTATTGACGATGAAACACAGAAATTGCATCGGAATTAAATACAAAAGGCACAATGCCGACTTTAGTACATGAAGACCGACACTTCTTACTGACTATGTTTTGAACCATTCCTGTGACACTAGTTATAGATTCCGATGCTTCACTTCAGGTTTACTGTATCCCTTGGACCTTCTTATTGACGATGAAACACTGAAATTGCATCGGAATTAAATACAAAGGGCACAATGCCGACTTAAGGACATGAGGACTGACTCTTCCTACTGACCATTCCTGTGACACTAGTTATAGATTCCGATGCCTCACTTCAGGTTAACTGTATCCCTTGGACCTTCTTATTGTCGATGAAACACAGAAATTGCATCGGAATTAAATTCAAAAGGCACTATGCCGACTTAAGGACAAGATGACTGACTCTTCCTACTGACCAGTCCTGTACCACTAGTTATAGATTCCGATGCTTCACTTCAGGTTTACTGTATTCCTTGGTCCTTCTTATTGACGATGAAAAACAGAAATTGCATCGGAATAAATACAAAAGGCACAATGCCGACTTAAGTACATGAAGACCGACACTTTTTACTGACTACGCTTGAACCATTCCTGTAACACTAGTTATAG
Organism: Schistocerca americana; assembly: GCF_021461395.2. Lineage (NCBI taxonomy): Eukaryota > Metazoa > Arthropoda > Insecta > Orthoptera > Acrididae > Schistocerca > Schistocerca americana. The sequence continues at coordinate 1,841,988 of NW_025726192.1, read as the reverse complement.
ATTCCGATGCTTCACTTCAGGTTTACTGTATACCTTGGACCATCTTATTGACGGTGAAACACAGACATTGCATAGGAATTACATACAAAAGGCACAATGCCGACTTAAGGGCAAGAAGACTGACTCTTCCTACTGACTACTCCTGTGACACTAGTTATAGATTCCGATGCTTCACTTTAGGTTTACTGTATCCCTTGGACCTTCTTATTGACGATGAAACACAGAAATTGCATCGGAATTAAATACAAAGGCACAATGCCGAATTAAGTACATGAAGACCGACACTTCTTACTGACTATGTTTTGAACCATTCCTGTGACACTAGTTATAGTTTCCGATGCTTCACTTCAGGTTCACTGTATCCCTTGTACCTTCTTATTGACGATGAAACACAGAAATTGCATCGGAATTAAATACAAAAGGCACTATGCCGACTTAAATACATGAAGACCGACACTTCTTACTGACTACGTTTTGAACCATTCCTGTAACACTAGTTATAGATTCAGATGCTTCACTTCAGGTTTACTGTATCCCTTGGACCTTCTTATTGACGATGAAACACTGAAATTGCATCGGAATTAAATACAAAAGGCACAATGCCGACTTAAGGACAAGAAGACTGACTCTTCCAACTGACCATTCCTGTGACACTAGTTATAGATTCCGATGCTTCACTTCAGGTTTACTGTATCCCTTGGACCTTCTTATTGACGATGAAACACAGAAATTGCATCGGAATTAAATTCAAAAAGCACTATGCCGACTTAAGGACAAGATGACTGACTCTTCCTACTGATCAGTCCTGTACCACTAGTTATAGATTCCGATGCTTCACTTCAGGTTTACTGTATCCCTTGGTCCTTCTTATTGACGATGAAACACAGAAATTGCATCGGAATAAATACAAAACTCACAATGCCGACTTAAGTACATGAAGACCGACACTTTTTACTGACTACGCTTTGAACCATCCCTGCAACACTAGTTATAGATTCCGATGCTTCACTTCAGGTTTACTGTATCCCTTGGACCTTCTTATTGACGATGAAACACAGAAATTGCATCGGAATTAAATACAAAAGGCACAACGCCGACTTAAGGTCAAGAAGACTGACTCTTCCTACTGGCCATTCCTGTGACACTAGTTATAGATTCCGATGCTTCACATCAGGTTTACTGTATCCCTTGGACCTTCTTATTGACGATGAAACACAGAAATTGCATCGGAATGAAATACAAAAGGCACAACGCCGACTTAAGTTCAAGAAGACTGACTCTTCCTACTGACCATTCCTGTGACATTAGTTATAGATTCCGATGCTTCTTTTCAGGTTTACTGTATCCCTTGGACCATCTTATTGAGGATGAAACACAGAACTAGCATAGGAATTAAATACAAAAGGCATAATGCCGACTTAAGGGTAAGAAGACTGACTCTTCACACTGACCATTCCTGTGTCACTAGTTATAGATTCCGATGCTTCACTTCAGGTTTACTGTATCCCTTGGACCTTCTTATTGACGATGAAACACAGAAATTGCATCGGAATTAAATACAAAAGGCACAATGCCGACTTAAGTACATGAAGACCGACACTTCTTACTGACTATGTTTTGAACCATTCCTGTGACACTAGTTATAGATTTCGGTGCTTCACATCAGGTTTACTGTATCCCTTGGACCTTCTTATTGACGATGAAACACAGAAATTGCATCGGAATTAAATTCAAAAGGCACTATGCCGACTTCAGGACAAGATGACTGACTCTTCCTACTGACCAGTCCTGTACCACTAGTTATAGATTCCGATGCTTCACTTCAGGTCTACTGTATCCCTTGGACCTTCTTATTGACGATGAAACACAGAAATTGCATCGGAATTAAATACAAAAGGCACGATGCCGACTTAAGTACATGAAGACGGACACATCGTACTGACTATGATTTGAACCATTCCTGTGTCACTAGATATAGATTCCGATGCTTCACTTCAGGTTTACTGTAACCCTTGGACCTTCTTATTGACGATGAAACACAGAAATTGCATCGGAATTAAATTCAAAAGGCACTATGCCGACTTAAGGACAAGATGACTGACTCTTCCTACTGACCAGTCCTGTACCACTAGTTATAGATTCCGATGCTTCACTTCAGGTTTACTGTATCCCTTGGTCCTTCTTATTGACGATGAAACACAGAAATTGCATCGGAATAAATACAAAAGGCACAATGCCGACTTAAGTACATGAAGACCGACACTTTTTACTGACTACGCTTTGAACCATTCCTGTAACACTAGTTATAGATTCCGATGCTTCACTTCAGGTTTACTGTATCCCTTGGACCTTCTTATTGACGATGAAACACAGAAATTGTATCGGAATTAAATACAAAAGGCACACTGCCGACTTAAGGTCAAGAAGACTGACTCTTCCTACTGACCATTCCTGTGACACTAGTTATAGATTCCGATGCTTCACTTCAGGTTTACTGTATCCCTTGGACCTTCTTATTGACGATGAAACACAGAAATTGCATCGGAATTAAATACAAAAGGCACAATGCCGACTGAAGTACATGAAGACGGACACATCGTACTGACTATGATTTGAACCATTCCTGTGACACTAGTTATAGATTCCGATGCTTCACTTCAGGTTTACTGTTTCCCTTGGACCATCTTATTGAGGATGAAACACAGAACTAGCGTAGGAATTATATACAAAAGGCACAATGCCGACTTAAGGGCAAGAAGACTGACTCTTCCAACTGACCATTCCTGTGACACTAGTTATAGATTCCGATGCTTCACTTCAGGTTTACTGTATCCCTTGGACCTTCTTATTGACGATGAAACACAGAAATTGCATCGGAATTAAATACAAAAGGCACAATGCCGACTTAAGTACATGAAGACCGACACTTCTTACTGACTATGTTTTGAACCATTCCTGTGACACTAGTTATAGATTCCGATGCTTCACATCAGGTTTACTGTATCCCTTGGACATTCTTATTGATGAAGAAACACAGAGATTGCATCGGAATTAAATACAAAAGGCACACTGCCAACTTAAGGACAAGAAGACTGACTCTTCCTACTGACCATTCCTGTGATACTAGTAATAGATTCCGATGCTTCACTTCAGGTTTACTGTATCCCTTGGACCTTCTTATTGCCGATGAAACACAGAAATTGCATCGGAATTAAATACAAAATGAACAATGCCGACTTATATACATGAAGACCGACACTTCTTACTGACTATGTTTTGAACCATTCCTGTAACACTAGTTATAGATTCAGAAGCTTCACTTCAGGTTTACTGTATCCATTGGACCTTCTTATTCACGATGAAACACAGAAATTGCATCGGAATTAAATACAAAAGGCAAATTGCTGACTTAAGGACAAGAAGACTGACTCTTCCTACTGACCATTCCTGTGACACTAGTTATAGATTCCGATGCCTCACTCCATGTTTACTGTATCCCTTGGACCTTCGTATTGACGATGAAACACAGAAATTGCATCGGAATTAAATACAAAAGGCACAATGCCGACTTAAGTACAAGAAGACCGACACTTCTTACTGACTACGTTTTGAACCATTCCTGTAACACTAGTTATAGATTCCGATGCTTCACTTCAGGTTTACTGTATCCCTTGGACCTTCTTAATGACGATGAAACACAGAAATTGCATCGGAAGTAAATACAAAACGCACAACGCCGACTTAAGGTCAAGAAGACTGACTCTTCCTACTGACCATTCCTGTGACACTAGTTATAGATTCCGATGCTTCACTTCAGGTTTACTGTATCCCTTGGACCTTCTTATTGACGATGAAACACAGAAATTGCATCGGAATTAAATACAAAAGGCAAAATGCCGACTTAAGTACATGAAGACGGACACATCGTACTGACTATGATTTGAACCATTCCTGTGACACTAGTTATAGATTCCGATGCTTCACTTCAGGTTTACTGTTTCCCTTGGACCATCTTATTGAGGATGAAACACAGAACTAGCGTAGGAATTAAATACAAAAGGCACAATGCCGACTTAAGGGCAAGAAGACTGACTCTTCCTACTGACCATTCCTGTGACACTAATAATAGATTCCGATGCTTAACTTCAGGTACACTGTATCCCTTGGTCCTTCTTATTGACGATGAAACGCAGAAATTGCATCGGAATTAAATATAAAAGGTACAATGCCGACTTAAGTACATGAAGACCGACACTTCTTACTGACTATGTTTTGAACCATTCCTGTGACACTAGTTATAGATTCCGATGCTTCACTTCTGGTTTACTGTATCCCTTGGACCATCTTATTGACGATGAAACACAGAAATTGCATAGGAATTAAATACAAAATGCACAATGCCGACTTAAGGGCAAGAAGACTGACTCTTCCAACTGACCATTCCTGTGACACTAGTTATAGATTCCGATGCTTCACTTCAGGTTTACTGTATCCTTTGGACCTTCTTATTGACGATGAAACACAGAAATTGCATCGGAATTAAATACAAAAGGCACAATGCCGACTTAAGTACATAAAGACCGACACTTCTTACTGACTATGTTTTGAACCATTCCTGTGACACTAGTTATAGATTCCGATGCTTCACATCAGGTTTACTGTATCCCTTGGACCTTCTTATTGACGAAGAAACACAGAGATTGCATCGGAATTAAATACAAAAGGCACACTGCCAACTTAAGGACAAGAAGACTGACTCTTCCTACTGACCATTCCTGTGATACTAGTAATAGATTCCGATGCTTCACTTCAGGTTTACTGTATCCCTTGGACCTTCTTATAGCCGATGAAACACAGAAATTGCATCGGAATTAAATACAAAATGAACAATGCCGACTTATATACATGAAGACCGACACTTCTTACTGACTACGTTTTGAACCATTCCTGTAACACTAGTTATAGATTCAGAAGCTCCACTTCAGGTTTACTGTATCCATTGGACCTTCTTATTCACGATGAAACACAGAAATTGCATCGGAATTAAATACAAAAGGCAAATTGCTGACTTAAGGACAAGAAGACTGACTCTTCCTACTGACCATTCCTGTGACACTAGTTATAGATTCCGATGCCTCACTCCATGTTTACTGTATCCCTTGGACCTTCGTATTGAAGATGAAACACAGAAATTGCATCGGAATTAAATACAAAAGGCACAATGCCGACTTAAGTACAAGAAGACCGACACTTCTTACTGACTACGTTTTGAACCATTCCTGTAACACTAGTTATAGATTCCGATGCTTCACTTCAGGTTTACTGTATCCCTTGGACCTTCTTATTGACGATGAAACACAGAAATTGCATTGGAATTAAATACAAAAGGCACAACGCCGACTTAAGGTCAAGAAGACTGACTCTTCCCACTGACCATTCCTGTTACGCTAGCTATAGATTCCGACGCTTCACTTCAGGTTTTCTGTATCCCTTGGATCTTCGTATTGACGATGAAACACAGATATTGCATCGGAATTAAATACAAAAGGCACAATGCCGACTTAAGTACATGAAGACCGACACTTCTAACTGTCTATGCTTTGAACCATTCCTGTGACACTAGTTATAGATTCCGATGCTTCACTTCAGGTTTACTGTATCCCTTGGACCTTCGTATTGACGATGAAACACTGAAATTGCATCGGAATTAAATACAAAAGGCACAATGCCGACTTAAGTACAAGAGACTGATTCTTCTTACTGACTATGCATTGAACCATTCCTGTGATATTAGTTATAGATTCCGATGCTTCACTTCAGGTTTACTGTATCCCTTGGACCTTCTTATTGATGATGAAACACAGACATTGCATCGGAATTAAATACAAAAGGCACAATGCCGACTTAAGTACAAGAAGGCTGACTCTTCTTACTGACTGTGTTTTGAACCATTCCTGTGACACTAGTTATAGATTCCGATGCTTCACTTCAGGTTTACTGTATCCCTTGGACCTTCTTATTGATGATGAAACACAGGCATTGCATCGGAATTAAATACAAAAGGCACAATGCCGACTTAAGTACAAGAAGACTGACTCTTCATACTGACTATGTTTTTAACCATTCCTGTGACACTAGTTATAGATTCCGATGCTTCACTTCAGGTTTACTGTATCCCTTGGACCTTCGTATTGACGATGAAACACAGAAATTGCATCGGAATTAAATACAAAAGGCACAATGCCGACTTAAGTACAAGAGACTGATTCTTCTGACTGACTATGCTTTGAACCATACCTGTGATATTAGTTATAGATTCCGATGCTTCACTTCAGGTTTATTGTATCCCTTGGACCTTCTTATTGATGATGAAACACAGACATTGCATCGGAATTAAATACAAAAGGCACAATGCCGACTTAAGTACAAGAAGGCTGACTCTTCTTACTGACTATGTTTTGAACCATTCCTGTGACACTAGTTATAGATTCCGATGCTTCACTTCAGGTTTACTGTATCCTTTGGACCTTCTTATTGACGATGAAACACTGAAATTGCATCGGAATTAAATACAAAAGCCACAATGCCGACTTAAGGACAAGAAGACTGACTCTTCCTACTGACCATTCCTGTGACACTAGTTACAGATTCCGATGCTTCACTTCAGGTTTACTGGATCCCTTGGACCTTCTTATTGACGATGAAACACAGAAATTGCATCGGAATTAAATTCAAAAGGCACTATGCCGACTTAAGGACAAGATCACTGACTCTTCCTACTGACCAGTCCTGTACCACTAGTTATAGATTCCGATGCTTCACTTCAGGTTTACTGTATCCCTTGGTCCTTCTTAATGACGATGAAACACAGAAATTGCATCGGAATAAAGACAAAAGGCACAATGCCGACTTAAGTACATGAAGACCGACACTTTTTACTGACTACGCTTTGAACCATTCCTGTAACACAAGTTATAGATTCCGATGCTTCACTTCAGGTTTACTGTATCCCTTGGACCTTCTTATTGATGATGAAACACAAAAATTGCATCGGAATTAAATACAAAAGGCACAACGCCGACTTAAGGTCAAGAAGACTGACTCTTCCTACTGACCATTCCTGTGACACTAGTTATAGATTCCGATGCTTCACTTCAGGTTTACTGTATCCCTTGGACCTTCTTATTGACGATGAAACACAGAAATTGCATCGGAATTAAATACAAAAGGCACAATGCCGACTTAAGTACATGAAGACGGACACATCGTACTGACTATGATTTGAACCATTCCTCTGACACTAGTTATAGATTCCGATGCTTCACTTCAGGTTTACTGTATCCCTTCGACCTTCTTATTGACGATGAAACACAGAAATTGCATCGGAATTAAATTCAAAAGGCACTATGCCGACTTAAGGACAAGATGACTGACTCTTCCTACTGACCAGTCCTGTAGCACTAGTTATAGATTCCGATGCTTCACTTCAGGTGTACTGTATCCCTTGGTCCTTCTTATCGACGATGAAACACAGAAATTGCATCGGAATAAATACAAAAGGCACAATGCCGACATAAGTACATGAAGACCGACACTTTTTACTGACTACGCTTTGAACCATTCCTGTAACACTAGTTATAGATTCCGATGCTTCACTTCAGGTTTACTGTATCCCTTGGACCTTCTTATTAACGATGAAACACAGAAATTGCATCGGAATTAAATACAAAAGGCACAATGCCAACTTAAGTACATGAAGACGGACGCATCGTACTGACTATGATTTGAACCATTCCTGTGACACTAGTTATAGATTCCGATGCTTCACTTCAGGTTTACTGTATCCCTTGGACCATCTTATTGAGGATGAAACACAGAACTAGCATAGGAATTAAATACAAAAGGCACAATGCCGACTTAAGGGCAAAAAGACTGACTCTTCCTACTGACCATTCCTGTGACACTAATTATAGAGTCCGATGCTTAACTTCAGGTACACTGTATCCCTTGGACCTTCTTATTGACGATGAAACACAGAAATTGCATCGGAATTAAATATAAAAGGTACAATGCCGACTTAAGTACATGAAGACCGACACCTTTTACTGACTATGTTTTGAACCATTCCTGTGACACTAGTTATAGATTCCGATGCTTGACTTCAGGTTTACTGTATCCCTTGGACCATCTTATTGACAATGAAACACAGAAATTGCATAGGAATTAAATACAAAAGGCACAATGCCGACTTAAGGGCAAGAAGACTGACTCTTCCAACTGACCATTCCTGTGACACTAGTTATAGATTCCGATGCTTCACTTTAGGTTTACTGTATCCCTTGGACCTTCTTATTGACGATGAAACACAGAAATTGCATCGGAATTAAATACAAAAGGCACAATGCCGACTTAAGTACATGAAGACCGACACTTCTTACTGACTACGTTTTGAACCATTCCTGTGACACTACTTATAGATTCCGATGCTTCACATCAGGTTTACTGTATCCCTTGGACCTTCTTATTGACGAAGAAACACAGAAATTGCATCGGAATTAAATACAAAAGGCACACTGCCAACTTAAGGACAAGAAGACTGACTCTTCCTACTGACCATTCCTGTGATACTAGTAATAGATTCCGATGCTTCACTGCAGGTTTACTGTATCCCTTGGACCTTCTTATTGCTGATGAAACACAGAAATTGCATCGGAATTAAATACAAAATGCACAATGCCGACTTAAATACATGAAGACCGACACTTCTTACTGACTACGTTTTGAACCATTCCTGTAACACTAGTTATAGATTCAGAAGCTTCACTTCAGGTTTACTGTATCCCTTGGACCTTCTTATTGACGATGAAACACAGAAATTGCATCGGAATTAAATACAAAAGGCAAAATGCTGACTTAAAGACCAGAAGACTGACTCTTCCTACTGACCATTCCTGTGACACTAGTTATAGATTCCGATGCCTCACTCCATGTTTACTGTATCCCTTGGACCTTCGTATTGACGATGAAACACAGAAATTGCATCGGAATTAAATACAAAAGGCACAATGCCGACTTAAGTACAAGAAGACCGACACTTCTTACTGACTACGTTTTGAACCATTCCTGTAACACTAGTTATAGATTCCGTTGCTTCACTTCTGGTTTACTGTATCCCTTGGACCCTCTTATTGACGATGAAACACAGAAATTGCATCGGAATTAAATTCAAAAGGCACTATGCCGACTTAAGGACAAGATGACTGACTCTTCCTACTGACCAGTCCTGTAACACTAGTTATAGAATCCGATGCTTCACTTCAGGTTTACTGTATCCCTTGGTCCTTCTTATTGACGATGAAACACAGAAATTGCATCGGAATAATTACAAAAGGCACAATGCTGACTTAAGTACATGAAGACCGACACTTTTTACTGACTACGCTTTGAACCATTCCTGTAACACTAATTATAGATTCCGATGCTTCACTTCAGGTTTACTGTATCCCTTGGACCTTCTTATTGACGATGAAACACAGAAATTGCATCGGAATTAAATACAAAAGGCACAACGCCGACTTAAGGTCAAGAAGACTGACTCCTCCTACTGACCATTCCTGTTACGCTAGTTATAGATTCCGACGCTTCACTTCAGGTTTTCTGTATCCCTTGGATCTTCTTATTGACGATGAAACACAGATATTGCATCGGAATTAAATACAAAAGGCACAATGCCGACTTAAGTACATGAAGACCGACACTTCTTACTGACTATGCTTTGAACCATTCCTGTGACACTAGTTATAGATTCCGATGCTTCACTTCAGGTTTACTGTATCCCTTGGACCTTCGTATTGACGATGAAAGACAGAAATTGCATCGGAATTAAATAGAAAAGTCACAATGCCGACTTAAGTACAAGAGACTGATTCTTCTTACTGACTATGCTTTGAACCATTCCTGTGATATTAGTTATAGATTCCGATGCTTCACTTCAGGTTTACTGTATCCCTTGGACCTTCTTATTGATGATGAAACACAGACATTGCATCGGAATTAAATATAAAAGCACAATGCCGACTTAAGTACAAGAAGGCTGACTCTTCTTACTGACTATGTTTTGAACCATTCCTGTGACACTAGTTATAGATTCCGATGCTTCACTTCAGGTTTACTGTATCCCTTGGACCTTCTTATTGATGATGAAACACAGACATTGCATCGAAATTAAATACAAAAGGCACAATGCCGACTTAAGTACAAGAAGACTGACTCTTCTTACTGACTATGTTTTTAACCATTCCTGTGACACTAGTTATAGATTCCGATGCTTCACTTCAGGTTTACTGTATCCCTTGGACCTTCGTATTGACGATGAAACACAGAAATTGCATCGGAATTAAATACAAAAAGGCACAATGCCGACTTAAGTACAAGAGACTGATTCTTCTTACTGACTATGCTTTGAACCATTCCTGTGATATTAGTTATAGATTCAGATGCTTCACTTCAGGTTTACTGTATCCCTTGGACCTTCTTATTGATGATGAAACACAGACATTGCATCGGAATTAAATACAAAAGGCACAATGCCGACATAAGTACAAGAAGGCTGACTCTTCTTACTGACTATGTTTTGAACCATTCCTGTGACACTAGTTATAGATTCTGATGCTTCACTTCAGGTTTACTGTATCCCTTGGACCTTCTTATTGATGATGAAACACAGACATTGCATCGGAATTAAATACAAGAGGCACATTGCCGACTTAAGTACAAGAAGACTGACTCTTCTTACTGACAATGTTTTTAACCATTCCTGTGATACTAGTTATAGATTCCGATTCTTCACTTCAGGTTTACTGTATCCCTTGGACCTTCTTAATGATGATGAAACACAGACATTGCATCGGAATTAAATACAAAAGGCACAATGCCGACTTAAGTACAAGAGGACTGACTCTTCTTACTGTCTATGTTTTGAACCATTCCTGCGACACTAGATATAGATTCCGATGCTTGACTTCAGATTTACTGTATCCCTTGGACCTTCTTATTGACGATGAAACTCAGAAATTGCATCGGAATTAAATACAAAAGGCACAATGATGACTTAAGTACATGAAGACGGACACTTCCTACTGAGTATGTTTTGAACCATTCCTGTGACACTAGTTATAGATTCCGATGCTTCACATCAGGTACAATGTATCCCTTGGACCATCTTATTGTCGATGAAACACAAAAATTGCATAGGAATTAAATGCAAAAGGCACAATGCCAACTTAAGGGCAAGAAGACTGACTCTTCCTACTGACCATTCCTGTGACACTAGTTATAGATTCCGATGCTTCACTTCAGGTTTACTGCATCCCTTGGACCTTCTTATTGACGATGAAACACAGAAATTGCATCGGAATAAAATCCAAAATCACAATGCCGACTTAAGTACATGAAGACCGACACTTCTTACTGACTATGTTTTGAACCATTCCTGTGACACTACTTATAGATTCCGATGCTTCACATCAGGTTTACTGTATCCCTTGGACCTTCTTATTGACGAAGAAACGCAGAAATTGCATCGGAATTAAATATAAAAGGCACACTGCCAACTTAAGGACAAGAAGACTGACTCTTCCTACTGACCATTCCTGTGATACTAGTAATAGATTCCGATGCTTCACTTCAGGTTTACTGTATCCCTTGGACCTTCTTATTGACGATGAAACACAGAAATTGCATCGGAATTAAATACAAAATGCACAATGCCGACTTAAATACATGAAGACCGACACTTCTTACTGACTACGTTTTGAACCATTCCTGTAACACTAGTTATAGATTCAGAAGCTTCACTTCAGGTTTACTGTATCCCTTGGACCTTCTTATTGACGATGAAACACAGAAATTGCATCGGAATTAAATACAAAAGGTAAAATGCTGACTTAAGGACAAGAAGACTGACTGTTCCTACTGACCATTCCTGTGACACTAGTTATAGATTCCGATGCCTCACTCCATGTTTACTGTATCCCTTGGACCTTCGTATTGACGATGAAACACAGAAATTGCATCGGAATTAAATACAAAAGGCACAATGCCGACTTAAGTACAAGAAGACCGACACTTCTTACTGACTACGTTTTGAACCATTCCTGTAACACTAGTTATAGATTCCGATGCTTCACTTCAGGTTTACTGTATCCCTTGGACCCTCTTATTGACGATGAAACACAGAAATTTCATCGGAATTAAATTCAAAAGGCACTATGCCGACTTAAGGACAAGATGACTGACTCTTCCTACTGACCAGTCCTGTAACACTAGTTATAGATTCCGATGCTTCACTTCAGGTTTACTGTATCCCTTGGTCCTTCTTATTGACGATGAAACACAGAAATTGCATCGGAATAAATACAAAAGGCACAATGCCGACTTAAGTACATGAAGACCGACACTTTTTACTGACTACGCTTTGAACCATTCCTGTAACACTAGTTATAGATTCCGATGCTTCACTTCAGGTTTACTGTATCCCTTGGACCTTCGTATTGACGATGAAACACAGAAATTGCATCGGAATTAAATACAAAAGGCACAACGCCGACTTAAGGTCAAGAAGACTGACTCTTCCTACTGACCATTCCTGTTACGATAGTTATAGATTCCGACGCTTCACTTCAGGTACACTGTATCCCTTGGACCTTCTTATTGACGATGAAACACAGAAATTGCATCGGAATTAAATATAAAAGGTACAATGCCGACTTAAGTACATGAAGACCGACACTTCTTACTGACTATGTTTTGAACCATTCCTGTGACACTAGTTATAGATTCCGATGCTTCACTTCTGGTTTACTGTATCCCTTGGACCATCTTATTGACGATGAAACACAGAAATTGCATAGGAATTAAATACAAAAGGCACAATGCCGACTTAAGGGCAAGAAGACTGACTCTTCCAACTGACCATTCCTGTGACACTAGTTATAGATTCCGATGCTTCACTTCAGGTTTACTGTATCCTTTGGACCTTCTTATTGACGATGAAACACAGAAATTGCATCGGAATTAAATACAAAAGGCACAATGCCGACTTAAGTACATAAAGACCGACACTTCTTACTGACTATGTTTTGAACCATTCCTGTGACACTAGTTATAGATTCCGATGCTTCACATCAGGTTTACTGTATCCCTTGGACCTTCTTATTGACGAAGAAACACAGAGATTGCATCGGAATTAAATACAAAAGGCACACTGCCAACTTAAGGACAAGAAGACTGACTCTTCCTACTGACCATTCCTGTGATACTAGTAATAGATTCCGATGCTTCACTTCAGGTTTACTGTATCCCTTGGACCTTCTTATAGCCGATGAAACACAAAAATTGCATCGGAATTAAATACAAAATGAACAATGCCGACTTATATACATGAAGACCGACACTTCTTACTGACTACGTTTTGAACCATTCCTGTAACACTAGTTATAGATTCAGAAGCTCCACTTCAGGTTTACTGTATCCATTGGACCTTCTTATTCACGATGAAACACAGAAATTGCATCGGAATTAAATACAAAAGGCAAATTGCTGACTTAAGGACAAGAAGACTGACTCTTCCTACTGACCATTCCTGTGACACTAGTTATAGATTCCGATGCCTCACTCCATGTTTACTGTATCCCTTGGACCTTCGTATTGAAGATGAAACACAGAAATTGCATCGGAATTAAATACAAAAGGCACAATGCCGACTTAAGTACAAGAAGACCGACACTTCTTACTGACTACGTTTTGAACCATTCCTGTAACACTAGTTATAGATTCCGATGCTTCACTTGAGGTTTACTGTATCCCTTGGACCTGCTTATTGACGATGAAACACAGAAATTGCATTGGAATTAAATACAAAAGGCACAACGCCGACTTAAGGTCAAGAAGACTGACTCTTCCCACTGACCATTCCTGTTACGCTAGCTATAGATTCCGACGCTTCACTTCAGGTTTTCTGTATCCCTTGGATCTTCGTATTGACGATGAAACACAGATATTGCATCGGAATTAAATACAAAAGGCACAATGCCGACTTAAGTACATGAAGACCGACACTTCTTACTGTCTATGCTTTGAACCATTCCTGTGACACTAGTTATAGATTCCGATGCTTCACTTCAGGTTTACTGTATCCCTTGGACCTTCGTATTGACGATGAAACACTGAAATTGCATCGGAATTAAATACAATAGGCACAATGCCGACTTAAGTACAAGAGACTGATTCTTCTTACTGACTATGCTTTGAACCATTCCTGTGATATTAGTTATAGATTCCGGTGCTTCACTTCAGGTCTACTGTATCCCTTGGACCTTCTTATTGATGATGAAACACAGACATTGCATCGGAATTAAATACAAAAGGCACAATGCCGACTTAAGTACAAGAAGGCTGACTCTTCTTACTGACTGTGTTTTGAACCATTCCTGTGACACTAGTTATAGATTCCGATGCTTCACTTCAGGTTTACTGTATCCCTTGGACCTTCTTATTGATGATGAAACACAGACATTGCATCGGAATTAAATACAAAAGGCACAATGCCGACTTAAGTACAAGAAGACTGACTCTTCATACTGACTATGTTTTTAACCATTCCTGTGACACTAGTTATAGATTCCGATGCTTCACTTCAGGTTTACTGTATCCCTTGGACCTTCGTATTGACGATGAAACACAGAAATTGCATCGGAATTAAATACAAAAGGCACAATGCCGACTTAAGTACAAGAGACTGATTCTTCTGACTGACTATGCTTTGAACCATACCTGTGATATTAGTTATAGATTCCGATGCTTCACTTCAGGTTTATTGTATCCCTTGGACCTTCTTATTGATGATGAAACACAGACATTGCATCGGAATTAAATACAAAAGGCACAATGCCGACTTAAGTACAAGAAGGCTGACTCTTCTTACTGACTATGTTTTGAACCATTCCTGTGACACTAGTTATAAATTCCGATGCTTCACTTCAGGTTTACTGTATCCTTTGGACCTTCTTATTGACGATGAAACACTGAAATTGCATCGGAATTAAATACAAAAGCCACAATGCCGACTTAAGGACAAGAAGACTGACTCTTCCTACTGACCATTCCTGTGACACTAGTTATAGATTCCGATGCTTCACTTCAGGTTTACTGGATCCCTTGGACCTTCTTATTGACGATGAAACACAGAAATTGCATCGGAATTAAATTCAAAAGGCACTATGCCGACTTAAGGACAAGATCACTGACTCTTCCTACTGACCAGTCCTGTACCACTAGTTATAGATTCCGATGCTTCACTTCAGGTTTACTGTATCCCTTGGTCCTTCTTAATGACGATGAAACACAGAAATTGCATCGGAATAAAGACAAAAGGCACAATGCCGACTTAAGTACATGAAGACCGACACTTTTTACTGACTACGCTTTGAACCATTCCTGTAACACTAGTTATAGATTCCGATGCTTCACTTCAGGTTT
Organism: Schistocerca americana; assembly: GCF_021461395.2. Classification (NCBI taxonomy): domain Eukaryota; kingdom Metazoa; phylum Arthropoda; class Insecta; order Orthoptera; family Acrididae; genus Schistocerca; species Schistocerca americana. The sequence goes on along the minus strand of NW_025726192.1, from coordinate 1,826,451 downwards.
ACTGTATCCCTTGGACCTTCTTATTGACGATGAAACACAAAAATTGCATCGGAATTAAATACAAAAGGCACAACGCCGACTTAAGGTCAAGAAGACTGACTCTTCCTACTGACCATTCCTGTGACACTAGTTATAGATTCCGATGCTTCACTTCAGGTTTACTGTATCCCTTGGACCTTCTTATTGACGATGAAACACAGAAATTGCATCGGAATTAAATACAAAAGGCACAATGCCGACTTAAGTACATGAAGACGGACACATCGTACTGACTATGATTTGAACCATTCCTCTGACACTAGTTATAGATTCCGATGCTTCACTTCAGGTTTACTGTATCCCTTTGACCTTCTTATTGACGATGAAACACAGAAATTGCATCGGAATTAAATTCAAAAGGCACTATGCCGACTTAAGGACAAGATGACTGACTCTTCCTACTGACCAGTCCTGTACCACTAGTTATAGATTCCGATGCTTCACTTCAGGTGTACTGTATCCCTTGGTCCTTCTTATCGACGATGAAACACAGAAATTGCATCGGAATAAATACAAAAGGCACAATGCCGACATAAGTACATGAAGACCGACACTTTTTACTGACTACGCTTTGAACCATTCCTGTAACACTAGTTATAGATTCCGATGCTTCACTTCAGGTTTACTGTATCCCTTGGACCTTCTTATTGACGATGAAACACAGAAATTGCATCGGAATTAAATACAAAAGGCACAATGCCAACTTAAGTACATGAAGACGGACGCATCGTACTGACTATGATTTGAACCATTCCTGTGACACTAGTTATAGATTCCGATGCTTCACTTCAGGTTTACTGTATCCCTTGGACCATCTTATTGAGGATGAAACACAGAACTAGCATAGGAATTAAATACAAAAGGCACAATGCCGACTTAAGGGCAAAAAGACTGACTCTTCCTACTGACCATTCCTGTGACACTAATTATAGAGTCCGATGCTTAACTTCAGGTACACTGTATCCCTTGGACCTTCTTATTGACGATGAAACACAGAAATTGCATCGGAATTAAATATAAAAGGTACAATGCCGACTTAAGTACATGAAGACAGACACCTTTTACTGACTATGTTTTGAACCTTTCCTGTGACACTAGTTATAGATTCCGATGCTTGACTTCAGGTTTACTGTATCCCTTGGACCATCTTATTGACAATGAAACACAGAAATTGCATAGGAATTAAATACAAAAGGCACAATGCCGACTTAAGGGCAAGAAGACTGACTCTTCCAACTGAGCATTCCTGTGACACTAGTTATAGATTCCGATGCTTCACTTTAGGTTTACTGTATCCCTTGGACCTTCTTATTGACGATGAAACACAGAAATTGCATCGGAATTAAATACAAAAGGCACAATGCCGACTTAAGTACATGAAGACCGACACTTCTTACTGACTATGTTTTGAACCATTCCTGTGACACTACTTATAGATTCCGATGCTTCACATCAGGTTTACTGTATCCCTTGGACCTCCTTATTGACGAAGAAACACAGAAATTGCATCGGAATTAAATACAAAAGGCACACTGCCAACTTAAGGACAAGAAGACTGACTCTTCCTACTGACCATTCCTGTGATACTAGTAATAGATTCCGATGCTTCACTGCAGGTTTACTGTATCCCTTGGACCTTCTTATTGCTGATGAAACACAGAAATTGCATCGGAATTAAATACAAAATGCACAATGCCGACTTAAATACATGAAGACCGACACTTCTTACTGACTACGTTTTGAACCATTCCTGTAACACTAGTTATAGATTCAGAAGCTTCACTTCAGGTTTACTGTATTTCTTGGACCTTCTTATTGACGATGAAACACAGAAATTGCATCGGAATTAAATACAAAAGGCAAAATGCTGACTTAAGGACCAGAAGACTGACTCTTCCTACTGACCATTCCTGTGACACTAGTTATAGATTCCGATGCCTCACTCCATGTTTACTGTATCCCTTGGACCTTCGTATTGACGATGAAACACAGAAATTGCATCGGAATTAAATACAAAAGGCACAATGCCGACTTAAGGGCAAGAAGACTGACTCTTCCTACTGACCATTCCTGTGACACTAGTTATAGATTCCGATGCTTCACTTCATTTTTACTGCATCCCTTGGACCTTCTTATTGACGATGAAACACAGAAATTGCATCGGAATAAAATCCAAAATCACAATGCCGACTTAAGTACATGAAGACCGACACTTCTTACTGACTATGTTTTGAACCATTCCTGTGACACTACTTATAGATTCCGATGCTTCACATCAGGTTTACTGTATCCCTTGGACCTTCTTATTGACGAAGAAACACAGAAATTGCATCGGAATTAAATACAAAAGGCACACTGCCAACTTAAGGACAAGAAGACTGACTCTTCCTACTGACCATTCCTGTGATACTAGTTATAGATTCCGATGCTTCACTTCAGGTTTACTGTATCCCTTGGACCTTCTTATTGCTGATGAAACACAGAAATTGCATCGGAATTAAATACAAAATGCACAATGCCGACATAAATACATGAAGACCGACACTTCTTACTGACTACGTTTTGAACCATTCCTGTAACACTAGTTATAGATTCAGAAGCTTCACTTCAGGTTTACTGTATCCCTTGGACCTTCTTATTGACGATGAAACACAGAAATTGCATCGGAATTAAATACAAAAGGTAAAATGCTGACTTAAGGACAAGAAGACTGACTGTTCCTACTGACCATTCCTGTGGCACTAGTTATAGATTCCGATGCCTCACTCCATGTTTACTGTATCCCTTGGACCTTCGTATTGACGATGAAACACAGAAATTGCATCGGAATTAAATACAAAAGGCACAATGCCGACTTAAGTACAAGAAGACCGACACTTCTTACTGACTACGTTTTGAACCATTCCTGTAACACTAGTTATAGATTCCGATGCTTCACTTCAGGTTTACTGTATCCCTTGGACCCTCTTATTGACGATGAAACACAGAAATTTCATCGGAATTAAATTCAAAAGGCACTATGCCGACTTAAGGACAAGATGACTGACTCTTCCTACTGACCAGTCCTGTAACACTAGTTATAGATTCCGATGCTTCACTTCAGGTTTACTGTATCCCTTGGTCCTTCTTATTGACGATGAAACACAGAAATTGCATCGGAATAAATACAAAAGGCACAATGCCGACTTAAGTACATGAAGACCGACACTTTTTACTGACTACGCTTTGAACCATTCCTGTAACACTAGTTATAGATTCCGATGCTTCACTTCAGGTTTACTGTATCCCTTGGAAATTCGTATTGACGATGAAACACAGAAATTGCATCGGAATTAAATACAAAAGGCACAACGCCGACTTAAGGTCAAGAAGACTGACTCTTCCTACTGACCATTCCTGTTACGATAGTTATAGATTCCGACGCTTCACTTCAGGTTTTCTGTATCCCTTGGATCTTCTTATTGACGATGAAACACAGATATTGCATCGGAATTAAATACAAAAGGCACAATGCCGACTTAAGTACATGAAGACCGACACTTCTTACTGACTATGCTTTGAACCATTCCTGTGACACTAGTTATAGATTCCGATGCTTCACTTCAGGTTTACTGTATCCCTTGGACCTTCGTATTGACGATGAAAGACAGAAATTGCATCGGAATTAAATACAAAAGGCACAATGCCGACTTAAGTACAAGAGACTGATTCTTCTTACTGACTATGCTTTGAACCATTCCTGTGATATTAGTTATAGATTCCGATGCTTCACTTCAGGTTTACTGTATCCCTTGGACCTTCTTATTGATGATGAAACACAGACATTGCATCGGAATTAAATACAAAAGCACAATGCCGACTTAAGTACAAGAAGGCTGACTCTTCTTACTGACTATGTTTTGAACCATTCCTGTGACACTAGTTATAGATTCCGATGCTTCACTTCAGGTTTACTGTATCCCTTGGACCTTCTTATTGATGATGAAACACAGACATTGCATCGGAATTAAATACAAAAGGCACAATGCCGACTTAAGTACAAGAAGACTGACTCTTCTTATTGACTATGTTTTTAACCATTCCTGTGACACTAGTTATAGATTCCGATGCTTCACTTCAGGTTTACTGTATCCCTTGGACCTTCGTATTGACGATGAAACACAGAAATTGCATCGGAATTAAATACAAAAAGGCACAATGCCGACTTAAGTACAAGAGACTGATTCTTCTTACTGACTATGCTTTGAACCATTCCTGTGATATTAGTTATAGATTCAGATGCTTCACTTCAGGTTTACTGTATCCCTTGGACCTTCTTATTGATGATGAAACACAGACATTGCATCGGAATTAAATACAAAAGGCACAATGCCGACATAAGTACAAGAAGGCTGACTCTTCTTACTGACTATGTTTTGAACCATTCCTGTGACACTAGTTATAGATTCTGATGCTTCACTTCAGGTTTACTGTATCCCTTGGACCTTCTTATTGATGATGAAACACAGACATTGCATCGGAATTAAATACAAGAGGCACATTGCCGACTTAAGTACAAGAAGACTGACTCTTCTTACTGACTATGTTTTTAACCATTCCTGTGACACTAGTTATAGATTCCGATTCTTCACTTCAGGTTTACTGTATCCCTTGGACCTTCTTAATGATGATGAAACACAGACATTGCATCGGAATTAAATACAAAAGGCACAATGCCGACTTAAGTACAAGAGGACTGACTCTTCTTACTGTCAATGTTTTGAACCATTCCTGCGACACTAGATATAGATTCCGATGCTTGACTTCAGATTTACTGTATCCCTTGGACCTTCTTATTGACGATGAAACTCAGAAATTGCATCGGAATTAAATACAAAAGGCACAATGATGACTTAAGTACATGAAGACGGACACTTCCTACTGAGTATGTTTTGAACCATTCCTGTGACACTAGTTATAGATTCCGATGCTTCACATCAGGTACACTGTATCCCTTGGACCATCTTATTGTCGATGAAACACAAAAATTGCATAGGAATTAAATGCAAAAGGCACAATGCCAACTTAAGGGCAAGAAGACTGACTCTTCCTACTGACCATTCCTGTGACACTAGTTATAGATTCCGATGCTTCACTTCAGGTTTACTGCATCCCTTGGACCTTCTTATTGACTATGAAACACAGAAATTGCATCGGAATAAAATCCAAAATCACAATGCCGACTTAAGTACATGAAGACCGACACTTCTTACTGACTATGTTTTGAACCATTCCTGTGACACTACTTATAGATTCCGATGCTTCACATCAGGTTTACTGTATCCCTTGGACCTTCTTATTGACGAAGAAACACAGAAATTGCATCGGAATTAAATACAAAAGGCACACTGCCAACTTAAGGACAAGAAGACTGACTCTTCCTACTGACCATTCCTGTGATACTAATAATAGATTCCGATGCTTCACTTCAGGTTTACTGTATCCCTTGGACCTTCTTATTGCTGATGAAACACAGAAATTGCATCGGAATTAAATACAAAATGCACAATGCCGACTTAAATACATAAAGACCGACACTTCTTATTGACTACGTTTTGAACCATTCCTTTAACAATAGTTATAGATTTAGAAGCTTCACTTCAGGTTTACTGTATCCCTTGGACCTTCTTATTGACGATGAAACACAGAAATTGCATCGGAATTAAATACAAAAGGTAAAATACTGACTTAAGGACAAGAAGACTGACTGTTCCTACTGACCATTCCTGTGACACTAGTTATAGATTCCGATGCCTCACTCCATGTTTACTGTATCCCTTGGACCTTCGTATTGACGATGAAACACAGAAATTGCATCGGAATTAAATACAAAAGGCACAATGCCGACTTAAGTACAAGAAGACCGACACTTCTTACTGACTACGTTTTGAACCATTCCTGTAACACTAGTTATAGATTCCGATGCTTCACTTCAGGTTTACTGTATCCCTTGGACCCTCTTATTGACGATGAAACACAGAAATTGCATCGGAATTAAATTCAAAAGGCACTATGCCGACTTAAGGACAAGATGACTGACTCTTCCTACTGACCAGTCCTGTAACACTAGTTATAGATTCCGATGCTTCACTTCAGGTTTACTGTATCCCTTGGTCCTTCTTATTGACGATGAAACACAGAAATTGCATCGGAATAAATACAAAAGGCACAATGCCGACTTAAGTACATGAAGACCGACACTTTTTACTGACTACGCTTTGAACCATTCCTGTAACACTAGTTATAGATTCCGATGCTTCACTTCAGGTTAACTGTATCCCTTGGACCTTCTTAATGATGATGAAACACAGACATTGCATCGGAATTAAATACAAAAGGCACAATGCCGACTTAAGTACAAGAGGACTGACTCTTCTTACTGTCTATGTTTTGAACCATTCCTGCGACACTAGATATAGATTCCGATGCTTGACTTCAGATTTACTGTATCCCTTGGCCCTTCTTATTGACGATGAAACTCAGAAATTGCATCGGAATTAAATACAAAAGGCACAATGATGACTTAAGTACATGAAGACGGACACTTCCTACTGAGTATGTTTTGAACCATTCCTGTGACACTAGTTATAGATTCCGATGCTTCACATCAGGTATACTGTATCCCTTGGACCATCTTATTGTCGATGAAACACAAAAATTGCATAGGAATTAAATACAAAAGGCACAATGCCGACTTAAGGACAAGAAGACTGACTCTTCCTACTGACCATTCCTGTGACACTAGTTATAGATTCCGATGCCTCACTCCATGTTTACTGTATCCCTTGGACCTTCGTATTGACGATGAAACACAGAAATTGCATCGGAATTAAATACAAAAGGCACAATGCCGACTTAAGTACAAGAAGACCGACACTTCTTACTGACTACGTTTTGAACCATTCCTGTAACACTAGTTATAGATTCCGATGCTTCACTTCAGGTTTACTGTATCCCTTGGACCTTCGTATTGACGATGAAAGACAGAAATTGCATCGGAATTAAATACAAAAGGCACAATGCCGACTTAAGTACAAGAGACTGATTCTTCTTACTGACTATGCTTTGAACCATTCCTGTGATATTAGTTATAGATTCCGATGCTTCCCTTCAGGTTTACTGTATCCCTGGGACCTTCTTATTGATGATGAAACACAGACATTGCATCGGAATTAAATACAAAAGCACAATGCCGACTTAAGTACAAGAAGGCTGACTCTTCTTACTGACTATGCTTTTGAACCATTCCTGTGACACTAGTTATAGATTCCGATGCTTCACTTCAGGTTTACTGTATCCCTTGGACCTTCTTATTGATGATGTAACACAGACATTGCATCGGAATTAAATACAAAAGGCACAATGCCGACTTAAGTACAAGAAGACCGACACTTCTTACTGACTACGTTTTGAACCATTCCTGTAACACTAGTTATAGATTCCGATGCTTCACTTCAGGTTTACTGTATCCCTTGGACCCTCTTATTGACGATGAAACACAGAAATTGCATCGGAATTAAATACAAAAGGTAAAATGCTGACTTAAGGACAAGAAGACGGACTCTTCCTACTGACCATTCCTGTGACACTAGTTATAGATTCCGATGCTTCACTTCAGGTTTACTGTATCCGTTGGACCTTCTTATTGACGATGAAACACAGAAATTGCATCGGAATTAAATTCAAAAGGCACTATGCCGACTTAAGGACAAGATGACTGACTCTTCCTACTGACCAGTCCTGTACCACTAGTTATAGATTCCGATGCTTCACTTCAGGTTTACTGTATCCCTTGGACCTTCTTATTGACGATGAAACACAGAAATTGCATCGGAATTAAATACAAAAGGTAAAATGCTGACTTAAGGACAAGAAGACTGACTCTTCCTACTGACCATTCCTGTGACACTAGTTATAGATTCCGATGCCTCACTCCATGTTTACTGTATCCCTTGGACCTTCGTATTGACGATGAAACACAGAAATTGCATCGGAATTAAATACAAAAGGCACAATGCCGACTTAAGTACAAGAAGACCGACACTTCTTACTGACTACGTTTTGAACCATTCCTGTAACACTAGTTATAGATTCCGATGCTTCACTTCAGGTTTACTGTATCCCTTGGACCCTCTTATTGACGATGAAACACAGAAATTGCATCGGAATTAAATTCAAAAGGCACTATGCCGACTTAAGGACAAGATGACTGACTCTTCCTACTGACCAGTCCTGTAACACTAGTTATGGATTCCGATGCTTCACTTCAGGTTTACTGTATCCCTTGGTCCTTCTTATTGACGATGAAACACAGAAATTGCATCGGAATAAATACAAAAGGCACAATGCCGACTTAAGTACATGAAGACCGACACTTTTTACTGACTACGCTTTGAACCATTCCTGTAACACTAGTTATAGATTCCGATGCTTCACTTCAGGTTTACTGTATCCCTTGGACCTTCGTATTGACGATGAAACACAGAAATTGCATCGGAATTAAATACAAAAGGCACAACGCCGACTTAAGGTCAAGAAGACTGACTCTTCCTACTGACCATTCCTGTTACGCTAGTTATAGATTCCGACGCTTCACTTCAGGTTTTCTGTATCCCTTGGATCTTCTTATTGACGATGAAACACAGATATTGCATCGGAATTAAATACAAAAGGCACAATGCCCACTTAAGTACATGAAGACCGACACTTCTTAATGACTATGCTTTGAACCATTCCTGTGACACTAGTTATAGATTCCGATGCTTCACTTCAGGTTTACTGTATCCCTTGGACCTTCGTATTGACGATGAAAGACAGAAATTGCATCGGAATTAAATACAAAAGGCACAATGCCGACGTAAGTACAAGAGACTGATTCTTCTTACTGACTATGCTTTGAACCATACCTGTGATATTAGTTATAGATTCCGATGCTTCCCTTCAGGTTTACTGTATCCCTGGGACCTTCTTATTGATGATGAAACACAGACATTGCATCGGAATTAAATACAAAAGCACAATGCCGACTTAAGTACAAGAAGGCTGACTCTTCTTACTGACTATGTTTTGAACCATTCCTGTGACACTAGTTATAGATTCCGATGCTTCACTTCAGGTTTACTGTATCCCTTGGACCTTCGTATTGATGATGAAACACAGACATTGCATCGGAATTAAATACAAAAGCACAATGCCGACTTAAGTACAAGAAGGCTGACTCTTCTTACTGACTATGTTTTGAACCATTCCTGTGACACTAGTTATAGATTCCGATGCTTCACTTCAGGTTTACTGTATGCCTTGGACCTTCTTATTGATGATGAAACACAGACATTGCATCGGAATTAAATACAAAAGGCACAATGCCGACTTAAGTACAAGAAGACTGACTCTTCTTACTGACTATGTTTTTAACCATTCCTGTGACACTAGTTATAGATTCCGATGCTTCACTTCAGGTTACTGTATCCCTTGGACCTTCGAATTGACGATGAAACACAGAAATTGCATCGGAATTAAATACAAAAAGGCACAATGCCGACTTAAGTACAAGAGACTGATTCTTCTTACTGACTATGCTTTGAACCATTCCTGTGATATTAGTTATAGATTGAGATGCTTCACTTCAGGTTTACTGTATCCCTTGGACCTTCTTAATGATGATGAAACTCAGACGTTGCATCGGAATTAAATACAAAAGGCACAATGCCGACATAAGTACAAGAAGGCTGACTCTTCTTACTGACTATGTTTTGAACCATTCCTGTGACACTAGTTATAGATTCCGATGCTTCACTTCAGGTTTACTGTATCCCTTGGACCTTCTTATTGATGATGAAACACAGACATTGCATCGGAATTAAATACAAGAGGCACATTGCCGACTTAAGTACAAGAAGACTGACTCTTCTTACTGACTATGTTTTTAACCATTCCTGTGACACTAGTTATAGATTCCGATGCTTCACTTCAGGTTAACTGTATCCCTTGGACCTTCTTAATGATGATGAAACACAGACATTGCATCGGAATTAAATACAAAAGGCACAATGCCGACTTAAGTACAAGAGGACTGACTCTTCTTACTGTCTATGTTTTGAACCATTCCTGCGACACTAGATATAGATTCCGATGCTTGACTTCAGATTTACTGTACCCCTTGGACCTTCTTATTGACGATGAAACTCAGAAATTGCATCGGAAATAAATACAAAAGGCACAATGATGACTTAAGTACATGAAGACGGACACTTCCTACTGAGTATGTTTTGAACCATTCCTGTGACTCTAGTTATAGATTCCGATGCTTCACATCAGGTATACTGTATCCCTTGGACCATCTTATTGTCGATGAAACACAAAAATTGCATAGGAATTAAATACAAAAGGCACAATGCCGACTTAAGGACAAGAAGACTGACTCTTCCTACTGACCATTCCTGTGACACTAGTTATAGATTCCGATGCTTCACTTCAGGTTTACGGTATCCGTTGGACCTTCTTATAGACGATGAAACACAGAAATTGCATCGGAATTAAATTCAAAAGGCACTATGCCGACTTAAGGACAAGATGACTGACTCTTCCTACTGACCAGTCCTGTACCACTAGTTATAGATTCCGATGCTTCACTTCAGGTTTACTGTATCCCTTGGACCTTCTTATTGACGATGAAACACAGAAATTGCATCGGAATTAAATACAAAAGGCACAATGCCGACTTAAGTACATGAAGACCGACACTTCTTACTGACTATGTTTTGAACCATTCCTGTGATACTAGTTATAGATTTCGATGCTTCACATCAGGTTTACTGTATCCCTAGGACCTCCTTATTGACGATGAAACACAGAAATTGCATCGGAATAAATACAAAAGGCACAATGCCGACTTAAGTACATGAAGACCGACACTTTTTACTGACTACGCTTTGAACCATTCCTGTAACACTAGTTATAGATTCCGATGCTTCACTTCAGGTTTACTGTATCCCTTGGACCTTCTTATTGACGATGAAACACAGAAATTGCATCGGATTTAAATACAAAAGGCACAACGCCGACTTAAGGTCAAGAAGACTGACTCTTCCTACTGACCATTCCTGTGAAACTAGTTATAGATTCCGATGCTTCACTTCAGGTTTACTGTATCCCTTGGACCTTCTTATTAACGATGAAACACAGAAATTGCATCGGAATTAAATACAAAAGGCACAATGCCGACTTAAGTACATGAAGACGGACACATTGTACTGACTATGATTTGAACCATTCCTGTGACACTAGTTATAGATTCCGATGCTTCACTTCAGGTTTACTGTATCCCTTGGACCTTCTTATTGACGATGAAACACAGAAATTGCATCGGAATTAAATTCAAAAAGCACTATGCCGACTTAAGTACAAGATGACTGACTCTTCCTACTGACCAGTCCTGTACCACTAGTTATAGATTCCGATGCTTCACTTCAGGTTTACTGTATCCCTTGGTCCTTCTTATTGACGATGAAACACAGAAATTGCATCGGAATAAATACAAAAGGCACAATGCCGACTTCAGTACATGAAGACCGACACTTTTTACTGACTACGCTTTGAACCATTCCTGTAACACTAGTTATAGATTCCGATGCTTCACTTCAGGTTTACTGTATCCCTTGGACCTTCATATTGACGATGAACCACACAAATTGTATCGGAATTAAATACAAAAGGCACAACGCCGACTTAAGGTCAAGAAGACTGACTCTTCCTACTGACCATTCCTGTGACACTAGTTATAGATTCCGATACTTCACTTCAGGTTTACTGTATCCCTTGGACCTTCTTATTGACGATGAAACACAGAAATTGCATCGGAATTAAATACAAAAGGCACAATGCCGACTTAAGTACATGAAGACGGACACATCGTACTGACTATGATTTGAACCATTCCTGTGACACCAGTTATAGATTCCGATGCTTCACTTCAGGTTTACTGTATCCCTTGGACCTTCGTATTGTCGATAAAACACAGAAATTGCATCGGAATTAAATACAAAAGGCACAATGCCGACTTAAGTACAAGAGACTGATTCTTCTGACTGACTATGCTTTGAACCATTCCTGTGATATTAGTTATAGATTCCGATGCTTCACTTCAGGTTTACTGTATCCCTTGGACCTTCTTATTGATGATGAAACACAGACATTGCATCGGAATTAAATACAAAAGGCACAATGCCGACTTAAGTACAAGAAGGCTGATTCTTCTTACTGACTATGTTTTGAACCATTCCTGTGACACTAGTTATATATTCCGATGCTTCACTTCAGGTTTACTGTATCCCTTGGACCTTCTTATTGACGATGAAACACTGAAATTGCATCGGAATTAAATACAAAAGGCACAATGCCGACTTAAGGACAAGAAGACTGACTCTTCCTACTGACCATTCCTGTGACACTAGTTATAGATTCCGATGCTTCACTTCAGGTTTACTGTATCCCTTGGACCTTCTTATTGACGATGAAACACAGAAATTGCATCGGAATTAAATTCAAAAGGCACTATGCCGACTTAAGGACAAGATCACTGACTCTTCCTACTGACCAGTCCTGTACCACTAGTTATAGATTAAGATGCTTCACTTCAGGTTTACTGTATCCCTTGGTCCTTCTTAATGACGATGAAACACAGAAATTGCATAGGAATAAAGACAAAAGGCACAATGCCGACTTAAGTACATGAAGACCGACACTTTTTACTGACTACGCTTTGAACCATTCCTGTAACACTAGTTATAGATTCCGATGCTTCACTTCAGGTTTACTGTATCCCATGGACCTTCTTATTGACGATGAAACACAAAAATTGCATCGGAATTAAATACAAAAGGCACAACGCCGACTTAAGGTCAAGAAGACTGACTCTTCCTACTGACTATTCCTGTGACACTAGTTATAGATTCCGATGCTTCACTTCAGGTTTACTGTATCCCTTGGACCTTCTTATTGACGATGAAACACAGAAATTGCATCGGAATTAAATACAAAAGGCACAACGCCGACTTAAGGTCAAGAAGACTGACTCTTCCTACTGACCATTCCTGTGACACTAGTTATAGATTCCGATGCTTCACTTCAGGTTTACTGTATCCCTTAGACAATCCTACTGAGGATGAAACACAGAACTAGCATAGGAATTAAATACAAAAGGCACAATGCCGACTTAAGGGCAAGAAGACTGACTCTTCCTACTGACCATTCCTGTGACACTAATTATAGATTCCGATGCTTAACTTCAGGTACACTGTATCCCTTGGACCTTCTCATTGACGATGAAACACAGAAATTGCATCGGAATTAAATAAAAAAGGTACAATGCCGACATAAGGACATGAAGACCGTCACTTCTTACTGACTATGTTTTGAACCATTCCTGCGACACTAGTTATAGATTTCGATGCTTCACATCAGGTTTACTGTATCCCTAGGACCTTCTAATTGACGATGAAACACAGAAAATGCATCGGAATTAAATTCAAAAGGCACTATGCCGACTTATGGACAAGAAGACTGACTCTTCCTACTGACCATTCCTGTGACACTAGTTATAGATTCCGATGCTTCACTTCAGGTTTACTGTATCCCTTGGACCTTCTTATTGACGATGAAACACAGAAATTGCATCGGAATTAAATTCAAAAGGCACTATGCCGACTTAAGGACAAGATCACTGACTCTTCCTACTGACCAGTCCTGTACCACTAGTTATAGATTCCGATGCTTCACTTCAGGTTTACTGTATCCCTTGGTCCTTCTTAATGACGATGAAACACAGAAATTGCATCGGAATAAAGACAAAAGGCACAATGCCGACTTAAGTACATGAAGACCGACACTTTTTACTGACTACGTTTTGAACCATTCCTGTAACACTAGTTATAGATTCCGATGCTTCACTTCAGGTTTACTGTATCCCTTGGACCTTCTTATTGACGATGAAACACAAAAATTGCATCGGAATTAAATACAAAAGGCACAACGCCGACTTAAGGTCAAGAAGACTGACTCTTCCTACTGACCATTCCTGTGACACTAGTTATAGATTCCGATGCTTCACTTCAGGTTTACTGTATCCCTTGGACCTTCTTATTGACGATGAAACACAGAAATTGCATCGGAATTAAATACAAAAGGCACAACGCCGACTTAAGGTCAAGAAGACTGACTCTTCCTACTGACCATTCCTGTGACACTAGTTATAGATTCCGATGCTTCACTTCATGTTTACTGTATCCCTTGGACCATCCTATTGAGGATGAAACACAGAACTAGCATAGGAATTAAATACAAAAGGCACAATGCCGACTTAAGGGCAAGAAGACTGACTCTTCCTACTGACCATTCCTGTGACACTAATTATAGATTCCGATGCTTAACTTCAGGTACACTGTATCCCTTGGACCTTCAGATTGACGATGAAACACAGAAATTGCATCGGAATTAAATAAAAAAGGTACAATGCCGACATAAGGACATGAAGACCGTCACTTCTTACTGACTATGTTTTGAACCATTCCTGCGAAACTAGTTATAGATTTCGATGCTTCACATCAGGTTTACTGTATCCCTTGGACCTTCTTACTGACGATGAAACACAGAAATTGCATCGGAATTAAATTCAAAAGGCACTATGCCGACTTAAGGACAAGATGACTGACTCTTCCTACTGACCAGTCCTGTACCACTAGTTATAGATTCCGATGCTTCACTTCAGGTTTACTGTATCCCTTGGTCCTTCTTATTGACGATGAAACACAGAAATTGCATCGGAATAAATACAAAAGGCACAATGCCGACTTAAGTAGATGAAGACCGACACTTTTTTCTGACTACGCTTTAAACCATTCCTGTAACACTAGTTATAGATTCCGATGCTTCACTTCAGGTTTATTGTATCCCTTGGACCTTCTTATTGACGATGAAACACAGAAATTGCATCGGAATTAAATACAAAAGGCACAACGCCAACTTAAGGTCAAGTAGACTGACTCTTCCTACTGACCATTCCTGTGACACTAGTTATAGATTCCGATGCTTCACTTCAGGTTTACTGTATCCCTTGGACCTTCTTATTGACGATGAAACACAGAAATTGCATCGGAATTAAATACAAAAGACACAATGCCGACTTAAGTACATGAAGACGGACACATCGTACTGACTATGATTTGAACCATTCCTCTGACACTAGTTATAGATTCCGATGCTTCACTTCAGGTTTACTGTATCCCTTTGACCTTCTTATTGACGATGAAACACAGAAATTGCATCGGAATTAAATTCAAAAGGCACTATGCCGACTTAAGGACAAGATGACTGACTCTTCCTACTGACCAGTCCTGTACCACTAGTTATAGATTCCGATGCTTCACTTCAGGTGTACTGTATCCCTTGGTCCTTCTTATTGACGATGAAACACAGAAATTGCATCGGAATAAATACAAAAGGCACAATGCCGACATAAGTACATGAAGACCGACACTTTTTACTGACTACGCTTTGAACCATTCCTGTAACACTAGTTATAGATTCCGATGCTTCACTTCAGGTTTACTGTATCCCTTGGACCTTCTTATTGACGATGAAACACAGAAATTGCATCGGAATTAAATACAAAAGGCACAATGCCAACTTAAGTACATGAAGACGGACGCATCGTACTGACTATGATTTGAACCATTCCTGTGACACTAGTTATAGATTCCGATGCTTCACTTCAGGTTTACTGTATCCCTTGGACCATCTTATTGAGGATGAAACACAGAACTAGCATAGGAATTAAATACAAAAGGCACAATGCCGACTTAAGGGCAAAAAGACTGACTCTTCCTACTGACCATTCCTGTGACACTAATTATAGAGTCCGATGCTTAACTTCAGGTACACTGCATCCCTTGGACCTTCTTATTGACGAAGAAACACAGAAATTGCATCGGAATTAAATATAAAAGGTACAATGCCGACTTAAGTACATGAAGACCGACACCTCTTACTGACTATGTTTTGAACCATTCCTGTGACACTAGTTATAGATTCCGATGCTTCACTTCAGGTTTACTGTATCCCTTGGACCTTCTTATTGACGATGAAACACAGAAATTGCATCGGAATTAAATACAAAAGGCACAACGCCGACTTAAGGTCAAGAAGACTGACTCTTCCTACTGACCATTCCTGTGACACTAGTTATAGATTCCGATGCTTCACTTCAGGTTTACTGTATCCCTTGGACCTTCATATTGACGATGAAACACAGAAATTGCATCGGAATTAAATACAAAAGGCACAATGCCGACTTAAGTACATGAAGACGGACACATCGTACTGACTATGATTTGAACCATTCCTCTGACACTAGTTATAGATTCCGATGCTTCACTTCAGGTTTACTGTATCCCTTTGACCTTCTTATTGACGATGAAACACAGAAATTGCATCGGAATTAAATTCAAAAGGCACTACGCCGACTTAAGGACAAGATGACTGACTCTTCCTACTGACCAGTCCTGTACCACTAGTTATAGATTCCGATGCTTCACTTCAGGTGTACTGTATCCCTTGGTCCTTCCTATTGACGATGAAACACAGAAATTGCATCGGAATAAATACAAAAGGCACAATGCCGACATAAGTACATGAAGACCGACACTTTTTACTGACTACGTTTTGAACCATTCCTGTAACACTAGTTACAGATTCCGATGCTTCACTTCAGGTTTACTGTATCCCTTGGACCTTCTTATTGACGATGAAACACAGAAATTGCATCGGAATTAAATACAAAAGGCACAATGCCAACTTAAGTACATGAAGACGGACGCATCGTACTGACTATGATTTGAACCATTCCTGTGACACTAGTTATAGATTCCGATGCTTCACTTCAGGTTTACTGTATCCTTTGGACCATCTTATTGAGGATGAAACACAGAACTAGCATAGGAATTAGATACAAAAGGCACAATGCCGACTTAAGGGCAAAAAGACTGACTCTTCCAACTGACCATTCCTGTGACACTAGTTATAGATTCCGATGCTTCACTTTAGGTTTACTGTATCCCTTGGACCTTCTTATTGACGATGAAACACAGTAATTGCATCGGAATTAAATACAAAAGGCACAATGCCGACTTAAGTACATGAAGACCGACACTTCTTACTGACTATGTTTTGAACCATTCCTGTGACACTACTTATAGATTCCGATGCTTCACATCAGGTTTACTGTATCCCTTGGACCTTCTTATTGACGAAGAAACACAGAAATTGCATCGGAATTAAATACAAAAGGCACACTGTCAACTTAAGGACAAGAAGACTGACTCTTCCTACTGACCATTCCTGTGATACTAGTAATAGATTCCGATGCTTCACTGCAGGTTTACTGTATCCCTTGGACCTTCTTATTGCTGATGAAACACAGAAATTGCATCGGAATTAAATACAAAATGCACAATGCCGACTTAAATACATGAAGTCCGACACTTCTTACTGACTACGTTTTGAACCATTCCTGTAACACTAGTTATAGATTCAGAAGCTTCACTTCAGGTTTACTGTATCCCTTGGACCTTCTTATTGACGATGAAACACAGAAATTGCATCGGAATTAAATACAAAAGGCAAAATGCTGACTTAAGGACCAGAAGACTGACTCTTCCTACTGACCATTCCTGTGACACTAGTTATAGATTCCGATGCCTCACTCCATGTTTACTGTATCCCTTGGACCTTCGTATTGACGATGAAACACAGAAATTGCATCGGAATTAAATACAAAAGGCACAATGCCGACTTATGTACAAGAAGACCGACACTTTTTACTGACTACGCTTTGAACCATTCCTGTAACACTAGTTATAGATTCCGATGCTTCACTTCAGGTTTACTGTATCCCTTGGACCTTCTTATTGACGATGAAACACAGAAATTGCATCGGAATTAAATACAAAAGGCACAACGCCGACTTAAGGTCAAGAGGACTGACTCCTCCTACTGACCATTCCTGTTACGCTAGTTATAGATTCCGACGCTTCACTTCAGGTTTTCTGTATCCCTTGGATCTTCTTATTGACGATGAAACACAGATATTGCATCGGAATTAAATACAAAAGGCACAATGCCGACTTAAGTACATGAAGACCGACACTTCTTACTGACTACGCTTTGAACCATTCCTGTGACACTAGTTATAGATTCCGATGCTTCACTTCAGGTTTACTGTATCCCTTGGACCTTCGTATTGACGATGAAAGACAGAAATTGCATCGGAATTAAATACAAAAGGCACAATGCCGACTTAAGTACAAGAGACTGATTCTTCTTACTGACTATGCTTTGAACCATTCCTGTGATATTAGTTATAGATTCCGATGCTTCACTTCAGGTTTACTGTATCCCTTGGACCTTCTTATTGATGATGAAACACAGACATTGCATCGGAATTAAATACAAAAGCACAATGCCGACTTAAGTACAAGAAGGCTGACTCTTCTTACTGACTATGTTTTGAACCATTCCTGTGACACTAGTTATAGATTCCGATGCTTCACTTCAGGTTTACTGTATCCCTTGGACCTTCTTATTGATGATGAAACACAGACATTGCATCGGAATTAAATACAAAAGGCACAATGCCGACTTAAGTACAAGAAGACTGACTCTTCTTACTGACTATGTTTTTAACCATTCCTGTGACACTAGTTATAGATTCCGATGCTTCACTTCAGGTTTACTGTATCCCTTGGACCTTCGTATTGACGATGAAACACAGAAATTGCATCGGAATTAAATACAAAAAGGCACAATGCCGACTTAAGTACAAGAGACTGATTCTTCTTACTGACTATGCTTTGAACCATTCCTGTGATATTAGTTATAGATTCAGATGCTTCACTTCAGGTTTACTGTATCCCTTGGACCTTCTTATTGATGATGAAACACAGACATTGCATCGGAATTAAATACAAAAGGCACAATGCCGACATAAGTACAAGAAGGCTGACTCTTCTTACTGACTATGTTTTGAACCATTCCTGTGACACTAGTTATAGATTCTGATGCTTCACTTCAGGTTTACTGTATCCCTTGGACCTTCTTATTGATGATGAAACACAGACATGGCATCGGAATTAAATACAAGAGGCACATTGCCGACTTAAGTACAAGAAGACTGACTCTTCTTACTGACTTTGTTTTTAACCATTCCTGTGACACTAGTTATAGATTCCGATTCTTCACTTCAGGTTTACTGTATCCCTTGGACCTTCTTAATGATGATGAAAAACAGACATTGCATCGGAATTAAATACAAAAGGCACAATGCCGACTTAAGTACAAGAGGACTGACTCTTCTTACTGTCTATGTTTTGAACCATTCCTGCGACACTAGATATAGATTCCGATGCTTGACTTCAGATTTACTGTATCACTTGGACCTTCTTATTGACGATGAAACTCAGAAATTGCATCGGAATTAAATACAAAAGGCACAATGATGACTTAAGTACATGAAGACGGACACTTCCTACTGAGTATGTTTTGAACCATTCCTGTGACACTAGTTATAGATTCCGATGCTTCACATCAGGTACACTGTATCCCTTGGACCATCTTATTGTCGATGAAACACAAAAATTGCATAGGAATTAAATGCAAAAGGCACAATGCCAACTTAAGGGCAAGAAGACTGACTCTTCCTACTGACCATTCCTGTGACACTAGTTATAGATTCCGATGCTTCACTTCAGGTTTACTGCATCCCTTGGACCTTCTTATTGACGATGAAACACAGAAATTGCATCGGAATAAAATCCAAAATCACAATGCCGACTTAAGTAAATGAAGACCGACACTTCTTACTGACTATGTTTTGAACCATTCCTGTGACACTACTTATAGATTCCGATGCTTCACATCAGGTTTACTGTATCCCTTGGACCTTCTTATTGACGAAGAAACACAGAAATTGCATCGGAATTAAATACAAAAGGCACACTGCCAACTTAAGGACAAGAAGACTGACTCTTCCTACTGACCATTCCTGTGATACTAGTAATAGATTCCGATGCTTCACTTCAGGTTTACTGTATCCCTTGGACCTTCTTATTGCTGATGAAACACAGAAATTGCATCGGAATTAAATACAAAATGCACAATGCCGACTTAAATACATGAAGACCGACACTTATTACTGACTACGTTTTGAACCATTCCTGTAACACTAGTTATAGATTCAGAAGCTTCACTTCAGGTTTACTGTATCCCTTGGACCTTCTTATTGACGATGAAACACAGAAATTGCATCGGAATTAAATACAAAAGGTAAAATGCTGACTTAAGGACAAGAAGACTGACTGTTCCTACTGACCATTCCTGTGACACTAGTTATAGATTCCGATGCCTCACTCCATGTTTACTGTATCCCTTGGACCTTCGTATTGACGATGAAACACAGAAATTGCATCGGAATTAAATACAAAAGGCACAATGCCGACTTAAGTACAAGAAGACCGACACTTCTTACTGACTACGTTTTGAACCATTCCTGTAACACTAGTTATAGATTCCGATGCTTCACTTCAGGTTTACTGTATCCCTTGGACCCTCTTATTGACGATGAAACACAGAAATTGCATCGGAATTAAATTCAAAAGGCACTATGCCGACTTAAGGACAAGATGACTGACTCTTCCTACTGACCAGTCCTGTAACACTAGTTATAGATTCCGATGCTTCACTTCAGGTTTACTGTATCCCTTGGTCCTTCTTATTGACGATGAAACACAGAAATTGCATCGGAATAAATACAAAAGGCACAATGCCGACTTAAGTACATGAAGACCGACACTTTTTACTGACTACGCTTTGAACCATTCCTGTAACACTAGTTATAGATTCCGATGCTTCACTTCAGGTTTACTGTATCCCTTGGACCTTCGTATTGACGATGAAAGACAGAAATTGCATCGGAATTAAATACAAAAGGCACAATGCCGACGTAAGTACAAGAGACTGATTCTTCTTACTGACTATGCTTTGAACCATTCCTGTGATATTAGTTATAGATTCCGATGCTTCCCTTCAGGTTTACTGTATCCCTGGGACCTTCTTATTGATGAAGAAACACAGACATTGCATCGGAATTAAATACAAAAGCACAATGCCGACTTAAGTACAAGAAGGCTGACTCTTCTTACTGACTATGTTTTGAACCATTCCTGTGACACTAGTTATAGATTCCGATGCTTCACTTCAGGTTTACTGTATCCCTTGGACCTTCGTATTGATGATGAAACACAGACATTGCATCGGAATTAAATACAAAAGCACAACGCCGACTTAAGTACAAGAAGGCTGACTCTTCTTACTGACTATGTTTTGAACCATTCCTGTGACACTAGTTATAGATTCCGATGCTTCACTTCAGGTTTGCTGTATGCCTTGGACCTTCTTATTGATGATGAAACACAGACATTGCATCGGAATTAAATACAAAAGGCACAATGCCGACTTAAGTACAAGAAGACTGACTCTTCTTACTGACTATGTTTTTAACCATTCCTGTGACACTAGTTATAGATTACGATGCTTCACTTCAGGTTTACTGTATCCCTTGGACCTTCGTATTGACGATGAAACACAGAAATTGCATCGGAATTAAATACAAAAAGGCACAATGCCGACTTAAGTACAAGAGACTGATTCTTCTTACTGACTATGCTTTGAACCATTCCTGTGATATTAGTTATAGATTCAGATGCTTCACTTCAGGTTTACTGTATCCCTTGGACCTTCTTATTGATGATGAAACACAGACGTTGCATCGGAGTTAAATACAAAAGGCACAATGCCGACATAAGTACAAGAAGGCTGACTCTTCTTACTGACTATGTTTTGAACCATTCCTGTGACACTAGTTATAGATTCCGATGCTTCACTTCAGGTTTACTGTATCCCTTGGACCTTCTTATTGATGATGAAACACAGACATTGCATCGGAATTAAATACAAGAGGCACATTGCCGACTTAAGTACAAGAAGACTGACTCTTCTTACTGACTATGTTTTTAACCATTCCTGTGACACTAGTTATAGATTCCGATGCTTCACTTCAGGTTAACTGTATCCCTTGGACCTTCTTAATGATGATGAAACACAGACATTGCATCGGAATTACATACAAAAGGCACAATGCCGACTTAAGTACAAGAGGACTGACTCTTCTTACTGTCTATGTTTTGAACCATTCCTGCGACACTAGATATAGATTCCGATGCTTGACTTCAGATTTACTGTACCCCTTGGACCTTCTTATTGACGATGAAACTCAGAAATTGCATCGGAATTAAATTCAAAAGGCACTATGCCGACTTAAGGACAAGATGACTGACTCTTCCTACTGACCAGTCCTGTACCACTAGTTATAGATTCCGATGCTTCACTTCAGGTTTACTGTATCCCTTGGACCTTCTTATTGACGATGAAACACAGAAATTGCATCGGAATTAAATACAAAAGGCACAATGCCGACTTAAGTACATGAAGACCGACACTTCTTACTGACTATGTTTTGAACCATTCCTGTGATACTAGTTATAGATTTCGATGCTTCACATCAGGTTTACTGTATCCCTAGGACCTTCTTATTGACGATGAAACACAGAAATTGCATCGGAATTAAATTCAAAAGGCACTATGCCGACTTAAGGACAAGATGACTGACTCTTCCTACTGACCAGTCCTGTACCACTAGTTATAGATTCCGATGCTTCACTTCAGGTTAACTGTATCCCTTGGTCCTCCTTATTGACGATGAAACACAGAAATTGCATCGGAATAAATACAAAAGGCACAATGCCGACTTAAGTACATGAAGACCGACACTTTTTACTGACTACGCTTTGAACCATTCCTGTAACACTAGTTATAGATTCCGATGCTTCACTTCAGGTTTACTGTATCCCTTGGACCTTCTTATTGACGATGAAACACAGAAATTGCATCGGAATTAAATACAAAAGGCACAACGCCGACTTAAGGTCAAGAAGACTGACTCTTCCTACTGACCATTCCTGTGAAACTAGTTATAGATTCCGATGCTTCACTTCAGGTTTACTGTATCCCTTGGACCTTCTTATTGACGATGAAACACAGAAATTGCATCGGAATTAAATACAAAAGGCACAATGCCGACTTAAGTACATGAAGACGGACACATTGTACTGACTATGATTTGAACCATTCCTGTGACACTAGTTATAGATTCCGATGCTTCACTTCAGGTTTACTGTATCCCTTGGACCTTCTTATTGACGATGAAACACAGAAATTGCATCGGAATTAAATTCAAAAGGCACTATGCCGACTTAAGGACAAGATGACTGACTCTTCCTACTGACCAGTCCTGTACCACTAGTTATAGATTCCGATGCTTCACTTCAGGTTTACTGTATCCCTTGGTCCTTCTTATTGACGATGAAACACAGAATTTGCATCGGAATAAATACAAAAGGCACAATGCCGACTTCAGTACATGAAGACCGACACTTTTTACTGACTACGCTTTGAACCATTCCTGTAACACTAGTTATAGATTCCGATGCTTCACTTCAGGTTTACTGTATCCCTTGGACCTTCTTATTGAAGATGAACCACACAAATTGTATCGGAATTAAATACAAAAGGCACAACGCCGACTTAAGGTCAAGAAGACTGACTCTTCCTACTGACCATTCCTGTGACACTAGTTATAGATTCCGATACTTCACTTCAGGTTTACTGTATCCCTTGGACCTTCTTATTGACGATGAAACACAGAAATTGCATCGGAATTAAATACAAAAGGCACAATGCCGACTTAAGTACATGAAGACGGACACATCGTACTGACTATGATTTGAACCATTCCAGTGACACCAGTTATAGATTCCGATGCTTCACTTCAGGTTTACTGTATCCCTTGGACCATCTTATTGAGGATGAAACATAGAACCAGCATAGGAATTAATTACAAAAGGCACAATGCCGACTTAAGGGCAAGAACACTGACTCTTCCTACTGACCATTCCTGTGACACTAATTATAGATTCCGATGCTTAACTTCAGGTACACCGTATCCCTTGGACCTTCTTATTGACGATGAAACACAGAAATTGCATCGGAATTAAGTATAAAAGGTACAATGCCGACTTAAGTACATGAAGACCGACACTTCTTACTGACTATGTTTTGAACCATTCCTGTGACACTAGTTATAGATTCCGATGCTTCACTTCAGGTTTACTGTATCCCTTGGACCATCTTATTGACGATGAAACACAGAAATTGCATAGGAATTAAATACAAAAGGCACAATGCCGACTTAAGGGCAAGAAGACTGACCCTTCCAACTGACCACTCCTGTGACACTAGTTATAGATTCCGATGCTTCACTTCAGGTTTACTGTATCCCTTGGACCTTCTTATTGACGATGAAACACAGAAATTGCATCGGAATTAAATACAAAAGGCACAATGCCGACTTAAGTACATGAAGACCGACACTTCTTACTGACTATGTTTTGAACCATTCCTGTGACACTAGTTATAGATTCCGATGCTTCACATCAGGTTTACTGTATCCCTTGGACCTTCTTATTGACGAAGAAACACAGAAATTGCATCGGAATTAAATACAAAAGGCACACTGCCAACTTAAGGACAAGAAGACTGACTCTTCCTACTGACCATTCCTGTGATACTAGTAATAGATTCCGATGCTTCACTTCAGGTTTACTGTATCCCTTGGACCTTCTTATTGCTGATGAAACACAGAAATTGCATCGGAATTAAATCCTAAATGCACAATGCCGACTTAAATACATGAAGACCGACACTTCTTACTGACTACGTTTTGAACCATTCCTGTAACACTAGTTATAGATTCTGAAGCTTCACTTCAGGTTTACTGTATCCCTTGGACCTTCTTATTGACGATGAAACACAGAAATTGCATCGGAATTAAATACAAAAGGCAAAATGCTGACTTAAGGACAAGAAGACTGACTCTTCCTACTGACCATTCCTGTGACACTAGTTATAGATTCCGATGCCTCACTCCATGTTTACTGTATCCCTTGGACCTTCGTATTGACGATGAAACACAGAAATTGCATCGGAATTAAATACAAAAGGCACAATGCCGACTTAAGTACAAGAAGACCGACACTTCTTACTGACTACGTTTTGAACCATTCCTGTAACACTAGTTATAGATTCCGATGCTTCACTTCAGGTTTACGGTATCCCTTGGACCTTCGTATTGACGATGAAACACAGAAATTGCATCGGAATTAAATTCAAAAGGCACTATGCCGACTTAAGGACAAGATGACTGACTCTTCCTACTGACCAGTCCTGTAACACTAGTTATAGATTCCGATGCTTCACTTCAGGTTTACTGTATCCCTTGGACCTTCGTATTGACGATGAAACACAGAAATTGCATCGGAATTAAATACAAAAGGCACAATGCCGACTGAAGTACAAGAGACTGATTCTTCTTACTGACTATGCTTTGAACCATTCCTGTGATATTAGTTATAGATTCCGATGCTTCACTTCAGGTTTACTGTATCCCTTGGACCTTCTTATTGATGATGAAACACAGACATTGCATCGGAATTAAATGCAAAAGGCACAATGCCGACTTAAGTACAAGAAGGCTGACTCTTCTTACTGACTATGTTTTGAACCATTCCTGTGACACTAGTTATAGATTCCGATGCATCACTTCAGGTTTACTGTATCCCTTGGACCTTCTTATTGATGATGAAACACAGACATTGCATCCGAATTAAATACAAAAGGCACAATGCCGACTTAAGTACAAGAAGACTGACTCTTCTTACTGACTAAGTTTTTAACCATTCCTGTGACACTAGTTATAGATTCCGATGCTTCACTTCAGGTTTACTGTATCCCTTGGACCTTCGAAGTGACGATAAAACACAGAAATTGCATCGGAATTAAATACAAAAGGCACAATGCAGACTTAAGTACAAGAGACTGATTCCTCTTACTGACTATGCTTTGAACCATTCCTGTGATATTAGTTATAGATTCCGATGCTTCACTTCAGGTTTACTGTATCCCTTGGACCTTCTTATTGATGATGAAACACAGCCATTGCATCGGAATTAAATACAAAAGGCACAATGCCGACTTAAGTACAAGAAGGCTGACTCTTCTTACTGACTATGTTTTGAACCATTCCTGTGACACTAGTTATAGATTCCGATGCTTCACTTCAGGTTTACTGTATCCCGTGGACCTTCTTATTGACGATGAAACACAGAAATTGCATCGGAATTAAATACAAAAGGCACAATGCCGACTTAAGGACAAGAAGACTGACTCTTCCTACTGACCATTCCTGTGACACTAGTTATAGATTCCGATGCTTCACTTCAGGTTTACTGTATCCCTTGGACCTTCTTATTGACGATGAAACACAGAAATTGCATCGGAATTAAATTCAAAGGGCACTATGCCGACTTAAGGACAAGATGACTGACTCTTCCTACTGACCAGTCCTGTACCACTAGTTATAGATTCCGATGCTTCACTTCAGGTTTACTGTATCCCTTGGTCCTTCTTATTGACGATGAAACACAGAAATTGCATCGGAATAAAGACAAAAGGCACAATGCCGACTTAAGTACATGAAGACCGACACTTTTTACTGACTACGCTTTGAACCATTCCTGTGACACTAGTTATAGATTCCGATGCTTCACTTCAGGTTTACTGTATCCCTTGGCCCTTCTTATTGACGATGAAACACAGAAATTGCATCGGAATTAAATACAAAAGGCACAACGCCGACTTAAGGTCAAGAAGACTGACTCTTCCTACTGACCATTCCTGTGACACTAGTTATAGATTCCGATGCTTCACTTCAGGTTTACTGTATCCCTTGGACCTTCTTATTGACGATGAAACACAGAAATTGCATCGGAATTAAATACAAAAGGCACAATGCCGACTTAAGGTCAAGAAGACTGACTCTTCTTACTGACCATTCCTGTGACACTAGTTATAGATTCCGATGCTTCACTTCAGGTTTACTGTATCCCTTGGACCATCTTATTGAGGATGAAACACAGAACTAGCATAGGAATTAAATACAAAAGGCACAATGCCGACTTAAGGGCAAGAAGACTGACTCTTCCTACTGAACATTCCTGTGACACTAATTATAGATTCCGATGCTTAACTTCAGGTACACTGTATCCCTTGGACCTTCCTATTGACGATGAAACACAGAAATTGCATCGGAATTAAATATAAAAGGTACAATGCCGACTTCAGTACATGAAGACCGACACTTCTTACTGACTATGTTTTGAACCATTCCTGTGACACTAGTTATAGATTCCGATGCTTCACTTCAGGTTTACTGTATCCCTTGGACCATCTTATTGACGATGAAGCACAGAAATTGCATAGGAATTAAATACAAAAGGCACAATGCCGACTTAAGGGCAAGAAGACTGACCCTTCCAACTGACCATTCCTGTGACACTAGTTATAGATTCCGATGCTTCACTTCAGGTTTACTGTATCCCTTGGACCTTCTTATTGACGATGAAACACAGAAATTGCATCGGAATTAAATACAAAAGGCACAATGCCGACTTAAGTACATGAAGACCGACACTTCTTACTGACTATGTTTTGAACCATTCCTGTGACACTAGTTATAGAATCCGATGCTTCACATCAGGTTTACTGTATCCCTTGGACCTTCTTATTGACGAAGAAACACAGAAATTGCATCGGAATTAAATACAAAAGGCACACTGCCAACTTAAGGACAAGAAGACTGACTCTTCCTACTGACCATTCCTGTGATACTAGTAATAGATTCCGATGCTTCACTTCAGGTTTACTGTATCCCTTGGACCTTCTTATTGCTGATGAAACACAGAAATTGCATCGGAATTAAATCCTAAATGCACAATGCCGACTTAAATACATGAAGACCGACACTTCTTACTGACTACGTTTTGAACCATTCCTGTAACACTAGTTATAGATTCTGAAGCTTCACTTCAGGTTTACTGTATCCCTTGGACCTTCTTATTGACGATGAAACACAGAAATTGCATCGGAATTAAATACAAAAGGCAAAATGCTGACTTAAGGACAAGAAGACTGACTCTTCCTACTGACCATTCCTGTGACACTAGTTATAGATTCCGATGCCTCACTCCATGTTTACTGTATCCCTTGGACCTTCGTATTGACGATGAAACACAGAAATTGCATCGGAATTAAATACAAAAGGCACAATGCCGACTTAAGTACAAGAAGACCGACACTTCTTACTGACTACGTTTTGAACCATTCCTGTAACACTAGTTATAGATTCCGATGCTTCACTTCAGGTTTACGGTATCCCTTGGACCTTCGTATTGACGATGAAACACAGAAATTGCATCGGAATTAAATTCAAAAGGCACTATGCCGACTTAAGGACAAGATGACTGACTCTTCCTACTGACCAGTCCTGTAACACTAGTTATAGATTCCGATGCTTCACTTCAGGTTTACTGTATCCCTTGGACCTTCGTATTGACGATGAAACACAGAAATTGCATCGGAATTAAATACAAAAGGCACAATGCCGACTGAAGTACAAGAGACTGATTCTTCTTACTGACTATGCTTTGAACCATTCCTGTGATATTAGTTATAGATTCCGATGCTTCACTTCAGGTTTACTGTATCCCTTGGACCTTCTTACTGATGATGAAACACAGACATTGCATCGGAATTAAATACAAAAGGCACAATGCCGACTTAAGTACAAGAAGGCTGACTCTTCTTACTGACTATGTTTTGAACCATTCCTGTGACACTAGTTATAGATTCCGATGCATCACTTCAGGTTTACTGTATCCCTTGGACCTTCTTATTGATGATGAAACACAGACATTGCATCCGAATTAAATACAAAAGGCACAATGCCGACTTAAGTACAAGAAGACTGACTCTTCTTACTGACTAAGTTTTTAACCATTCCTGTGACACTAGTTATAGATTCCGATGCTTCACTTCAGGTTTACTGTATCCCTTGGACCTTCGAATTGACGATAAAACACAGAAATTGCATCGGAATTAAATACAAAAGGCACAATGCAGACTTAAGTACAAGAGACTGATTCTTCTTACTGACTATGCTTTGAACCATTCCTGTGATATTAGTTATAGATTCCGATGCTTCACTTCAGGTTTACTGTATCCCTTGGACCTTCTTATTGATGATGAAACACAGCCATTGCATCGGAATTAAATACAAAAGGCACAATGCCGACTTAAGTACAAGAAGGCTGACTCTTCTTACTGACTATGTTTTGAACCATTCCTGTGACACTAGTTATAGATTCCGATGCTTCACTTCAGGTTTACTGTATCCCGTGGACCTTCTTATTGACGATGAAACACAGAAATTGCATCGGAATTAAATACAAAAGGCACAATGCCGACTTAAGGACAAGAAGACTGACTCTTCCTACTGACCATTCCTGTGACACTAGTTATAGATTCCGATGCTTCACTTCAGGTTTACTGTATCCCTTGGACCTTCTTATTGACGATGAAACACAGAAATTGCATCGGAATTAAATTCAAAGGGCACTATGCCGACTTAAGGACAAGATGACTGACTCTTCCTACTGACCAGTCCTGTACCACTAGTTATAGATTCCGATGCTTCACTTCAGGTTTACTGTATCCCTTGGTCCTTCTTATTGACGATGAAACACAGAAATTGCATCGGAATAAAGACAAAAGGCACAATGCCGACTTAAGTACATGAAGACCGACACTTTTTACTGACTACGCTTTGAACCATTCCTGTAACACTAGTTATAGATTCCGATGCTTCACTTCAGGTTTACTGTATCCCTTGGCCCTTCTTATTGACGATGAAACACAGAAATTGCATCGGAATTAAATACAAAAGGCACAACGCCGACTTAAGGTCAAGAAGACTGACTCTTCCTACTGACCATTCCTGTGACACTAGTTATAGATTCCGATGCTTCACTTCAGGTTTACTGTATCCCTTGGACCATCTTATTGAGGATGAAACACAGAACTAGCATAGGAATTCAATACAAAAGGCACAATGCCGACTTAAGGGCAAGAAGACTGACTCTTCCTACTGAACATTCCTGTGACACTAATTATAGATTCCGATGCTTAACTTCAGGTACACTGTATCCCTTGGACCTTCCTATTGACGATGAAACACAGAAATTGCATCGGAATTAAATATAAAAGGTACAATGCCGACTTCAGTACATGAAGACCGACACTTCTTACTGACTATGTTTTGAACCATTCCTGTGACACTAGTTATAGATTCCGATGCTTCACTTCAGGTTTACTGTATCCCTTGGACCATCTTATTGACGATGAAACACAGAACTAGCATACGAATTAAATACAAAAGGCACAATGCCGACTTAAGGGCAAGAACACTGACTCTTCCAACTGACCATTCCTGTGACACTAGTTATAGATTCCGATGCTTCACTTCAGGTTTACTGTATCCCTTGGACCTTCTTATTGACGATGAAACACAGAAATTGCATCGGAATTAAATACAAAAGGCACAATGCCGACTTAAGTACATGAAGACCGACACTTTTTACTGACTACGCTTTGAACCATTCCTGTAACACTAGTTATAGATTCCAATGCTTCACTTCAGGTTTACTGTATCCCTTGGACCTTCTTATTGACGATGAAACACAGAAATTGCAACGGAATTAAATACAAAAGGCACAACGCCGACTTAAGGTCAAGAAGACTGACTCTTCCTACCGACCATTCCTGTGACACTAGTTATAGATTCCGATGCTTCACTTCAGGTTTACTGTATCCCTTGGACCTTCTTATTGACGATGAAACACAGAAATTGCATCGGAATTAAATACAAAAGGCACAATGCCGACTTAAGTACATAAAGACGGACACATCGTACTGACTAGGATTTGAACCATTCCTGTGACACTAGTTATAGATTCCGATGCTTCACTTCAGGTTTACTGTATCCCTTGGACCATCTTATTGAGGATGAAACACAGAAATTGCATAGGAATTAAATACAAAAGGCACAATGCCGAGTTAAGGGCAAGAAGACTGACTCTTCCAACTGACCATTCCTGTGACACTAGTTATAGATTCCGATGCTTCACTTCAGGTTTACTGTATCCCTTGGACCTTCTTATTGACGATGAAACACAGAAATTGCATCGGAAGTAAATACAAAAGGCACAATGCCGACTTAAGTACATGAAGACCGACACTTCTTACTGACTATGTTTTGAACCATTCCTGTGACACTAATTATAGATTCCGATGCTTCACATCAGGTTTACTGTATCCCTTGGACCTTCTTATTGACGAAGAAACACAGAAATGGCATCGGAATTAAATACAAAAGGCACATTGCCAACTTAAGGACAAGAAGACTGACTCTTCCTACTGACCATTCCTGTGTTACTAGTAATAGATTCCGATGCTTCACTTCAGGATTACTGTATCCCTTGGACCTTCTTATTGCTGATGAAACACAGAAATTGCATCGGAATTAAATACAAAATGCACAATGCCGACTTAAATACATGAAGACCGACACTTCTTACTGACTACGTTTTGAACCATTCCTGTAACACTAGTTATAGATTCAGAAGCTTCACTTCAGGTTTACTGTATCCCTTGGACCTTCTTATTGACGATGAAACACAGAAATTGCATCGGACTTAAATACAAAAGGCAAATGCTGACTTAAGGACAAGAAGACTGACTCTTCCTACTGACCATTCCTGTGACACTAGTTATAGATTCCGATGCCTCACTTCAGGTTTTCCGTATCCCTTGGATCTTCTTATTGACGATGAAACACAGATATTGCATCGGAATTAAATACAAAAGGCACAATGCCGACTTAAGTACATGAAGAGCGACACTTCTTACTGACTGTGCTTTGAACCATTCCTGTAACAACTAGTTATAGATTCCGATGCTTCACTTCAGGTTTACTGTATCCCTTGGACCTTCGTATTGACGATGAAACACAGAAATTGCATCGGAATTAAATACAAAAGGCACAACGTCGACTTAAGGTCAAGAAGACTGACTCTTCCTACTGACCATTCCTGTTACGCTAGTTATAGATTCCGACGCTTCACTTCAGGTTTTCTGTATCCCTTGGATCTTCTTATTGACGATGAAACACAGATATTGCATCGGAATTAAATACAAAAGGCACAATGCCGACTTAAGTACATGAAGAGCGACGCTTCTTACTGACTGTGCTTTGAACCATTCCTGTGACACTAGTTATAGATTCCGATGCTTCACTTCAGGTTTACTGTATCCCTTGGACCTTCGTATTGACGACGAAACACAGACATTGCATCGGAATTAAATACAAAAAGCACAATGCCGACTTAAGTACAAGAGACTGATTCTTCTTACTGACTATGTTTTGAACCATTCCTGTGATATTAGTTATAGATTCCGATGCTTCACTTCAGGTTTACTGTATCCCTTGGACCTTCTTAATGATGATGAAACACAGACATTGCATCGGAATTAAATACAAAAGGCACAATGCCGACTTAAGTGCAAGAGGACTGACTCTTCTTACTGTCTATGTTTTGAACCATTCCTGCGACACTAGATATAGATTCTGATGCTTGACTTCAGATTTACTGTATCCCTTGGACCTTCTTATTGACGATGAAACTCAGAAATTGCATCGGAATTAAATACAAAAGGCACAATGATGACTTAAGTACATGAATAGGACACTTCCTACTGAGTATGTATTGAACCATTCGTGTGACACTAGTTATAGATTCCGATGCTTCACATCAGGTATACTGTATCCCTTGGACCATCTTATTGTCGATGAAACACAAAAATTGCATAGGAATTAAATGCAGAAGGCACAATGCCGACTTAAGTGCAAGAAGACTGACTCTTCCTACTGACCATTCCTGTGACACTAGTTATAGATTCCGATGCTTCACTTCAGGAACACTGTATCCCTTGGAAATTCTTATTGGCGATGAAACACAGTAATTGCATCGGAATTAAATACAAAAGACACAATGCCGACTTATGTACATGAAGACCGACACTTCTTACTGACTACGTTTTGAACCATTCCTGTAACACTAGTTATAGATTTAGAAGCTTCACTTCAGGTTTACTGTATCCCTTGGACCTTCTTATTGACGATGAAACACAGACATTGCATCGGAATTAAATACAAAAGGCACAATGCCGACTTAAGTACAAGAAGGCTGACTCTTCTTACTGACTATGTTTTGAACCATTCCTGTGACACTAGTTATAGATTCCGATGCTTCACTTCAGGTTTACTGTATCCCTTGGACCTTCTTATTGATGATGAAACACAGACATTGCATCGGAATTAAATACAAAAGGCACAATGCCGACTTAAGTACAAGAAGACTGATTCTTCTTACTGACAATGTTTTTAACCATTCCTGTGACACTAGTTATTGATTCCGATGCTTCACTTCAGGTTTACTGTATCCCTTGGACCTTCGTATTGACGATGAAACACAGAAATTGCATCGGAATTAAATACAAAAGGCACAATGCCGACTTAAGTACAAGAAGACCGACACTTCTTACTGACTACGTTTTGAACCATTCCTGTAACACTAGTTATAGATTCCGATGCTTCACTTCAGGTTTACTGTATCCCTTGGACGTTCTTATTGATGATGAAACACAGACATTGCATCGGAATTAAATACAAAAGGCACAATGCCGACTTAAGTACAAGAAGGCTAACTCTTCTTACTGACTATGTTTTGAACCATTCCTGTGACACTAGTTATAGATTCCGATGCTTCACTTCAGGTTTACTGTATCCCTTGGACCTTCTTATTGATGATGAAACACAGTCATTGCATCGGAAT
Source organism: Schistocerca americana (assembly GCF_021461395.2). NCBI lineage: Eukaryota > Metazoa > Arthropoda > Insecta > Orthoptera > Acrididae > Schistocerca > Schistocerca americana. The sequence goes on along the minus strand of NW_025726192.1, from coordinate 1,792,306 downwards.
TAAATACAAAAGTCACAATGCCGACTTAAGTACAAGAAGACTGATTCTTCTTACTGACTATGTTTTTAACCATTCCTGTGACACTAGTTATTGATTCCGATGCTTCACTTCAGGTTTACTGTATCCCTTGGACCTTCGTATTGACGATGAAACACAGAAATTGCATCGGAATTAAATACAAAAGGCACAATGCCGACTTAAGTACAAGAGCTGATTCTTCTTACTGACTATGCTTTGAACCATTCCTGTGATATTAGTTATAGATTCCGATGCTTCACTTCAGGTTTACTGTATCCCTTGGACCATCTTATTGATGATGAAACACAGACATTGCATCGGCATTAAATACAAAAGGCACAATGCCGACTTAAGTACAAGAAGGCTGACTCTTCTTACTGACTATGTTTTGAACCATTGCTGTGACACTAGTTATTGATTCCGCTGCTTCACTTCAGGTTTACTGTATCCCTTGGACCTTCTTATTGATGATGAAACACAGACATTGCATCGGAATTAAATACAAGAGGCACATTGCCGACTTAAGTACAAGAAGACTGACTCTTCTTACTGACTATGTTTTTAACCATTCCTGTGACACTAGTTATAGATTCCGATGCTTCACTTCAGGTTTACTGTATCCCTTGGACCTTCTTAATGATGATGAAAGACAGACATTGCATCGGAATTAAATACAAAAGGCACAATGCCGACTTAAGTACAAGAGGACTGACTCTTCTTACTGTCTATGTTTTGAACCATTCCTGCGACACTAGATATAGATTCCGATGCTTGACTTCAGATTTACTGTATCCCCTGGACCTTCTTATTGACGATGAAACTCAGAAATTGCATCGGAATTAAATACAAAAGGCACAATGATGACTTAAGTACATGAATAGGACACTTCCTACTGAGTATGTTTTGAACCATTCCTGTGACACTAGTTATAGATTCCGATGCTTCACATCAGGTATACTGTATCCCTTGGACCATCTTATTGTCGATGAAACACAAAAATTGCATAGGAATTAAATGCAAAAGGCACAATGCCGACTTAAGTGCAAGAAGACTGACTCTTCCTACTGACCATTCCTGTGACACTAGTTATAGATTCCGATGCTTCACTTCAGGTACACTGTATCCCTTGGACCTTCTTATTGCCGATGAAACACAGTAATTGCATCGGAATTAAATACAAAAGACACAATGCCGACTTATGTACATGAAGACCGACACTTCTTACTGCCTACGTTTTGAACCATTCCTGTAACACTAGTTATAGATTTAGAAGCTTCACTTCAGGTTTACTGTATCACTTGGACCTTCTTATAGACGATGAAACACAGAAATTGCATCGGAATTAAATTCAAAAGGCACTATGCCGACTTAAGGACAAGATGACTGACTCATCCTACTGACCAGTCCTGTAACACTAGTTATAGATTCCGATGCTTCACTTCAGGTTTACTGTATCCCTTGGTCCTTCTTATTGACGATGAAACACAGAAATTGCATCGGAATAAATACAAAAGGCACAATGCCGACTTAAGTACATGAAGACCGACACTTTTTACTGACTACGCTTTGAACCATTCCTGTAACACTAGTTATAGATTCCGATGCTTCACTTCAGGTTTACTGTATCCCTTGGACCTTCTTATTGACGATGAAACACAGAAATTGCATCGGAATTAAATACAAAAGGCACAACGCCGACTTAAGGTCAAGAAGACTGACTCTTCCTACTGACCATTCCGGTTACGCTAGTTATAGATTCCGACGCTTCACTTCAGGTTTTCTGTATCCCTTGGATCTTCTTATTGACGATGAAACACAGATATTGCATCGGAATTAAATACAAAAGGCACAATGCCGACATAAGTACATGAAGACCGACACTTCTTACTGACTATGCTTTGAACCATTCCTGTGACACTAGTTATAGATTCCGATGCTTCACTTCAGGTTTACTGTATCCCTTGGACCTTCTTATTAATGATGAAACACAGACATTGCATCAGAATTAAATACAAAAGGCCCAATGCCGACTTAAGTACAAGAAGGCTGACTCTTCTTACTGACTTTGTTTTGAACCATTCCTGTGACACTAGTTATAGATTCCGATGCTTCACTTCAGGTTTACTGTATCCCTTGGACCTTCTTATTGATGATGAAACACAGACATTGCATCGGAATTAAATACAAAAGGCACAATGCCGACTTAAGTACAAGAAGACTGACTCTTCTTACTGACTATGTTTTTAACCATTCCTGTGACACTAGTTATAGATTCCGATGCTTCACTTCAGGTTTACTGTATCCCTTGGACCTTCTTAATGATGATGAAACACAGACATTGCATCGGAAATAAATACAAAAGGCACAATGCCGACTTAAGTACAAGAGGACTGACTCTTCTTACTGTCTATGTTTTGAACCATTCCTGCGACACTAGATATAGATTCCGATGCTTGACTTCAGATTTACTGTATCCCTTGGACCTTCTTATTGACGATGAAACTCAGAAATTGCATCGGAATTAAATACAATAGGCACAATGATGACTTAAGTACATGAAGACGGACACTTCCAACTGAGTATGTTTTGAACCATTCCTGTGACACTAGTTATAGATTCCGATGCTTCACTTCAGGTTTACTGTATCCCTTGGACCATCTTATCGACGGTGAAACACAGAAATTGCATAGGTATTACATACAAAAGGCACAATGCCGACTTAAGGGCAAGAAGACTGACTCTTAATACTGACTACTCCTGTGACACTAGTTATAGATTCCGATGCTTCACTTTAGGTTTACTGTATCCCTTGGACCTTCTTATTGACGATGAAACACAGAAATTGCATCGGAATTAAATACAAAAGGCACAATGCCGAATTAAGTACATGAAGACCGACACTTCTTACTGACTATGTTTTGAACCATTCCTGTGACACTAGTTGTAGTTTCCGATGCTTCACTTCAGGTTTACTGTATTCCTTGGACCTTCTTAATGACGAAGAAACACAGAAATTGCATCGGAATTAAATACAAAAGGCACTATGCCGACTTAAATACATGAAGACCGACACTACTTACTGACTACGGTGTGAACCTTTCCTGTAACACTAGTTATAGATTCAGATGCTTCACTTCAGGTTTACTGTATCCCTTGGACCTTCTTATTGACGATGAAACACTGAAATTGCATCGGAACTAAATACAAAAGGCACAATGCCGACTTAAGGACAAGAAGAGTGACTCTTCGTACTGACCATTCCTGTGACACTAGTTATAGATTCCGATGCTTCACTTCAGGTTTACTGTATCTCTTGGACCTTCTAATTGACGATGTAACACAGAAATTGCATCCGATGTAAATACAAAAGGCACAATGCCGACTTAAGTACAAGAAGACCGACACTTCTTACTGACTACGTTTTGGACCATTCCTGTAACACTAGTTATAGATTCCGATGCTTCACTTCAGGTTTACTGTATCCCTTGGACCTTCTTATTGACGATGAAACACAGAAATTGCATCGGAATTAAAATAAAAAGGCACTATGCTGACTTAAGGACAAGATGACTGACTCTTCCTACTGACCAGTCCTGTAACACTAGTTATAGATTCCGATGCTTCACTTCAGGTTTACTGTATCCCTTGGTCGTTCTTATTGACGATGAAACACAGAAATTGCATCGGAATAAATACAAAAGGCACAATGCCGACTTAAGTACATGAAGACCGACACTTTTTACTGACTACGCTTTGAACCATTCCTGTAACACTAGTTATAGATTCCGATGCTTCACTTCAGGTTTACTGTATCCCTTGGACCTTCTTATTGACGATGAAACACAGAAATTGCATCGGAATTAAATACAAAAGGCACAACGCCGACTTAAGGTCAAGAAGACTGACTCTTCCGACTGACCATTCCTGTTACGCTAGTTATAGATTCCGACGCTTCACTTCAGGTTTTCTGTATCCCTTGGATCTTCTTATTGACGGTGAAACACAGATATTGCATCGGAATTAAATAGAAAAGGCACAATGCCGAATTAAGTACATGAAGGCCGACACTTCTTACTGACTATGTTTTGAACCATTCCTGTGACACTAGATATAGATTCCGATGCTTGACTTCAGATTTACTGTATCCCTTGGACCTTCTTATTGACGATGAAACTCAGAAATTGCATCGGAATTAAATACAAAAGGCACAATGATGACTTAAGTACATGAAGACGGACACTTCCTACTGAGTATGTTTTGAACCATTGCTGTGACACTAGTTATAGATTCCGATGCTTCACATCAGGTATACTGTCTCCCTTGGACCATCTTATTGTCGGTGAAACACAAAAATTGCATAGGAATTAAATGCAAGAGGCACAATGCCGACTTAAGGGCAAGTAGACTGACTCTTCCTACAGACCAGTCCTGTAACACTAGTTATAGATTCCGATGCTTCACTTCAGGTTTACTGTATCCCTTGGTCCTTCTTATTGACGATGAAACACAGAAATTGCATCGGAATAAATACAAAAGGCACAATGCCGACTTAAGTACATGAAGACCGACACTTTTTACTGACTACGTTTTGAACCATTCCTGTAACACTAGTTATAGATTCAGATGCTTCACTTCAGGTTTACTGTATCCCTTGGACCTTCTTATTGACGATGAAACACTGAAATTGCATCGGAATTAAATACAAAAGTCACAATGCCGACTTAAGGACAAGAAGACTGACTCTTCCTACTGACCATTCCTGTGACACTAGTTATAGATTCCGATGCTTCACTTCAGGTTTACTGAATCCCTTGGACCTTCTTATTGACGATGAAACACAGAAATTGCATCGGAATTAAATTAAAAAGGCACTATGCCGACTTAAGGACAAGATGACTGACTCTTCCTACTGACCAGTTCTGTAACACTAGTTATAGATTCCGATGCTTCACTTCAGGTTTACTGTATCCCTTGGTCCTTCTTATTGACGATGAAACACAGAAATTGCATCGGAATAAATACAAAAGGCACAATGCCGACTTAAGTACATTAAGGACGACACTTTTTACTGACTACGCTTTGAACCATTCCTGTAACTCTAGTTATAGATTCCGATGCTTCACTTTAGGTTTACGTTATCCCTTGGACCTTCTTATTAATGATGAAACACAGACATTGCATCGGAATTAAATACAAAAGGCCCAATGCCGACTTAAGTACAAGAAGGCTGACTCTTCTTACTGACTTTGTTTTGAACCATTCCTGTGACACTAGTTATAGATTCCGATGCTTCACTTCAGGTTTACTGTATCCCTTGGACCTTCTTATTGATGATGAAACACAGACATTGCATCGGAATTAAATACAAAAGGCACAATGCCGACTTAAGTACAAGAAGACTGACTCTTCTTACTGACTATGTTTTTAACCATTCCTGTGACACTAGTTATAGATTCCGATGCTTCACTTCAGGTTTACTGTATCCCTTGGACCTTCTTAATGATGATGAAACACAGACATTGCATCGGAAATAAATATAAAAGGCACAATGCCGACTTAAGTACAAGAGGACTGACTCTTCTTACTGTCTATGTTTTGAACCATTCCTGCGACACTAGATATTGATTCCGATGCTTGACTTCAGATTTACTGTATCCCTTGGACATTCTTATTGACGATGAAACTCAGAAATTGCATCGAAATTAAATACAAAAGGCACAATGATGACTTAAGTACATGAAGACGGACACTTCCTACTGAGTATGTTTTGAACCATTCCTGTGACACTAGTTATAGATTCCGATGCTTCACATCAGGTATACTGTATCCCTTGGACCATCTTATTGTCGATGAAACACAAAAATTGCATAGGAATTAAATGCAAAAGGCACAATGCCGACTTAAGGGCAAGAAGACTGACTCTTCCTACTGACCATTCCTGTGACACTAGTTATAGATTCCGATGCTTCACTTCAGGTACACTGTGTCCCTTGGACCTTCTTATTGGCGATGAAACACAGTAATTGCATCGGAATTAAATACAAAAGACACAATGCCGACTTATGTACATGAAGACCGACACTTCTTACTGACTATGTTTTGTACCATTCCTGTGACACTAGTTATAGATTCCGATGCTTCACTTCAGGTTTACTGTATCCCTTGGACCATCTTATTGACGGTGAAACACAGAAATTGCATAGGTATTACATACAAAAGGCACAATGCCGACTTAAGGGCAAGAAGACTGACTCTTCCTACTGTCTACTCCTGTGACACTAGTTATAGATTCCGATGCTTCACTTTAGGTTTACTGTATCCCTTGGACCTTCTTATTGACGATGAAACACAGAAATTGCATCGGAATTAAATACAAAAGGCACAATGCCGAATTAAGTACATGAAGACCGACACTTCTTACTGACTATGTTTTGAACCATTCCTGTGACACTAGTTATAGATTCAGATGCTTCACTTCAGGTTTACTGTATCCCTTGGACCTTCTTATTGACGATGAAACACTGAAATTGCATCGGAATTAAATACAAAAGGCACAATGCCGACTTAAGGACAAGAAGACTGACTCTTCGTACTGACCATTCCTGTGACACTAGTTATAGATTCCGATGCTTCACTTCAGGTTTACTGTATCCCTTGGACCTTCTAATTGACGATGTAACACAGAAATTGCATCCGATGTAAATACAAAAGGCACAATGCCGACTTAAGTACAAGAAGACCGACACTTCTTACTGACTACGTTTTGGACCATTCCTGTAACACTAGTTATAGATTCCGATGCTTCACTTCAGATTTACTGTATCCCTTGGACCTTCTTATTGACGATGAAACACAGAAATTGCATCGGAATTAAATTAAAAAGGCACTATGCTGACTTAAGGACAAGATGACTGACTCTTCCTACTGACCAGTCCTGTAACACTAGTTATAGATTCCGATGCTTCACTTCAGGTTTACTGTATCCCTTGGTCGTTCTTATTGACGATGAAACACACAAATTGCATCGGAATAAATACAAAAGGCACAATGCCGACTTAAGTACATGAAGACCGACACTTTTTACTGACTACGCTTTGAACCATTCCTGTAACACTAGTTATAGATTCCGATGCTTCACTTCAGGTTTACTGTATCCCTTGGACCTTCTTATTGACGATGAAACACAGAAATTGCATCGGAATTAAATACAAAAGGCACAACGCCGACTTAAGGTCAAGAAGACTGACTCTTCCTACTGACCATTCCTGTTACGCTAGTTATAGATTCCGACGCTTCACTTCAGGTTTTCTGTTTCCCTTGGATCTTCTTATTGACGATGAAACACAGATATTGCATCGGAATTAAATACAAAAGGCACAATGCCGAATTAAGTACATGAAGGCCGACACTTCTTACTGACTATGTTTTGAACCATTCCTGCGACACTAGATATAGATTCCGATGCTTGACTTCAGATTTACTGTATCCCTTGGACCTTCTTATTGACGATGAAACTCAGAAATTGCATCGGAATTAAATACAAAAGGCACAATGCTGACTTAAGTACATGAAGACGGACACTTCCTACTGAGTATGTTTTGAACCATTCCTGTGACACTAGTTATAGATTCCGATGCTTCACATCAGGTATACTGTCTCCCTTGGACCATCTTATTGTCGATGAAACACAAAAATTGCATAGGAATTAAATGCAAAAGGCACAATGCCGACTTAAGGGCAAGTAGACTGACTCTTCCTACTGACCAGTCCTGTAACACTAGTTATAGATTCCGATGCTTCACTTCAGGTTTACTGTATCCCTTGGTCCTTCTTATTGGCGAAGAAACACAGAAATTGCATCGGAATAAATACAAAAGGCACAATGCCGACTTAAGTACGTGAAGACTGACACTTTTTACTGACTACGTTTTGAACCATTCCTGTAACACTAGTAATAGATTCAGATGCTTCACTTCAGGTTTACTGTATCCCTTGGACCTTCTTATTGACGATGAAACACTGAAATTGCATCGGAATTAAATACAAAAGTCACAATGCCGACTTAAGGACAAGAAGACTGACTCTTCCTACTGACCAGTCCTGTAACACTAGTTATAGATTCCGATGCTTCACTTCAGGTTTACTGTATCCCTTGGTCCTTCTTATTGACGATGAAACACAGAAATTGCATCGGAATAAATACAAAAGGCACAATGCCGACTTAAGTACATGAAGACCGACACTTTTTACTGACTACGCTTTGAACCATTCCTGTAACTCTAGTTATAGATTCCGATGCTTCACTTCAGGTTTACTGTATCCCTTGGACCTTCTTATTGACGATGAAACACAGAAATTGCATCGGAATTAACTACAAAAGACACAATGCCGAATTAAGTACATGAAGGCCGACAGTTCTTACTGACTATGTTTTGAACCATTCCTGTGACACTAGTTATAGATTCCGAAGCTTCACTTCAGGTTCACTGTATCCCTTGGACCTTCTTATTGACGATGGAACACAGAAATTGCAACGGAATTAAATACAAAAGGCACAATGCCGACCTAAGTACAAGAAGGCTGGCTCTTCTTACTGACCTTGTTTCGAACCATTCCTGTGACACTAGTTATAGATTCCGATGCTTCACTTCAGGTTTACTGTATCCCTTGGACCTTCTTATTGATGATGAAACACAGACATTTCATCGGAAATAAATACAAAAGGCACAATGCCGACTTAAGTACAAGAGGACTGACTCTTCTTACTGTCTACGTTTTGAACCATTCCTGCGACACTAGATATAGATTCCGATGCTTGACTTCAGATTTACTGCATCCCTTGGACCTTCTTATTGACGATGAAACTCAGAAATTGCATCGGAATTAAATACAAAAGGCACAATGATGACTTAAGTACATGAAGACGGACACTTCCTACTGAGTATGTTTTGAACCATTCCTGTGACACTAGTTATAGATTCCGATGCTTCACATCAGGTATACTGTATCCCTTGGACCATCTTATTGTCGATGAAACACAAAAATTGCATAGGAATTAAATGCAAAAGGCACAATGCCGACTTAAGGGCAAGAAGACTGACTCTTCCTACTGACCATTCCTGTGACACTAGTTATAGATTCCGATGCTTCACTTCAGGTTTACTGTATCCCTTGGACCATCTTATTGACGGTGAAACACAGAAATTGCATAGGAATTACATACAAAAGGCACAATGCCGACTTAAGGGCAAGAAGACTGACTCTTCCTACTGACTACTCCTGTGACACTAGTTATAGATTCCGATGCTTCACTTTAGGTTTACTGTATCCCTTGGACCCTCTTATTGACGATGAAACACAGAAATTGCATCGGAATTAAATACAAAAGGCACACTGCCGAATTAAGTACATGAAGACCGACACTTCTTACTGACTATGTTTTGAACCATTCCTGTGACACTAGTTGTAGTTTCCGATGCTTCACTTCAGGTTTACTGTATCCCTTGGACCTTCTTATTGACGATGAAACACAGAAATTGCATCGGAATTAAATACAAAAGGCACTATGCCGACTTAAATACATGAAGACCGACACTACTTACTGACTACGTTTTGAACCATTCCTGTAACACTAGTTATAGATTCAGATGCTTCACTTCAGGTTTACTGTATCCCTTGGACCTCCTTATTGACGATGAAACACTGAAATTGCATCGGAATTACTTACAAAAGGCACAATGCCGACATAAGGACAAGAAGACTGACTCCTCGTACTGACCATTCCTGTGACACTAGCTATAGATTCCGATGCTTCACTTCAGGTTTACTGTATCCCTTGGACCTTCTAATTGACGATGTAACACAGAAATTGCATCGGATGTAAATACAAAAGGCACAATGCCTACTTAAGTACAAGAAGACCGACACTTCTTACAGACTACGTTTTGGACCATTCCTGTAACACTAGTTATAGATTCCGATGCTTCACTTCAGGTTAACTGTATCCCTTGGACCTTCTTATTGACGATGAAACACAGAAATTGCATCGGAATTAAATTAAAAAGGCACTATGCTGACTTAAGGACAAGATGACTGACTCTTCCTACTGACCAGTCCTGTAACACTAGTTATAGATTCCGATGGTTCACTTCAGGTTTACTGTATCCCTTGGTCCTTCTTATTGACGATGAAACACAGAAATTGCATCGGAATAAATACAAAAGGCACAATGCCGACTTAAGTACATGAAGACCGACACTTTTTACTGACTACGCTTTGAACCATTCCTGTAACACTAGTTATAGATTCCGATGCTTCACTTCAGGTTTATTGTATCCCTTGGACCTTCTTATTGACGATGAAACACAGAAATTGCATCGGAATTAAATACAAAAGGCACAACGCCGACTTAAGGTCAAGAAGACTGACTCTTCCTACTGACCATTCCTGTTACGCTAGTTATAGATTCCGACGCTTCACTTCAGGTTTTCTGTATCCCTTGGATCTTCTTATTGACGATGAAACACAGATATTGCGTCGGAATTAAATACAAAAGGCACAATGCCGAATTAAGTACATGAAGGCCGACACTTCTTACTGACTATGTTTTGAACCATTCCTGCGACACTAGATATAGATTCCGATGCTTGACTTCAGATTTACTGTATCCCTTGGACCTTCTTATTGACGATGAAACTCAGAAATTGCATCGGAATTAAATACAAAAGGCACAATGATGACTTAAGTACATAAAGACGGACACTTCCTACTGAGTATGTTTTGAACCATTCCTGTGACACTAGTTATAGATTCCGATGCTTCACATCAGGTATACTGTCTCCCTTAGACCATCTTATATTCGATGAAACACAAAAATTGCATAGGAATTAAATGCAAAAGGCACAATGCCGACTTAAGGGCAAGTAGACTGACTCTTCCTACTGACCATTCCTGTGAAACTAGTTATAGATTCCGATGCTTCACTTCAGGTACACTGTATCCCTTGGACATTCTTATTGGCGATGAAACACAGAAATTGCATCGGAATTAAATACAAAAGGCACTATGCCGACTTAAATACATGAAGACCGACTCTTCTTACTGACTACGTTTTGAACCATTCCTGTAACACTAGTTATAGATTCAGATGCTTCACTTCAGGTTTACTGTATCCCTTGGACCTTCTTATTGACGAAGAAACACTGAAATTGCATCGGAATTAAATACAAAAGTCACAATGCCGACTTAAGGACAAGAAGACTGACTCTTCCTACTGACCATTCCTGTGACACTAGTTATAGATTCCGATGCTTCACTTCAGGTTTACTGAATCCCTTGGACCTTCTTATTGACGATGAAACACAGAAATTGCATCGGAATTAAATTAAAATGGCACTATGCCGACTTAAGGACAAGATGACTGACTCTTCCTACTGACCAGTCCTGTAACACTAGTTATAGATTCCGATGCTTCACATCAGGTTTACTGTATCCCTTGGTCCTTCTTATTGACGATGAAACACAGAAATTGCATCGGAATAAATACAAAAGGCACATTGCCGACTTAAGTACATGAAGACCGACACTTTTTACTGACTACGCTTTGAACCATTCCTGTAACTCTAGTTATAGATTCCGATGCTTCACTTCAGGTTTACTGTATCCCTTGGACCTTCTTATTGACGATGAAACACAGAAATTGCATCGGAATTAAATACAAAAGGCACAACGCCGACTTAAGGTCAAGAAGACTGACTCTTCCTACTGACCATTCCTGTTACGCTAGTTATAGATTCCGACGATTCACTTCAGGTTTTCTGTATCCCTTGGATCTTCTTATTGACGATGAAACACAGATATTGCATCGGAATTAACTACAAAAGGCACAATGCCGAATTAAGTACATGAAGGCCGACAGTTCTTACTGACTATGTTTTGAACCATTCCTGTGACACTAGTTATAGATTCCGAAGCTTCACATCAGGTTCACTGTATCCCTTGGTCCTTCTTATTTACGATGGAACACAGAAATTGCAACGGAATTAAATACAAAAGGCACAATGCCGACTTAAGTACAAGAAGGCTGACTCTTCTTACTGACTATGTTTTGAACCATTCCTGTGACACTAGTTATAGATTCCGATGCTTCACTTCAGGTTTACTGTATCCCTTGGACCTTCTTATTGATGATGAAACACAGAGATTGCATCGGAATTAAATACAAAAGGCACAATGCCGACTTAAGTACAAGAAGACTGACTCTTCTTACTGACTATGTTTTTAACCATTCCTGTGACACTAGTTATAGATTCCGATGCTTCACTTCAGGTTTACTGTATCCCTTGGACCTTCTTATTGACGATGAAACTCAGAAATTGCATCGGAATTAAATACAAAAGGCACAATGATGACTTAAGTACATGAAGACGGACACCTCCTACTGAGTATGTTTTAAACCATTCCTGTGACACTAGTTATAGATTCCGATGCTTCACATCAGGTATACTGTATCCCGAGGACCATCTTATTGTCGATGAAACACAAAAATTGCATAGGAATTAAATGCAAAAGGCACAATGCCGACTTAAGGGCAAGAAGACTGACTCTTCCTACTGACCATTCCTGTGAGACTAGTTATAGATTCCGATGCTTCACTTTAGGTACACTGTATCCCTTGGACCTTCTTATTGGCGATGAAACACAGTAATTGCATCGGAATTAAATACAAAAGACACATGCCGACTTAAGTACATGAAGACCGACACTTCATACTGACTATGTTTTGAACCATTCCTGTGACACTAGTTATAGATTCCGATGCTTCACTTCAGGTTTACTGTATCCCTTGGGCCATCTTATTGACGGTGAAACACAGAAATTCCATAGGAATTACATACAAAAGGCACAATGCCGACTTAAGGGCAAGAAGACTGACTCTTCCTACTGACTACTCCTGTGACACTAGTTATAGATTCCGATGCTTCACTTTAGGTTTACTGTATCCCTTGGACCTTCTTATTGACGATGAAACACAGAAATTGCATCGGAATTAAATACAAAAGGCACAATGCCGAATTAAGTACATGAAGACCGACACTTCTTACCGACTATGTTTTGAACCATTCCTGTGACACTAGTTATAGTTTCCGATGCTTCACTTTAGGTTTACTGTATCCCTTGGACCTTCTTATTGACGATGGAACACAGAAATTGCATCGGAATTAAATACAAAAGGCACTATGCCGACTTAAATACATGAAGACCGACACTACTTACTGACAACGTTTTGAACCATTCCTGTAACACTAGTTATAGATTCAGATGCTTCACTTCAGGTTTACTGTATCCCTTGGACCTTCTTATTGACGATGAAACACTGAAATTGCATCGGAATTAAATACAAAAGGCACAATGCCGACTTAAGGACAAGAAGACTGACTCTTCGTACTGACCATTCCTGTGACACTAGTTATAGATTCCGATGCTTCACTTCAGGTTTACTGTATCCCTTGGACCTTCTAATTGACGATGTAACACAGAAATTGCATCGGATGTAAATACAAAAGGCACAATGCCGACTTAAGTACAAGAAGACCGACAATTCTTACTGACTACGTTTTGGACCATTCCTGTAACACTAGTTATACATTCCGATGCTTCACTTCAGGTTTACTGTATCCCTTGGAATTTCTTATTGACGATGAAACACAGAAATTGCATCGGAATTAAATTAAAAAGGCACTATGCTGACTTAAGGACAAGATGACTGACTCTTCCTACTGACCAATCCTGTAACACTAGTTATAGATTCCGATGCTTCACTTCAGGTTTTACTGTATCCCTTGGTCCTTCTTATTGACGATGAAACACAGAAATTGCATCGGAATAAATACAAAAGGCACAATGCCGACTTAAGTACATGAAGACCGACACTTTTTACTGTCTACGCTTTGAACCATTCCTGTAACACTAGTTATAGATTCCGATGCTTCACTTCAGGTTTACTGTATCCCTTGGACCTTCTTATTGACGATGAAACACAGAAATTGCATCGGAATTAAATACAAAAGGCACAACGCCGACTTAAGGTCAAGAAGACTGACTCTTCCTACTGACCATTCCTGTTACGCTAGTTAGAGATTCCGACGCTTCACTTCAGGCTTTCTGTAACCCTATGGATCTTCTTATTTACGATGAAACACAGATATTGCATCGGAATTAAATACAAAAGGCACAATGCCGAATTAAGTACATTAAGGCCGACACTTCTTACTGACTATGCTTTGAACCATTCCTGCGACACTAGATATAGATTCCGATGCTTGACTTCAGATTTACTGTATCCCTTGGACCTTCTTATTGACGATGAAACTCAGAAATTGCATCGGAATTAAATACAAAAGGCACAATGATGACTTAAGTACATGAAGACGGACACTTCCTACTGAGTATGTTTTGAAACATTCCTGTGACACTAGTTATAGATTCCGATGCTTCACATCAGGTATACTGTCTCCCTTGGACCATCTTATTGTCGATGAAACACAAAAATTGCATAGGAATTAAATGCAAAAGGCACAATGCCGACTTACGGGCAAGTAGACTGACTCTTCCTACCGACCATTCCTGTGACACTAGTTATAGATTCCGATGCTTCAATTCAGGTACACTGTATCCCTTGGACATTCTTATTGGCGATGAAACACAGAAATTGCATCGGAATTAAATACAAAAGGCACTATGCCGACTTAAATACATGAAGACCGACACTTCTTACTGACTACGTTTTGAACCATTCCTGTAACACTAGTTATGGATTCAGATGCTTCACTTCAGGTTTACTGTATCCCTTGGACCTTCTTATTGACGATGAAACACTGAAATTGCATCGGAATTAAATACAAAAGTCACAATGCCGACTTAAGGACAAGAAGACTGACTCTTCCTACTGACCATTCCTGTGACACTAGTTATAGATTCCGATGCTTCACTTCAGGTTTACTGTATCCCTTGGACCTTCTTATTGACGATGAAACACAGAAATTGCATCGGAATTAAATTAAAAAGGCACTATGCCGACTTAAGGACAAGATGACTGACTCTTCCTACTGACCAGTCCTGTAACACTAGTTATAGATTCCGATGCTTCACTTCAGGTTTACTGTATCCCTTGGTCCTTCTTATTGACGATGAAACACAGAAATTGCATCGGAATAAATACAAAAGGCACAATGCCGACTTAAGTACATGAAGACCGACACTTTTTACTGACTACGTTTTGAACCATTCCTGTAACTCTAGTTATAGATTCCGATGCTTCACTTCAGGTTTACTGTATACCTTGGACCTTCTTATTGACGATAAAACACAGAAATTGCATCGGAATTAAATTAAAAAGGCACTATGCCGACTTAAGGACAAGATGACTGACTCTTCCTACTGACCAGTCCTGTAACAGTAGTTATAGATTCCGATGTTTCACTTCAGGTTTACTGTATCCCTTGGTCCTTCTTATTGACGATGAAACACAGAAATTGCATCGGAATAAATACAAAAGGCACAATGCCGACTTAAGTACATGAAGACCGACACTTTTTACTGACTACGCTTTGAACCATTCCTGTAACTCTAGTTATAGATTCCGATGTTTCACTTCAGGTTTACTGTTTCCCTTGGTCCTTCTTATTGACGATGAAACACAGAAATTGCATCGGAATTAAGTACAAAAGGCACAACGCCGACTTAAGGTCAAGAAGACTGACTCTTCCTACTGACCATTCCTGCTACGCTAGTTATAGATTCCGACGCTTCACTTCAGGTTTTCTGTATCCCTTGGATCTTCTTATTGACGATGAAACACAGATATTGCATCGGAATTAACTACAAAAGGCACAATGCCGAATTAAGTACATGAAGGCCGACAGTTCTTACTGACTATGTTTTGAACCATTCCTGTGACACTAGTTATAGATTCCGAAGCTTCACTTCAGGTTCACTGTATCCCTTGGACCTTCTTATTGACGATGGAACACAGAAATTGCAACGGAATTAAATACAAAAGGCACAATGCCGACTTAAGTACAAGAAGGCTGACTCTTCTTACTGACTATGTTTTGAACCATTCCTGTGACAGTAGTTATAGATTCCGATGCTTCACTTCAGGTTTACTGTATCCCTTGGACCTTCTTATTGATGATGAAACACAGACATTGCATCGGAATAAAATACAAAAGGCACAATGCCGACTTAAGTACAAGAAGACTGACTCTTCTTACTGACTATGATTTAACCATTCCTGTGACACTAGTTATAGATTCCGATGCTTCACTTCAGGTTTACTGTATCCCTTGGACCTTCTTAATGATGATGAAACACAGACATTGCATCGGAATTAAATACATAAGGCACAATGCCGACTTAAGTACAAGAGGACTGACTCTTCTTACTGTCTATGTTTTGAACCATTCCTGCGGAACTAGATATAGATTCCGATGCTTGACTTCAGTTTTACTGTATCCCTTGGACCTTCTTATTGACGATGAAACTCAGAAATTGCATCGGAATTAAATACAAAAGGCACAATGATGACTTAAGTACATGAAGACGGACACTT
Organism: Schistocerca americana; assembly: GCF_021461395.2. Classification (NCBI taxonomy): domain Eukaryota; kingdom Metazoa; phylum Arthropoda; class Insecta; order Orthoptera; family Acrididae; genus Schistocerca; species Schistocerca americana. The sequence goes on along the minus strand of NW_025726192.1, from coordinate 1,775,676 downwards.
CCTATTTATTTTTTTATTTATTTATTTATTGTTCCGTGGGACCACATTTAGGAGAAGTCTCCATGGTCATGGAACGAGTCAATACATGAAATTGTAACACGATTGTAGAAACAGATAAAATGAAATATAAGAAACATATTCAGGCGACAAGTCGTTAGTTTAAATAAAGAAAATCAAAAATGTACACTGGAATTTGCTTAATTTTGTATCTCTTCCAGGAGCTCCTCGACAGAATAGAAGGAGTGAACCATGAGGAAACTCTTCAGTTTAGACTTAAAAGTGTTTGGGCCACTGCTAAGATTTTTGAGTTCTTGTGGTAGCTTATTGAAAATGGATGCAGCAGAATACTGCACTCCTTTCTGCACAAGAGTCAAGGAAGTGCATTCCACATGCAGATTTGATTTCTGCCGAGTATTAACTGAGTGAAAGCTGCTAACTCTTGGGAATAAGCTAATATTGCTAACAACAAACGACATTAAAGAAAATACATACTGTGAGGGCAATGTCAAAATTCCCAGACTATTGAATAGGGGTCGACAAGAGGTTTTCGAACTTACACCATACATAGCTCGAACAGCACGTTTTTGAGCCAAAAATACCCTTTTTGAATCAGAAGAATTACCCCAAAAAATAATACCATATGACATAAGCGTATGAAAATATGCGAAGTATACTACTTTTCGTGTTGAAATGTCACTTATTTCAGATACTGTTCTAATGGTAAATAAAGCGGCATTTAGTTTCTGAACAAGATCCTGAACATGGGCTTTCCACAACAGCTTACTATCTATCTGTACGCCTAGGAACTTGAACTGTTCCATCTCGCTTATAACATGCCCATCCTGTCTGATTAAAATGTCAGTTCTTGTTGAATTGTGGGTTAGAAACTGTAAAAACTGAGTCTTACTGTGATTTAGCATCAAATTATTTTCCACAAGCCACGAACTTATATCATGAACTACATTATTTGATAATGTTTCAATATTACACACAAGATCCTTCACTACCAAGGTGGTGTCATCAGCAAACAGAAATATTTTTGAATCACCTGTAATACTAGAAGGCATATCATTTACATAAATAAGGAACAGCAGTGGCCCCAGCACCGACCCTTGGGGAACGCCCCATTTAACAGTGCCCCATTGGGACTGAACATCATTACCACTCTCAATATTGCGGAGGATTACCTTCTGCTTTCTGTTCTTAAAGTAGGAGGCGAACCAATTGTAAGCTACTCCCCTTACTCCATAATGTTCCAACTTCTGCAGTAATATTTTGTGGTCAACACAGTCAAAAGCCTTCGTTAAATCAAAGAAAACACCTAACGTTCGCAACCTTTTATTTAATCCGTCCAAAACCTCACAGAGAAAAGAGACTATAGCATTTTCAGTTGTTAAACCGTTTCTAAAACCAAACTGTACATTTGACAGCAAATTATGTGAATTTAAATGCTGCAGTAACCTTGTATATACAACCCTCTCAATAACTTTAGCAAACACTGATGGCATAGAAATAGGTCTATAATTGTCAACATTATCCCTGTCTCCCTTTTTATAAAGTGGCTTCACTACCGAGTACTTTAATTGGTCAGGAAACCGACCACTCCTAAAGGAAAAGTTACAGATATGGCTAAGTACTGAGCTAACATACGTGGAACAATACTTCAGTATTCTGCTAGATACCCCGTCATATCCATGAGAGTTCTTGGTCTTTAGTGATTTAATTATTAACTCAATCTCCCTCTTGTCAGTTTATGGAGGAGCATTTCAGGTAACAGTCTCGGAACACTTTTTTCTAAGAGCGCTATATGATTCCCTGTTGGGACTAGGTTTCTATTTAGTTCACCTGCTATATTCAGAAAGTGATTATTAAGTACTGTACATATATGCGACTTATCAGTAACACGGACATCCCCACTACGCACTGATTCTATATTCTCGACCTGTCTCTGCAGACCAGCCACTTCCTTTACGACTGACCATATGGTTTTAATTTTATCCTGAGACTTAGCTATTCTATCTGCATACCACATACTTTTTGCCTTCCTAATAACTTTTTTAAGCACCTTACAATACTGTTTGTAATGGGCTGCTGCATTTAGATTTTGACTGATTCTAACGTTTTGATATAATTGCCACTTTGTTCTACAAGATATTCTTATCCCTTTAGTCAGCCACCCAGGCTGCCTGTTTGTGCTAGTACCCTGTTTTGAACGTTCTAACGGAAAGCAACTTTCAAAGAGCACGAGAAAAGTCTTGAGGAAAGCATTATATTTATCGTCTACTGTATCAGCACTATAAACATCTTGCCACTCTTGTTCCTTGATAAGGTTTACAAAAGTCTGTACAGCAACTGGATCAGCTTTCCTAAAACGTTGGTAACTATATTTAACATGTGTTGCAGCACAAAAAAACTTTTAGACTTAAAATTTGTGCATCATGATCTGAAAGGCCATTCACCTTTTTGCTAACAGAATGCCCTTCTAATAATGACGAATGAACAAAAATATTGTCTATGGTTGTTCTACTGTTCCCTTGCACTCTCGTTGGAAAGAATACGGTTTGCATAAGATTATATGAATTAAGGAGGTCTACCAGCATCCTTTTCCTTGCACAATCACTTATACAATTAATATTGAAGTCACCACATATAACTAACTTTTTGTATTTCCTATAAAGTGAACCAAGAACCTCCTCTAGCTTTAGCAAAAATGTTGTGAAATCGGAGTCTGGGGATCTATAAATAACAACAGTAAGAAGTTTAGCTCCACTAAATTTAACCACACCTGCACAACATTCAAACACCTTTTCAGTGCAGTACTTTGAAACATCAATTGACTCAAATGGGATACCGTTTTTCACATACATGGCTACTCCCCCACACCGCAAAGAGCTCCTAGAAAAGCTGCCAGCCAACCTGTATCCTGGTAAAGGAAGCCTCTGAATTATCTCCTTATTTAAGAAGTGTTCAGATATACCAATAATTTCAGAGTCAACATCTATAAGCAGTTCACTAACTTTATCTCTAATACCTTGTATATTTTGATGAAATATACTAATTCCCTCATTAATCGGATACCCAAGCTTTGTAGAGAGTGGTTTCTTTGTTAGAGAGACTTCCCTTAAGCAGGAATACCTATCAGCTGACTTCAATCTAAAAAAGGTACAGCTCTAACACCCACAACTACCGGAATTTTCCCATGAGTGATCCTACCACCCCCACCTATGCTGTCACCTATAAGTTTTGCCAACCTCCCCTTCCCATACCTGTTGAGGTGCAGGCCATGTCTAGTGAAACCCGTCCTACTGATAGACTCCACCGACACCACTGAAATGTGACTCCTGCCTTCTGTCATCAGCGCACCCCCAAGTCTCATGTTATTACGCCTGACGGCTGTATTAAGATGAGGCCGATCGTGACGCTGAAACAGTTCCACGAAATGCACATTCGTGTTGCCAGTCTGAGTGGCTATCTTTTCCAGGTCACCATCTATGTCATACTCCCCATCCCTATCAATACTATTACCAGCCCACCCACAATCACTACCTGATCCTCTTTAGTAAAATCCCTACATAACCCCCCTATGTTAAAAGTCACCTGAGCCAATCCTGCATTAGGCTTCACAATGCTGGTGACCTGGTACTCACTCCCCAAAACTTCCTGCAACTGCTGGCCTACACCTCTACCATGAGAACTACCTAACAGCAGAACCTTCTTCTTTCTCTTAGACTTTGCAACTGTCCTAGCCACCGTAACTGCTGAGGTCTGCTGCATACTTCCTACATCTACAACTACTAGAGATTCCTCTCCACTAGACTCTGACAGTTGGTCATATCTATTACAAACACCAATAGTAAAACTATCTGAAAATCTCCTTCTCCTAGCAGATCTCTTGCCAACAGCCAGCTCCCATTCCCCAACCCCCTTCTCCCTCCTCATCCTATCTAGCTCCTCCTGTGCGTTTTTCAACTGCACCTGAAGGGCACAGATCTTACGCTCCTGCTCCTCTATCAACTTACTCTTGCTACATAACCTGCAGTTCCAGGAGAGGATCTCACCAGAATGCCCACTGGCTTCCCCACTGCATTCCCCCCAGTGAAAATACTTCGAACAAGTCTCACACCGCAATCCACTACTCACGAACCTACGGCAAAGCCCACACTTCTCACTCATGGTAAAATTTTACAATTATTGAAACAAGAAAACAACTTTATCTAAGTTCCGCTACTACAATAAGAAGATGTTAAATACTGACTACAATAATGACAAACTTGCTCTACAAGGGAAGTAACTACTATTATTGACAGTATTAATCAACAACAAATGAGAATATAACAAAATACTAACACAGAAAGAAAATCAAACGTCTAATGACAGTAACGAAACTGAAAGCAGTTCGCAAAAATTTCTTCTGAAGTTATTTCACCGGAAAACACCAAGAACACCGGTTGAAGACTACTAAAGTTCCTAAATAAACTACTATACACAAACAATTAATTAGTACTTAGCTTTCGATGCGCCGCTACAGCTGCAACTGGTCAGCGCGGAATGAAACATACTCAGTGTACTACTGAGTATGTTTTAAACCATTCCTGTGACACTAGTTATAGATTCCGATGCTTCACATCAGGTATACTGTATCCCGAGGACCATCTTATTGTCGATGAAACACAAAAATTGCATAGGAATTAAATGCAAAAGGCACAATGCCGACTTAAGGGCAAGAAGACTGACTCTTCCTACTGACCATTCCTGTGAGACTAGTTATAGATTCCGATGCTTCACTTCAGGTACACTGTATCCCTTGGACCATCTTATTGGCGATGAAACACAGTAATTGCATCGGAATTAAATACAAAAGACACATGCCGACTTAAGTACATGAAGACCGACACTTCTTACTGACTATGTTTTGAACCATTCCTGTGAAACTAGTTATAGATTCCGATGCTTCACTTCAGGTTTACTGTATCCCTTGGACCATCTTATTGACGGTGAAACACAGAAATTGCATAGGAATTACATACAAAAGGCACAATGCCGACTTAAGGGCAAGAAGACTGACTCTTCCTACTGACTACTCCTGTGACACTAGTTATAGATTCCGATGCTTCACTTTAGGTTTACTGTATCCCTTGGACCTTCTTATTGACGATGAAACACTGAAATTGCATCGGAATTAAATACAAAAGGCACAATGCCGAATTAAGTACATGAAGACCGACACTTCTTACTGACTATGTTTTGAACCATTCCTGTGACACCAGTTATAGATTCCGATGCTTCACTTCAGGTTTACTGTATCCCTTGGACCTTCTTATTGACGATGAAACACAGAAATTGCATCGGAATTAAATTAAAAAGGCACTATGCTGACTTAAGGACAAGATGACTGACTCTTCCTACTGACCAGTCCTGTAACACTAGTTATAGATTCCGATGCTTCACTTCAGGTTTACTGTATCCCTTGGTCCTTCTTATTGACGATGAAACACAGAAATTGCATCGGAATAAATACAAAAGGCACAATGCCGACTTAAGTACATGAAGACCGACACTTTTTACTGACTACGCTTTGAACCATTCCTGTAACACTAGTTATAGATTCCGACGCTTCACTTCAGGTTTTCTGTATCCCTTGGATCTTCTTATTGACGATGAAACACAGATATTGCATCGGAATTAAATACAAAAGGCACAATGCCGAATTAAGTACATGAAGGCCGACACTTCTTACTGACTATGCTTTGAACCATTCCTGCGACACTAGATATAGATTCCGATGCTTGACTTCAGATTTACTGCATCCCTTGGACCTTCTTATTGACGATGAAACTCAGAAATTGCATCGGAATTAAATACAAAAGGCACAATGATGACTTAAGTACATGAAGACGGACACTTCCTACTGAGTATGTTTTGAAACATTCCTGTGACACTAGTTATAGATTCCGATGCTTCACATCAGGTATACTGTCTCCCTTGGACCATCTTATTGTCGATGAAACACAAAAATTGCATAGGAATTAAATGCAAGAGGCACAATGCCGACTTACGGGCAAGTAGAGTGACTCTTCCTACTGACCATTCCTGTGACACTAGTTATAGATTCCGATGCTTCACTTCAGGTACACTGTATCCCTTCGACATTCTTATTGGCGATGAAGCACAGAAATTGCATCGGAATTAAATACAAAAGGCACTATGCCGACTTAAATACATGAAGACCGACACTTCTTACTGACTACGTTTTGAACCATTCCTGTAACACTAGTTATAGATTCAGATGCTTCACTTCAGGTTTACTGTATCCCTTGGACCTTCTTATTGACGATGAAACACTGAAATTGCATCGGAATTAAATACAAAAGTCACAATGCCGACTTAAGGACAAGAAGACTGACTCTTCCTACTGACCATTCCTGTGACACTAGTTATAGATTCCGATGCTTCACTTCAGGTTTACTGTATCCCTTGGACCTTCTTATTGACGATGAAACACAGAAATTGCATCGGAATTAAATTAAAAAGGCACTATGCCGACTTAAGGACAAGATGACTGACTCTTCCTACTGACCAGTCCTGTAACAGTAGTTATAGATTCCGATGCTTCACTTCAGGTTTACTGTATCCCTTGGTCCTTCTTATTGACGATGAAACACAGAAATTGCATCGGAATAAATGCAAAAGGCACAATGCCGACTTAAGTACATGAAGACCGACACTTCTTACTGACTATGCTTTGAACCATTCCTTTGACACTAGTTATAGATTCCGATGCTTCACTTCAGGTTTACTGTATCCCTTGGACCTTCGTATTGACGATGAAACACAGAAATTGCATCGGAATTAAATACAAAAGGCACAACGCCGACTTAAGGTCAAGAAGACTGACTCTTCCTACTGACCATTCCTGTTACGCTAGTTATAGATTCCGACGCTTCACTTCAGGTTTTCTGGATCCCTTGGATCTTCTTATTGACGATGAAACACAGATATTGCATCGGAATTAACTACAAAAGGCACAATGCCGAATGAAGTACATGAAGGCCGACAGTTCTTACTGACTATGTTTTGAACCATTCCTGTGACACTAGTTATAGATTCCGAAGCTTCACTTCAGGTTTACTGTATCCCTTGGACCTTCTTATTGACGATGGAACACAGAAATTGCAGCGGAATTAAATACAAAAGGCACAATGCCGACTTATGTACATGAAGACCGACACTTCTTACTGACTATGCTTTGAACCATTCCTTTGACACTAGTTATAGATTCCGATGCTTCACTTCAGGTTTACTGTATCCCTTGGACCTTCGTATTGACGATGAAACACAGAAATTGCATCGGAATTAAATACAAAAGGCACTATGCCAACTTAAGTACAAGAGACTGATTCTTCTTACTGACTATGCTTTGAACCATTCCTGTGATATTAGTTATAGATTCCGATGCTTCACTTCAGGTTTACTGTATCCCTTGGACCTTCTTATTGATGATGAAACACAGACATTGCATCGGAATTAAATACAAAAGGCACAATGCCGACTTAAGTACAAGAAGGCTGACTCTTCTTACTGACTATGCTTTGAACCATTCCTGTGACACTAGTTATAGATTCCGATGCTTCACTTCAGGTTTACTGTATCCCTTGGACCTTCTTATTGATGATGAAACACAGACATTGCATCGGAATTAAATACAAAAGGCACAATGCCGACTTAAGTACCGTAAGACTGACTCTTCTTACTGACTATGTTTTTAACCATTCCTGTGACACTAGTTATAGATTCCGATGCTTCACTTCAGGTTTACTGTATCCCTTGGACCTTCTTAATGATGATGAAACACAGACATTGCATCGGAATTAAATACAAAAGGCACAATGCCGACTTAAGTACAAGAGGACTGACTCTTCTTACTGTCTATGTTTTGAACCATTCCTGCGACACTAGATATAGATTCCGATGCTTGACTTCAGTTTTACTGTATCCCTTGGACCTTCTTATTGACGATGAAACTCAGAAATTGCATCGGAATTAAATACAAAAGGCACAATGATGACTTAAGTACATGAAGACGGACACTTCCTACTGAGTATGTTTTAAACCATTCCTGTGACACTAGTTATAGATTACGATGCTTCACATCAGGTATACTGTCTCCCTTAGACCATCTTATTGTCGATGAAACACAAAAATTGCATAGGAATTAAATGCAAAAGGCACAATGCCGACTTAAGGGCAAGAAGACTGACTCTTCCTACTGACTATTCCTGTAAAGACTAGTTATAGATTCCGATGCTTCACTTCAGGTACACTGTATCCCTTGGACCTTCTTATTGGCGTTGAAACACAGTAATTGCATCGGAATTAAATACAAAAGACACAATGCCGACTTAAGTACATGAAGACCGACACTTCTTACTGACTATGTTTTGAACCATTCCTGTGACACTAGTTATAGATTCCGATGCTTCACTTCAGGTTTACTGTATCCCTTGGACCATCTTATTGACGGTGAAACACAGAAATTGCATAAGAATTACATACAAAAGGCACAATGCCGACTTAAGGGCAAGAAGACTGACTCTTCCTACTGACTACTCCTGTGACACTAGTTATGGATTCCGATGCTTCACTTTAGGTTTACTGTATCCCTTGGACCTTCTTATTGACGATGAAACACAGAAATTGCATCGGAATTAAATACAAAAGGCACAATGCCGAATTAAGTACATGAAGACCGACACTTCTTACTGACTATGTTTTGAACCATTCCTGTGACACTAGTTATAGTTTCCGATGCTTCACTTTAGGTTTACTGTATCCCTTGGACCTTCTTATTGACGATGAAACACAGAAATTGCATCGGAATTAAATACAAAAGGCACTATGCCGACTTAAATACATGAAGACCGACACTTCTTACTGACTACGTTTTGAACCATTCCTGTAACACTAGTTATAGATTCAGATGCTTCACTTCAGGTTTACTGTATCCCTTGGACCTTCTTATTGACTATGAAACACTGAAATTGCATCGGAATTAAATACAAAAGGCACAATGCCGACTTAAGGACAAGAAGACTGACTCTTCCTACTGACCATTCCTGTGACACTAGTTATAGTTTCCGATGCTTTACTTCAGGTTTACTGTATCCCTTGGAACTTCTAATTGACGATGTAACACAGAAATTACATCGGAATTAAATACAAAAGGCACAATGCCGACTTAAGTACAAGAAGACCGACACTTCTTACTGACTACGTTTTGAACCATTCCTGTGACACTAGTTATAGATTCCGATGCTTCACTTCAGGTTTACTGTATAACTTGGACCTTCTTATTGACGATGAAACACAGAAATTGCATCGGAATTAAATAGAAAATGCACAATGCCGACTTAAGGACAAGAAGACTGACTCTTCCTACTGACCAGTCCTGTGACACTAGTTATAGATTCCGATGCTTCACTTCAGGTTTACTGTATCCCTTGGTCCATCTTATTGACGATGAAACACAGAAATTGCATCGGAATTAAATGTAAGAGGCACAATGCCGACTTAAGTACATAAAGACCGACACTACTTACTGACTATGTTTTGAACCATTCCTGTAACACAAGTTATAGATTCCGATGCTTCACTTCAGGTTTACTGTATCCCTTGGACCTTCTTATTGACGATGAAACACAGAAATTGCATCGAAATCAAATACAAAAGCACAATGCCGACTTAAGTACAAGTGGACTGTATCTTCTTACTGTCTTTGTTTTGAACCAATCCTGTGACACTAGTTATAGATTCCGATGCTTGACTTCAGTTTTAGTGTATCCCTTGGACCTTCTTATTGACGATGAAACACAGAAATTGCATCGGAATTAATTACAAAAGGCACAATGCCGATTTAAGTACAAGAGACTGACTCTTCTTACTGACCATGCTTTGAACCATTCCTGTGACACTTAATATAGATTCCGATGCTTCACTTCAGGTTTACTGTATCCCTTGGACGTCCTTATTGACGATGAAGCACAGAAATTGCATCGGAATTAAATACAAAAGGCACAATGCCGACTTAAGTACAAGAAGACTGACTCTTCCTACAGAATAAGTTTTGAACCATTCCTGTGACACTAGTTATAGATTCCGATGCTTCACTTCATTTTTACTGTACCCCTCTGACCTTCTTATTGACGATGAAACACTGACATTGCATCGGAATTAAATAGAAAAGGCACAATGCCGACTTAAGTACAAGAAGACTGACTCTTCTTACTGTCTATGCTTTGAAGAATTCCTGTGACACTAGTTATAGATTCCGATGTTTGACTCCAGTTTTACTGTATCCCTTAGACCTTCTTATTGACGATGGAACACAGAAATTGCATCGGAATTGAATACAAAAGGCACAATGCCGACTTAAGTGCAAGAGACTGACTCTTCTTACTGACTACGTTTTGAACCATTCCTGTGACACTAGTTACAGATTCCGATGCTTCACTCCAGGCTTACTGTATCCCTTGGACCTTTCTATTGACGATGAAACACAGAAATTGCATCGGAATGAAATACAAAAGGCACAATGCCGACTTAAGTACATGAAGACCGACACTTCTTACTGACAATGCTTTGAACCATTCCTGTGACACGAGTTATAGATTCCGATGCTTCACTTCAAGTTTATTGTATCCCTAGGACCTTCTTATTGACGATGAAACACAGAAAAAGCATTGGAATTAAATACAAAAGGGACAATGCCGACTTAAGGACATGAAGACCGACACTTCTTACTGACTAAGTTCTGAACCATTCCTGTGACACTAGTTATAGATTCCGATGCTTCACTCCCGGTTTACTGTATCCCTTGGACCTTCTTATTGACGATGAAACACAGAAATTGCATCCGAATTAAATACGAAAGGCACAATGCTGACTTAAGTACATGAAGACCGACACTTCTTACTGACTATGCTTTGAACCATTCCTGTAACACTAGTTATAGATTCCGATGCTTCACTTCAGGTTTACTGTACCCCTTGGACCTTCTTATTGACGATGAAACACAGAGTTTGCATCGGAATTAAATACAAAAGGCACAATGCCGTCTTAAGGACAAGAAGACTGACTCTTCCTACTGACCATTCCTGTGACACTAGCTATAGATTCCGATGCTTCACATCAGGTGTACTGTATCCCTTGGACCTTCTTATTGACGATGAAACACAGATATTGAATCGGAATCAAATACAAAAGGCACAATGCCAACTTAAGTACAAGAAGACTGTATCTTCTTACTCACTTTGTTTTGATCCATTCCTGTGACACTAGTTATAGATTCCGATGCTTCACTTCAGGTTTACTGTATCCCTTGGACGTTCTTATTGACGATGAAACACAGAAATTGCATCGGAATTAAATACAAAAGGCACAATGCCGACTTAAGTACAAGACGACTGACTCTTCCTACTGTCTAAGTTTTGAACCATTCCTGTAACACCAGTTATAGATTCCGATGCTTGACTTCAGTTTTACTGTATCCCTTGGACCTTCATATTGACGATGAAACACAGAAATTGCATCGGATTTAAATACAAAAGCTCAGAGCCGACTTAAGTACAAGAGACTGACTCTTCTTACTGACAATGTTTTGAACCATTCCTGTGACACTAGTTATAGATTCCGATGCTTCACTTCAGGTTTACTGTATCCCTTGGACATTCTTATTGACGATGAAACACAGAAATTGCATCGGAATTAAATACAAAAGTCACAGTGCCGACTTAAGTACAAGAAGACTGACTCTTCCTACTGTCTAAGGTTTGAACCATTCCTGTGACACTAGTTATAGATTCCGATGTATGACTTCAGTTTTACTGTATCCCTTGGACCTTCTTATTGACGATGAAACACAGATATTGCATCGGAATTAAGTACAAAAGGCACAATGCCGACTTAAGTACAAAAAGACTGACTCTTCTTACTGACTATGTTTTGAACCGTTCATGTGACACTAGTTATACATTCCGATGCTTCACTTCAGGTTTACTGTATTCCTCTGACCTTCTTATTGGTGATGAAACACAGAAATTACATCGGAATTAAATACAGAAGGCACAATGCCGACTTAATTACAAGAAGTCTGACTCTTCTTACTGACTATGTTTTAAACCATTCCTGTGACACTAGTTATAGATTCCGATGCTTCCCTTCAGGTTTACTGTATCCCTCTGACCTTCTTATTGACGATGAAACACTGAAATTGCATCGGAATTAAATAGAAAAGGCACAATGCCGACTTAAGTAAAAGAAGACTGACTCTTCTTACTGTCTATGATTTGAACCATTCCTGTGACACTAGTTATAGATTCCGATGTTTGACTTCAGTTTTACTGTATCCCTCGGACCTCCTTATTGAAGATGAAACACAGAAATAGCATCGGATTTAAATACAAATGGCACAATGCCGACTTAAGTACATGAAGACTGACACTTCTTACTGTCTATGTTTTGAACCATTCCTGTCACACTAGTTATAGATTCCGAAGCTTCACTTCAGGTTTACTGTATCCCTTGGTCCTTCTTATTGACGATGAAACACAGATATTGCATCGGAATTAAATACAAAAGGCACAATGCCGACTTAAGTACATGAAGAACGTCACTTCTCACTGACTATGTTTTGAACAATCCCTGTAACACTAGTTACAGATTCCGATGCTTCACTTCAGGTTTACTGTATCCCTTGGACCTTCTAAGTGACGATGAAACATAGAAATTGCATCGGAATTAAATACAAAAGGCACAATGCCGACCTAAGTACATGAAGACCGACACTTCGTCCTGACTATGTTTTGAACCATTCCTGTAACACTAGTTATAGATTCCGATGCTTCACTTCACGTTTACTGTATCGCTTGGACCTTCTTATTTACGATGAAACACAGAAATTGCATCGGAATTAAATACAAAAGGCACAATGCCGACTTAAGGACAAGAAGACTAACTCTTCCTACTGACCCTTTCTGTGGCACTAGTTATAGATTCCGATGCTTCACGTCAGGTTTTCTGTATCCCTTGGACCTTCTTATTGACGTTGAAACACAGAAATTGCATCGGAATTAAATACAAAAGGCACAATGCCGACTTAAGTACATGAAGACCGACACTTCTTACTGACTATGTTTTGAACCATTCCTGTGACACTAGTTATAGATTCCGATGCTTCACTTCAGGTTTACTGTATCCCTTGGACCATCTTATTGACGGTGAAACACAGAAATTGCATAAGAATTACATACAAAAGGCACAATGCCGACTTAAGGGCAAGAAGACTGACTCTTCCTACTGACTACTCCTGTGACACTAGTTATGGATTCCGATGCTTCACTTTAGGTTTACTGTATCCCTTGGACCTTCTTATTGACGATGAAACACAGAAATTGCATCGGAATTAAATACAAAAGGCACAATGCCGAATTAAGTACATGAAGACCGACACTTCTTACTGACTATGTTTTGAACCATTCCTGTGACACTAGTTATAGTTTCCGATGCTTCACTTTAGGTTTACTGTATCCCTTGGACCTTCTTATTGACGATGAAACACAGAAATTGCATCGGAATTAAATACAAAAGGCACTATGCCGACTTAAATACATGAAGACCGACACTTCTTACTGACTACGTTTTGAACCATTCCTGTAACACTAGTTATAGATTCAGATGCTTCACTTCAGGTTTACTGTATCCCTTGGACCTTCTTATTGACTATGAAACACTGAAATTGCATTTGAATTAAATACAAAAGGCACAATGCCGACTTAAGGACAAGAAGACTGACTCTTCCTACTGACCATTCCTGTGACACTAGTTATAGTTTCCGATGCTTTACTTCAGGTTTACTGTATCCCTTGGACCTTCTAATTGACGATGTAACACAGAAATTACATCGGAATTAAATACAAAAGGCACAATGCCGACTTAAGTACAAGAAGACCGACACTTCTTACTGACTACGTTTTGAACCATTCCTGTGACACTAGTTATAGATTCCGATGCTTCACTTCAGGTTTACTGTATAACTTGGACCTTCTTATTGACGATGAAACACAGAAATTGCATCGGAATTAAATAGAAAATGCACAATGCCGACTTAAGGACAAGAAGACTGACTCTTCCTACTGACCAGTCCTGTGACACTAGTTATAGATTCCGATGCTTCACTTCAGGTTTACTGTATCCCTTGGTCCATCTTATTGACGATGAAACACAGAAATTGCATCGGAATTAAATGTAAGAGGCACAATGCCGACTTAAGTACATAAAGACCGACACTACTTACTGACTATGTTTTGAACCATTCCTGTAACACAAGTTATAGATTCCGATGCTTCACTTCAGGTTTACTGTATCCCTTGGGCCTTCTTATTGACGATGAAACACAGAAATTGCATCGAAATCAAATACAAAAGCACAATGCCGACTTAAGTACAAGTGGACTGTATCTTCTTACTGTCTTTGTTTTGAACCAATCCTGTGACACTAGTTATAGATTCCGATGCTTGACTTCAGTTTTAGTGTATCCCTTGGACCTTCTTATTGACGATGAAACACAGAAATTGCATCGGAATTAATAACAAAAGGCACAATGCCGATTTAAGTACAAGAGACTGACTCTTCTTACTGACCATGTTTTGAACCATTCCTGTGACACTTAATATAGATTCCGATGCTTCACTTCAGGTTTACTGTATCCCTTGGACGTTCTTATTGACGATGAAGCACAGAAATTGCATCGGAATTAAATACAAAAGGCACAATGCTTACTTAAGTACAAGAAGACTGACTCTTCCTACAGAATAAGTGTTGAACCATTCCTGTGACACTAGTTATAGATTCCGATGCTTCACTTCATTTTTACTGTACCCCTCTGACCTTCTTATTGACGATGAAACACTGACATTGCATCGCAATTAAATAGAAAAGGCACAATGCCGACTTAAGTACAAGAAGACTGACTCTTCTTACTGTCTATGCTTTGAAGAATTCCTGTGACACTAGTTATAGATTCCGATGTTTGACTCCAGTTTTACTGTATCCCTTGGACCTTCTTATTGACGATGGAACACAGAAATTGCATCGGAATTGAATACAAAAGGCACAATGCCGACTTAAGTGCAAGAGACTGACTCTTCTTACTGACTACGTTTTGAACCATTCCTGTGACACTAGTTACAGATTCCGATGCTTCACTCCAGGCTTACTGTATCCCTTGGACCTTTCTATTGACGATGAAACACAGAAATTGCATCGGAATTAAATACAAAAGGCACAATGCCGACTTAAGTACATGAAGACAGACTCTTCTTACTGACTATGTTTTGAACCATTCCTGTGACACTAGTTATAGATTCCGATGCTTCACTCCAGGTTTACTGTATCCCTTGGACCTTTTTATTGACGATGAATCACAGAAATTGCATAGGAATGAAATACAAAAGGCACAATGCCGACTTAAGTACATGAAGACCGACACTTCTTACTGACAATGCTTTGAACCATTCCTGTGACACGAGTTATAGATTCCGATGCTTCACTTCAAGTTTATTGTATCCCTAGGACCTTCTTATTGACGATGAAACACAGAGAAAGCATTGGAATTAAATACAAAAGGGACAATGCCGACTTAAGGACATGAAGACCGACACTTCTTACTGACTAAGTTCTGAACCATTCCTGTGACACTAGTTATAGATTCCGATGCTTCACTCCCGGTTTACTGTATCCCTTGGACCTTCTTATTGACGATGAAACACAGAAATTGCATCCGAATTAAATACGAAAGGCACAATGCTGACTTAAGTACATGAAGACCGACACTTCTTACTGACTATGCTTTGAACCATTCCTGTAACACTAGTTATAGATTCCGATGCTTCACTTCAGGTTTACTGTACCCCTTGGACCTTCTTATTGCCGATGAAACACAGAGTTTGCATCGGAATTAAATACAAAAGGCACAATGCCGTCTTAAGGACAAGAAGACTGACTCTTCCTACTGACCATTCCTGTGACACTAGCTATAGATTCCGATGCTTCACATCAGGTGTACTGTATCCCTTGGACCTTCTTATTGACGATGAAACACAGATATTGAATCGGAATCAAATACAAAAGGCACAATGCCAACTTAAGTACAAGAAGACTGTATCTTCTTACTCACTTTGTTTTGATCCATTCCTGTGACACTAGTTATAGATTCCGATGCTTCACTTCAGGTTTACTGTATTCCTTGGACGTTCTTATTGACGATGAAACACAGAAATTGCATCGGAATTAAATACAAAAGGCACAATGCCGACTTAAGTACAAGACGACTGACTCTTCCTACTGTCTAAGTTTTGAACCATTCCTGTAACACCAGTTATAGATTCCGATGCTTGACTTCAGTTTTACTGGATCCCTTGGACCTTCATATTGACGATGAAACACAGAAATTGCATCGGATTTAAATACAAAAGCTCAGAGCCGACTTAAGTACAAGAGACTGACTCTTCTTACTGACAATGTTTTGAACCATTCCTGTGACACTAGTTATAGATTCCGATGCTTCACTTCAGGTTTACTGTATCCCTTGGACATTCTTATTGACGATGAAACACAGAAATTGCATCGGAATTAAATACAAAAGTCACAGTGCCGACTTAAGTACAAGAAGACTGACTCTTCCTACTGTCTAAGGTTTGAACCATTCCTGTGACACGAGTTATAGATTCCGATGTTTGACTTCAGTTTTACTGTATCCCTTGGACCTTCTTATTGACGATGAAACACAGATATTGCATCGGAATTAAGTACAAAAGGCACAATGCCGACTTAAGTACAAAAAGACTGAGTCTTCTTACTGACTACGTTTTGAACCGTTCATGTGACACTAGTTATACATTCCGATGCTTCACTTCAGGTTTACTGTATTCCTCTGACCTTCTTATTGATGATGAAACACAGAAATTACATCGGAATTAAATACAGAAGGCACAATGCCGACTTAATTACAAGAAGTCTGACTCTTCTTACTGACTATGTTTTAAACCATTCCTGTGACACTAGTTATAGATTCCGATGCTTCCCTTCAGGTTTACTGTATCCCTCTGACCTTCTTATTGACGATGAAACACTGAAATTGCATCGGAATTAAATAGAAAAGGCACAATGCCGACTTAAGTAAAAGAAGACTGACTCTTCTTACTGTCTATGATTTGAACCATTCCTGTGACACTAGTTATAGATTCCGATGTTTGACTTCAGTTTTACTGTATCCCTTGGACCTCCTTATTGAAGATGAAACACAGAAATAGCATCGGATTTAAATACAAATGGCACAATGCCGACTTAAGTACATGAAGACTGACACTTCTTACTGTCTATGTTTTGAACCATTCCTGTCACACTAGTTATAGATTCCGAAGCTTCACTTCAGGTTTACTGTATCCCTTGGACCTTCTTATTGACGATGAAACACAGATATTGCATCGGAATTAAATACAAAAGGCACAATGCCGACTTAAGTACATGAAGAACGTCACTTCTCACTGACTATGTTTTGAACAATCCCTGTAACACTAGTTACAGATTCCGATGCTTCACTTCAGGTTTACTGTATCCCTTGGACCTTCTTAGTGACGATGAAACATAGAAATTGCATCGGAATTAAATACAAAAGGCACAATGCCGACCTAAGTACATGAAGACCGACACTTCTTCCTGACTATGTTTTGAACCATTCCTGTAACACTAGTTATAGATTCCGATGCTTCACTTCACGTTTACTGTATCGCTTGGACCTTCTTATTTACGATGAAACACAGAAATTGCATCGGAATTAAATACAAAAGGCACAATGCCGACTTAAGGACAAGAAGACTAACTCTTCCTACTGACCCTTTCTGTGGCACTAGTTATAGATTCCGATGCTTCACTTCAGGTTTTCTGTATCCCTTGGACCTTCTTATTGACGTTGAAACACAGAAATTGCATCGGAATTAAATACAAAAGGCACAATGCCGACTTAAGTACATGAAGACCGTCACTTCTTACTAACTATGTTTTGAACCATTCCTCTAACACTAGTTACAGATTCCGATGCTTCACTTCAGGTTCACTGTATCCCTTGGACTTTCTTAGTGACGATGAAACATCGAAATTGCATCGGAATTAAATACAAAAGGCACAATGCCGACCTAAGTACATGAAGACCGACACTTCTTCCTGACTATGTTTTGAACCATTCCTGTAACACTAGTTATAGATTCCGATGCTTCACTTCAGGTTTACTGTATCCCTTGGACCTTCTTATTGATGATGAAACACAGAAATTGCATCGGAATTAAATACAAAAGGCACAATGCCGACTTAAGGTCAAGAAGACTGACTCTTTCTACTGACCATTCCTGTGACACTAGTTATAGATTCCGATGCTTCACTACAGGTTTACTGTATCCCTTGGACCTTCTTATTGAAAATGAAACACAGAAATTGCATCGGAATTAAATACAAAAGGCACAATGCCGACTTAAGTACATGAAGACCGACACTTCTTACTGACTATGTTTTGAACCATTCCTGTGACACTAGTTATAGATTCCGATGCTTCACTTCAGGTTTACTGTATCCCTTGGACCTTCTTATTGACGATGAAACACAGAAATTGCATCGGAATTAAATACAAAAGGCACAATGCCGACTTAAGGGCAAGAAGACTGACTCTTTCTACTGACCACTCCTGTGACACTAGTTATAGATTCCGATGCTTCACTTCAGGTTTACTGTATCCCTTGGACCTTTTTACCGACGATGAAACACAGAAATTGCATCGGAATTAAATACAAAATGCACAATGCCGACTTAAGTACATGAAGACTGACACTTCTTACTGACTATGTTTTGAACCATTCCTGTGACACTAGTTACAGATTCCGATGCTTCACTTCAGGTTTACTGTATCCCTTGGACCTTCTTATTGACGATGAAACACAGAAATTGCATCGGAATTAAATACAAAAAGCACAATGCCGACTTAAGGACAAGAAGACTGACTCTTCCTACTGACCATTCTTGTGACACAAGTTATAAATTCCGATGCTTCACTTTAGGTTTACTGTATCCCTTGGACCATCTTATTGACGATGAAACACAGAAATTGCATCGGAATTAAATACAAAAGGCACAATGTCGACTTAAGTACATGAAGACCGACACTTCTTTCTGACTATGTTTTGAACCATTCCTGGGACACCAGTTATAGATTCCGATGCTTCACTCCAGGTTTACTGTATCCCTTGGACCTTCTTATTGACGATGAAAAACAGAAATTGCATCGGAATTAAATACAAAAGGCACAATGCCGACTTAAGGACAAGAAGACTGACTCTTCCTATTGACCCTTTCTGTGACTCTAGTTATAGATTCCGATGCTTCACTTCAGGTTTACTGTATCCCTTGGACCTTCTTATTGACGATGAAACACAGAAATTGCATCGGAATTAAATACAAAAGGCACAATGCCGACTTAAGTACATGAAGACCGACACTTCTTACTGACCATGTTTTGAACCATTCCTGTGACACTAGTTATAGATTCCGATGCTTCACTTCAGGTTTAATGCATCCCTTGGACCTTCTTGTTGACGATGAAACACAGAAATTGCATCGGAATTAAATACAAAAGGCACAATGCCGACTTAAGTACATGAAGACCGACACTTCTTACTGACTATGTTTTGATCCATTCCTGTGACACTAGTTGTAGATTCCGATGCTTCACTTCAGGTTTACTGTATCCCTTGGACCTTCTTATTGACGATGAAACACAGAAATTGCATCGGAATTAAATACAAAAGGCACAATGCCGACTTAAGTACATGAAGACCGACACTTCTTACTGACTATGTTTTGATCCATTCCTGTGACACTAGTTGTAGATTCCGATGCTTCACTTCAGGTTTACTGTATCCCTTGGACCTTCTTATTGACGATGAAACACAGAAATTGCATCGGAATTAAATACAAAAGGCACAATGCCGACTTAAGGGCAAGAAGACTGACTCATCCTACTGACCATCCCTGTGACACTAGTTATAGATTCCGATGCTTCACTTCAGGTTTACTGTATCCCTTGGACCTTCTTATTGACGATGAAACACAGAAATTGCATCGGAATTAAATACAAAAGGCACAATGCCGACTTAAGTACATGAAGACCGACACTTCGTACTAACAATGTTTTGAACCATTCCTGTGACACTGGTTATAGATTCCGATGCTTCACTCCAGGTTTACTGTATCCCTTGGACCTTCTTATTGTCGATGAAACACAGAAATTGCATCGGAATTAGATACAAAAGGCACAATGCCGAATTAAGTACATGAAGACTGACACTTCTTACTGAGTATGTTTTGATCCATTCCTGTAACACTAGTTATTGATTCTGATGGTTCACTTCAGGTTTACTGTATCCCTTGGACCTTCTTATTGACGATGAAACACAGAAATTGCATCGGATATAAATACAAAAGGCACAATGCCGACTTAAGGACAAGAAGACTGACTCTTCCTACTGACCATTCCTGTGACACTAGTTATAGATTCCGATGCTTCACTTCAGGTTTACTGTATCCCTTGGACCTTCTTATTGACGATGAAACACAGAAATTGCATCTGAATTAAATACAAAAGGCACAATGCCGACTTAAGTACATGAAGACCGTCACTTCTTTCTGACTATATTTTGAACCATTCCTGTGACACTAGTTATAGATTCCGATGCTTCAATCCAGGTTTACTGTATTCCTTGGATCTTCTTATTGACGATGAAACACAGAAATTGCATTGGAATTAAATACAAAAGGCACACGCCGACTTAAGTACATGAAGACCGACACTTCTTACTGACTATGTTTTGAACCATTCCTGTAACACTAGTTATAGATTCCGATGCTTCACTTCAGGTTTACTGTATCCCTTGGACCATCTTATTGACGATGAAACACAGAAATTGCATCGGATTAAATACAAAAGGCACAATGCCGACTTAAGGACAAGCAGACTGACTCTTCCTACTGACCACTCCTGTGACACTAGTTATACATTCCGATGCTTCACTTTAGGTTTTCTGTATCACTTGGACCTTCTTATTGACGATGAAACACAGAAATTGCATCGGAATTAAATACAAAAAGCACAATGCCGACTTAAGGACAAGAAGACTGACTCTTCCTACTGACCATTCCTGTGACACTAGTTATAGATTCCGATGCTTCACTTCAAATTTACTGTATCCCATGGACCTTCTTATTGACGATGAAACACAGAAATTGCATCGGAATAAAATACAAAATGCACAATGACGACTTAAGTATATGAAGACCGACATTTCTTTCTGACTATGTTTTGAACCATTCCTGTGACACTAGTTATAGATTCCGATGCTTCAATCCAGGTTTACTGTATCCCTTGGACCTTCTTATTGACGATGAAACACAGAAATTGCATCGGAATTAAATACAAAGGGCACAATGCCGACTTAGGTACATGAAGACCGACACTTCTTACTGACTATGTCTTAAACCATTCCTGTAACTCTAGTTATAGATTATGATGCTTCACTTCAGGTTTACTGTATCCCTTGGACCTTCTTATTGACGATGAAACACAGAAATTGCATCGGAATCAAAAACAAAGGGCACAATGCCGACTTAAGTACAAGAAGACTGTATCTTCTTACTGTCTATGTTTTGAACCATTCCTGTGACACTAGTTATAGATTCCGATGCTTCACTGCAGGTTTACTGTATCCCTGCACCTTCGTATTGACGATGAAACACAGAAACTGCTTCGGAATTAAATGCAAAAGGCACAATGCCGACTTAGGTACTGTCCATGTTTTGAACCATTCCTGTGACACTAGTTATAGATTCCGATGCTTCACTCCAGGATTACTGTATCCCTTGGACCTTCTTATTGACGATGAAAACAGAAGTTGCAACGGAATGAATTACAAAAGGGATAAGGCCGACTTAAGGACACGAAGACTGTCTCCTCTTACTGACTATGTTTTGAACCATTCCTATGACACTAGTTATAGTTTCCGATGCTTCACATCAGGTCTACTGTATCCCTCTGCCTTCTTATTGACGATGAAACACAGACATTGCACCGGATTTAAATACAAAAGGCACTATGCCGACTTAAGTACAAGAAGACTGACTCTTCTCACTGTCTATGTTTTGAACTAATCCCTTGACACTAGTTATAGATTCCGTTGCTTTACTCCAGGTTTACTGTATCCCTTGGACCTTCTTATTGACGATGAAACACTGAAATTGCATTGGAATTAAATAGAAAACTCACAATGCCGACTTAAGTACATGAAGACTGACTCTTGTTACTGTCTATGTTTTGAACCATTCCTGTGACACTAGTTATGTATTCCCATGCTTCACTTCAGGTTTACTGTATCCCTCTGATCTTCTTATTGACGATGAAACACCGAAATTGCATCGGAATTAAATGCAAAAGGCACAATGCCGACTTAAGTACATGAAGACTGACACTTCTTACTGACTATTATTTTGAACCGTTCTTGTGACACTAGTTATAGATTCCGATGCTTCACTTTAGGTTTGTTGTATCCCTCTGACCTTCTTAGTGACCATGAAACACAGAAATTGCATCGGAAATAAATAAAAATGCACAATGCCGAATTGAGTAAAAAAAGACTGACTCTTCTTACTGACTATGTTTTGAACCATTCCTGTGACACTAGTTATGTATTCCCATGCTTCACTTCAGGTTCACTGTATCCCTCTGATATTCTTATTGACGATGAAACACCGAAATTGCATCGGAATTAAATGCAAAAGGCACAATGCCGACTTAAGTACAAGAAGACTGACTCTTCTTACTGTCTATGTTTCGAACCATTCCTGTGACACTATTTATAGATTCCGATGTTTGACTTCAGTTTCACTGTATCCCTAGGACCTCCTTATTGACGATGAAACACAGAAATTGCATCGGAATTAAATACAAAAGGCACAATGCCGACTTAAGTACATGAAGACCGACACTTCTAACTGACTATGTTTTTACCATTGCTGTGACACTAGTTATATTTTCCGATGCTTCACTTCTGGTTTACTGTATCCCTTGGACCATCTTATTGACGATGAAACACAGAAATTGCATCGGAATTAAATACAAAAGGCACAATGCCGGCTTAAGTACATGAAGACCGACACTTCTTACTTACTATGTTTTGAACCACTCCTGTGACACTAGTTATAGATTCCGATGCTTCACTCCAGGTTTACTGCATCCCTTGGACGTTCTTATTGACGATGAAACACAGAAATTGCATCGGAATTAAATACAAAGGGCACAATGCCGACTTAAGTACAAGAAGACTGACTCTTCCTACTGTCTAAGTGTTGAACTATTCCTGTGACACTAGTTATAGATTCCGATGTTTGACTTCAGTTTTACTGTATCCCTTGGACCTTCTTATTGACGATGAATCACAGAAATTGCATCGGAATTAAATACAAAAGGCACAAAGCCGACTTAAGTACAAGAGACTGACTCTTCTTACTGACAATGTTTTGAACCATTCCTGTGACACTAGTTATAGATTCCGATGCTTCACTTCAGGTTTACTGTATCCCTTGGACCTTCTTATTGACGATGAAACACAGAAATTGCATCGGAATTTAATACAAAAGGCACAATGCCGACTTAGGGACAAGAAGACTGACACATCCTACTGACCATTCCTGTGACACTAGTTATAGATTCCGATGCTTCACTTCAGGTTTACTGTACCCCTTGGACCTTCTTATTGACGGTGAAACACAGAAATTGCATCAGAATTAAATACAAAAGGCATAATGCCGACTTAAGTACAAGAGACTGACTCTTCTTACTGACGATGCTTTGAACCATTCCTGTGACACTAGTTATAGATTCCGATGCTTCACATCAGGTTTACTGTATCCCTTGGACCTTCTTATTGACGATGAAACACAGAAATTGCATCGGAATTAAATACAAAAGGCACAATGCCGACTTAAGTACAAGAAATGTGACTCTTCTTACTGTCTATGTTTTGATCCATTCCTGTGACACTAGTTTTAGATTCCGATGCTTCACTTCAGGTTTACTGTATCCCTTGGACCTTCTTATTGACGATGAAACACAGAAATTGCATCGGTATTAAATACAAAAGGCACAATGCCGACTTAATTACAAGAAGTCTGACTCTTCTTACTGACTATGTTTTGAACCATTCCTGTGACACTAGTTATAGATTCCGATGCTTCACTCCAGGTTTACTGTATCCCTTGGACCTTCTTATTGACGATGAAACACAGAAATTGCATCGGAATTAAATACAAAAGGCACAATGCCGACTTAAGTACATGAAGGCGGACACATCTTACTGACTATGTTTTGAACCATTCCTGTGACACTAGTTATAGATTCCGATGCTTCACTTCAGGTGTACCGTATCCCTTGGACCATCTTATTGACGATGAAGCACAGAAATAGCATAGGAATTAAATACATAAGGCACAATGCCGACTTAAGGACAAGAAGACCGACACTTCCTACTGACCATTCCTGTGACACTAGTTATAGATTCCGATGCTTCACTTCAGGTTTACTGTATCCCTTGGACCTTCTTATTTACGATGAAACACAGAAATTGCATCGGAATTAAATACAAAAGGCACAATGCCGACTTAAGTACAAGAAGACTGACTCTTCTTAATGTCTATGTTTTGAACCAATCCTGTGACACTAGTTACAGATTCCGATGCTTCAGTTCAGGATTACTGCATCCCTTTGACCTTCTTATTGACGATTAAACACAGAAATTGCATCGGAATTAAATACAAAAGGCACAATGCCGACTAAAGTACAAAAAGACTGACTCTACTTACTGACTATGTTTTGAACCGTTCATGTCACACTAGTTAGAGATTCCGATGCTTCACTTCAGGTTTACTGTATCCCTCTGACCCTCTTAGTGATGATGAAACACAGAAATTGCATCGGAATTAAATACAAAAGGCACAATGCCGACTTAATTACAAGAAGTCTGACTCTTCTTACTGACTATGTTTTGAACCATTCCTGTGACACCAGTTATAGATTCCGATGCTTCACTACAGGTTTACTGTAACCCTCTGACCTTCTTATTGACGATGAAACACAGAAATTGCAACGGAATTAAATACAAAACGCACAATGCCGACTTAAGGACAAGAAGACTGACTCTTCCTACTGACCCTTTCTGTGACACTAGTTATAGATTCCGATGCTTCACTCCAGGTTTACTGTTTCCCTTGGACCTTCTTATTGACGATGAAACACAGAAATTGCATCGGAATTAAATACAAAAGGCAAAATGCCGACTTAAGTACATGAAGACCGACGCTTCTTACTGACTATGTTTTGAACCATTCCTGTAACACTAGTTACAGATTCCGATGCTTCACTTCAGGTTTACTGTATCCCTTGGACCATCTTAGTGACGATGAAACATAGAAATTGCATCGGAATTAAATACAAAAGGCACAATGCCGACTTAAGTACATGAAGACCGACACTTCTCCCTGACTATGTTTTGAACCATTCCTGTAACACTAGTTATAGATTCCGATGCTTCACATCAGGTTTACTGTATCCCTTGGACCTTCTTATTGACGATGAAACACAGAAATTGCATCGGAATTAAATACAAAAGTCACAATGTCGACTTAAGGACAAGAAGACTGACTCTTCTTACTGACCATTCCTGTGACACTAGTTATAGATTCCGATGCTTCACTTCAGGTTTACTGTATCCCTTGGACCTTCTTATTGACGATGAAACACAGAAATTGCATCGGAATTAAATACAAGAGGCACAATGCCGACTTAAGTACATGAAGACCGACACTTCTTACTGACTATGTTTTGAACCATTCCTGTGACACTAGTTATAGATTCCGATGCTTCACTTCAGGTTTACTGTATCCCTTGGACCTTCTTATTGACGACGAAACACAGAAATTTCATAGGAATTACATACAAAAGGCACAATGCCGACTTAGGTACATGAAGACCGACACTTCTTACTGACTATGTTTTGAACCATTCCTGGGACACGAGTTATAGATTAGGATGCTTCACTCCAGGTTTACTGTATCCCTTGGAACTTCTTGTTGACGATAAAACACAGAAATTTCTTCGGAATTAAATACAAAAGGCACAATGCCGACTTAAGTTTATGAAGACCGACACTTCTTACTGTCTATGTTTTGAACCATTCCTGCAACACTAGTTATAGATTCCGATGCTTCACTTCAGGTTTACTGTATCGCTTGGACCTTCCTATTTACGATGAAACACAGAAATTGCATCGGAATTACATACAAAAAGCACAATGCCGACATAAGGACAAGAAGACTGACTCTTCCTACTGACCCTTTCTGTGACACTAGTTATTGATTCCGATGCTTCACTTCAGGTTTAATGTATCCCTTGGACCTTCTTATTGACGATGAAACACAGAAATTGCATCGGAATTAAGTACAAAAGGCACAATGCCGACTTAAGTACATGAAGACTGACACTTCTTACTGACTACGATTTGAACCATTCCTGTAACACTAGTTACAGATTACGATGCTTCACTTCAGGTTTACTGTATCCCTTGGACCATCTTAGTGACGATGAAACATAGAAACTGCATCGGAATTAAATACAAAAGGCACAATGCCGACTTAAGTACATGAAGACCGACTCTTCTTCCTGACTATGTTTTGAACCATTCCTGTAACACTAGTTATAGATTCCGATGCTTCACTTCAGGTTTAGTGTATCCCTTGGACCTTCTTCTGACGATGAAACACAGAAATTGCATCGGAATTAAATACAAAAGGCACAATGCCGACTTAAGGACAAGAAGACTGACTCTTCTTACTGACCATTCCTGTGACACTAGTTATAGATTCCGATGCTTCACTTCAGGTTTACTGTATCCCTTGGACCTTCTTATTGACGATGAAACACAGAAATTGCATCGGAATTAAACACAAAATGCACAATGCCGACTTAAGTACATGAAGACCGACACTTCTTACTGACTATGTCTTGAACCAATCCTGTGTCACTAGTTATAGATTCCGATGCTTCACTTCAGGTTTACTGTATCCCTTGGACCTTCTTATTGACAATGAAACACAGAAATTGCATCGGAATTAAATACAAAAGGCACAATGCCGACTTAAGGGCAAGAAGACTGACTCTTTCTACTGACCATTCCTGTGACACTAGTTATAGATTCCGATGCTTCACTTCAGGTTTACTGTATCCCTTGGACCTTCTTATTGACGATGAAACACAGAAATTGCATCGCAATTAAATACAAAAGGCACAATGCCGACTTAAGGACAAGAAGACTGACTCTTCCTACTGACCATTCCTGTGACACTAGTTATAGATTCCGATGCTTCACTTCAGGTTTACTGTATCCCTTGGACCTTCGTATTGACGATGAAACACAGAAATTGCATCGCAATTAAATACAAAAGGCACAATGCCGACTTAAGGGCAAGAAGACTGACTCTTTCTACTGACCATTCCTGTGACACTAGTTATAGATTCCGATGCTTCACTGCAGGTTTACTGTATCCCTTGGACCTTCTTACCGATGATGAAACACAGAAATTGCATCGGAAGTAAATACAAAAGGCACAATGCCGACTTAAGTACATGAAGACCGACACTTCTTACTGACTATGTTTTAAACCATTCCTGTGACACTAGTTACAGATTCCGATGCTTCACTTCAGGTTTACTATCTCCCTTGGACCTTCTTATTGACGATGAAACACAGAAATTGCATCGGAATTAAATACAAAAGGCAAAATGCCGACTTAAGTACAGAAAGACTGACTCTTCTTACTGACTATGTTTTTGAACCATTTCTGAGCCACTAGTTATAGATTCCGATGCTTCACTTTAGGTTTGTTGTATCCCTCTGACCTTCTTAGTGACCATGAAACACAGAAATTGCATCGTAAATAAATAAAAATGCACAATGCCGAATTAAGTACCAGAAGACTGACTCTTCTTACTGACTATGTTTTGAACCATTCCTGTGACACTAGTTATGTATTCCCATGCTTCACTTCAGGTTTACTGTATCCCTCTGATCTTCTTATTGACTATGAAACACCGAAATTGCATCAAAATTAAATGCAAAAGGCACAATGCCGACTTAAGTACAAGAAGTCTGACTCTTCTTACTGTCTATGCTTTGAACCATTCCTGTGACACTATTTATAGATTCCGATGTTTGACTTCAGTTTTACTGTATCCCTTGGACCTTCTTATTGACGATGAAACACAGAAATTGCATCGGAATTAAATACAAAAGGCACAATGCCGACTTAAGTACATGAAGACCGACACTTCTTACTGACTATGTTTTTAACCATTCCTGTGACACTAGTTATATTTTCCGATGCTTCACTTCTGGCTTACTGTATCCCTTGGACCATCTTATTGACGATGAAACACAGAAATTGCATCGGAATTAAATACAAAAGGCACAATGCCAACTTATGTACATGAAGACCGACTCTTCTTACTTACTATGTTTTGAACCATTCCTGTGACACTAGTTATAGGTTCCGATGCTTCACTCCAGGTTTACTGCATCCCTTGGACCTTTTATTGACAATGAAACACAGAAATTGCATCGGAATTAAATACAAAAGACACAATGCCGACTTAAGTACATGAAGACCGACACTTCTTACTGACTATTATTTTGAACCATTCCTGTGACACTAGTTATAGATTCCGATGCTTCACTTCAGGATTACTGTATCCCTTGGATCTTCTTATTGACGATGAAACACAGAAATTGCTTCGGAATTGAATACAAAAGGCACAATGCCGACTTACGTACATGAAGACCGACACTTCTTACTGACTATGTTTTGAAAAATTCCTGTAACACTAGTTATAGATTCCGATGCTTCACTCCAGGTTTACTGTATCCCTTGGACCTTCTGAGTGACGATGAAACACAGAAATTGTATCGAAATTAAATACAAAAGGCACAATGCCGACTTAAGTACATGAAGACCGACACTTCTTACTGACTATCTTTTGAACCATTTCTGTAACACTAGTTATAGATTCCGATGCTTCACTTCAGGTTTACTGTATCCCTTGGACCTTCTTATTGACGATGAAAGACAGAAATTGCATCGGAATTAAATACAAAAGGCACTATGCCGACTTATAGACGAGAAGACTGACTCTTCCTACTGACCATTCCTGTGACACTATTTATATATTACGATGCTTCACTTCAGGTTTACTGTATCCCTTGGATCTTCTTATTGACGATGAAACACAGAAATTGCATCGGAATTCAATACAAAAGGCACAATGCCGACTTAAGTACATGAGGACCGACACTTCCTACTGACTATGTTTTGAACCATTCCTGTGACACTAGTTATAGATTCCGATGCTTCACTTCAGGTTTACTGTATCCCTTGGACCTTCTTAGTGACGATGAAGCACAGAAATTGTATCGAAATTAAATACAAAAGGCACAATGCCGACTTAAGTACATGAAGACCAACACTTCTTACTGACTATCTTTTGAACCATTCCTGTAACACTAGTTATAGATTTCGATGCTTCACTTCAAATTTACTGTATCCCTTGGACCTTGTTATTGACGATGAAAGACAGAAATTGCATCGGAATTAAATACAAAAGGCACTATGCCGACTTAAGGACGAGAAGACTGACTCTTCTTACCGACCATTCCTGTGACACTAGTTATAGATTCCGATGCTTCACTTCAGGTTTACTGTATCCCTTGGACCTTCTTATTGACGATGAAACACAGAAATTGCATCGGAATTAAATACAAAAGGCACAATGCCGACTTAAGTACATGAAGACCGACACTTCTTACTGACTATGTTTTGAACCATTCCTGTGACACTAGTTATAGATTCCGTTGCTTCACTTCAGGTTTACTGTATCCCTTGGACCTTCTTATTGACGATGAGACACAGAAATTGCATCGGAATTAAATAAAAAAGGCACAAAGCCGACTTAAGTACAAGAGACTGACTCTTCTTACTGACAATGTTGTGAACCATTCCTGTGACACTAGTTATAGATTCCGATGCTTCACTTCAGGTTTACTGTATCCCTTGGACGTTCTTATTGACGATGAAACACAGAAATTGCATCGGAAATAAATACAAAGGGCACAATGCCGACTTAAGTACAAGAAGACTGACTCTTCCTACTGTCTAAGTGTTGAACTATTCCTGTGACACTAGTTATAGATTCCTATGTTTGACTTCAGTTTTACTGTATCCCTTGGACCTTCTTATTGACGATGAAACACAGAAATTGCATCGGAATGAAATACAAAAGCCACAAAGCCGACTTAAGTACAAGAGACTGACTCTTCTTACTGACAATGTTTTGAACCATTCCTGTGACACTAGTTATAGATTCCGATGCTTCACTTCAGGTTTACTGTATCCCTCTGACCATCGTATTGATAATGAAACACAGAAATTGCTTCGGAATTAAATACAAAAGGCACAATGCCGACTTAATTACAAGAAGTCTGACTCTTCTTACTGACTACGTTTTGAACCATTCCTGTGACACTAGTTACAGATTCCGACGCTTAACTCCAGGTTTACTGTATCCCTTGGACCTTCTTATTGACGATGAAACACAGAAATTGCATCGGAATTAAATACAAGAGGCACAATGCCGACTTAAGTACATGAAGGCGGACACATCGTACTGACTATGTTTTGAACCATTCCTGTGACACTAGTTATAGATTCAGATGCTTCACTTCAGGTTTACTGTATCCCTTGGACCATCTTATTGACGATGAATCACAGAAATAGCATAGGAATTAAATACAAAAGGCACAATGCCGACTTAAGGACAAGAAGACTGACACTTCCTACTGACCATTCCTGTGACACTAGTTATAGATTCCGATGCTTCACTTCAGGTTTACTGTACCCCTTGGACCTTCTTATTGACGGTGAAACACAGAAATTGCATCGGAATTAAATACAAAACGCACAAAGCCGACTTAAGTACAAGAGACTGACTCTTCTTACTGACAATGTTTTGAACCATTCCTGTGACACTAGTTATAGATTCCGATGCTTCACATCAGGTTTACTGTATCCCTTGGACCTTCTTATTGACGATGAAACACAGAAATTGCATCGGAATTAAATACAAAAGGCACAATGCCGACTTAAGTACAAGAAGACTGACTCTTCTTACTGTCTATGTTTTGAACCAATCCTGTGACACTAGTTACAGGTTCCGATGCTTCAGTTCAGGTTTACTGCATCCCTTTGACCTTCTTATTGACGATTAAACACAGAAATTGCATCGGAATTAAATACAAAAGACACAATGCCGACTAAAGTACAAAAAGACTGACTCTTCTTACTGACTATGTTTTCAACCGTTCATGTGTCACTAGTTATAGATTCCGATGCTTCACTTCAGGTTTACTGTATCCCTCTGACCTTCTTATTGACGATGAAACACAGAAATTGCATCGGAATTAAATACAAAAGGCACAATGCCGACTTAATTACAAGAAGTCTGACTCTTCTTACTGACTATGTTTTGAACTATTCCTGTGACACTAGTTATAGATTCCGATGCTTCACTTCAGGTTTACTGTATCCCTCTGACCTTCTTATTGACGATGAAACACAGAAATTACATCGGAATTAAATACAAAAGGCACAATGCCGACTTAAGGACAAGAAGACTGACTCTTCCTACTGACCCTTGCTGTGACACTAGTTATAGATTCCGATGCCTCACTTCAGGTTTACTGTATCCCTTGGACCTTCTTATTGACGACGAAACACAGAAATTGCATCGGAATTAAATACAAAAGGCACAATGCCGACTTAAGTACATGAAGACCGACACTTCTTACTGACTATGTTTTGAACCATTCCTGTAACACTAGTTACAGATTCCGATGCTTCACTTCAGGTTTACTGTATCCCTTGGACCGTGTTAGTGACGATGAAACGTAGAATTTGCTCGGAATGAAATGCAAAAGGCACAATGCGGACTTAAGTACATGAAGACCGATACTTCTTCCTGACTATGTTTTGAACCATTCCTGTAACTTTAGTTATAGATTCCGATGCTTCACTTCAGGTTTACTGTATCCCTTGGACCTTCTTATTGACGATGAAAGACAGAAATTGCATCGGAATTAAATGCAAAAGGCACAATGACGACTTAAGTACAAGAAATGTGACTCTTCTTACTGTCTATGTTTTGAACCATTCCTGTGACACTAGTTATAGATTCCGATGCTTCACTTCAGGTTTACTGTATCCCTTGGACCTTCTTATTGACGATGAAACACAGAAATTGCATCGGAATTAAATACAAAAGGCACAATGCCGACTTAATTACAAGAAGTCTGACTCTTCTTACTGACTATGTTTTGAACCATTCCTGTGACACTAGTTATAGATTCCGATGCTTCACTCCAGGTTTACTGTATCCCTTGCACCTTCTTATTGACGATGAAACACAGAAATTGCATCGGAATTAAATACAAAAGGCACAATGCCGACTTAAGTACTTGAAGGCGGACACATCGTACTGACTATGTTTTGAACCATGCCTGTGACACTAGTTATAGATTCCGATGCTTCACTTCAGGTTTACTGTACCCCTTGGACCTTCTTATTGACGGTGAAACACAGAAATTGCATCGGAATTAAATACAAAAGGCACAATGCCGACTTAAGTACAAGAGACTTACTCTTCTTACTGACAATGTTTTAAACCATTCCTGAGACACTAGTTATAGATTCAGATGCTTCACTTCAGGTTTACTGTATCCCTTGGACCTTCTTATTGACGATGAAACACAGAAATTGCATCGGAATTAAATACAAAAGGCACAATTCCGACTTAAGTACAAGAAGACTGACTCTTCTTACTGTCTATGTTTTGAACAATCCTGTGACACTAGTTACAGATTCCGATGCTTCAGTTCAGGTTTACTGCGTCCCTTTGACCTTCTTATTGACGATTAAACACAGAAATTGCATCGGAATTAAATACAAAAGGCACAATGCCGACTAAAGTACAAAAAGACTGACTCTACCTACTGACTATGTTTTGAACCGTTCATGTGACACTAGTTATAGATTCCGATGCTTCACTTCAGGTTTACTGTATCCCTCTGACCATCTTATTGATGATGAAACACAGAAATTGCATCGGAATTAAATACAAAAGGCACAATGCCGACTTAATTACAAGAAGTCTGACTCTTCTTACTGACTATGTTTTGAACCATTCCTGTGACACTAGTTATAGATTCCGATGCTTCACTTCAGGTTTACCGTATCCCTTGGACCTTCTTATTGACGTTGAAACACAGAAATTGCATCGGAATTAAATACAAAAGGCAAAA
Organism: Schistocerca americana; assembly: GCF_021461395.2. Taxonomy (NCBI): domain Eukaryota; kingdom Metazoa; phylum Arthropoda; class Insecta; order Orthoptera; family Acrididae; genus Schistocerca; species Schistocerca americana. The sequence continues at coordinate 1,742,074 of NW_025726192.1, read as the reverse complement.
TGCCGACTTAAGTACATGAAGACCGACGCTTCTTACTGACTATGTTTTGAACCATTCCTGTAACACTAGTTACAGATTCCGATGCTTCACTTCAGGTTTACTGTATCCCTTGGACCATCTTAGTGACGATGAAAGATAGAAATTGCATCGGAATTAAATACAAAAGGCACAATGCCGACTTAAGTACATGAAGACCGACACTTCTTCCAGACTATGTTTTGAACCATTCCTGTAACACTAGTTATAGATTCCGATGCTTCACTTCAGGTTTACTGTATCCCTTGGACCTTCTTATTGACGATGAAACACAGAAATTGCATCGGAATTAAATACAAAAGGCACAATGTCGACTTAAGGACCAGAAGACTGACTCTTCTTACTGACCATTCCTGTGACACTAGTTATAGATTCCGATGCTTCACTTCAGGTTTACTGTATCCCTTGGACATTCTTATTGACGATAAAACACAGAAATTGCATCGGAATTAAATACAAAAGGCACAATGCCGACTTAAGTACATGAAGACCGACACTTCTTACTGACTGTGTTTTGAACCATTCCTGTGACACTAATTATAGATTACGATGCTTCACTTCAGGTTTACTGTATCCCTTGGACCTACTTATTGACGATGGAACACAGAAATTGCATCGGAATTTAATACAAAAGGCACAAAGCCGACTTAAGGGGCAAGAAGACTGACTCTTCCTACTGACCATTCCTGTGACACTAGTTATAGATACCGATGCTTCACATCAGGTTTACTGTATCCCTTGGACCTCTTTACCGACGATGAAACACAGAAATTGCATCGGAATTAAATACAAAAGGCACAAAGCCGCCTTAAGTACATGAAGACCGACACTTCTTATTGACTGTGTTTTGAACCATTCCTGTGACACTAGTTACAGATTCCGATGCTTCACTTCAGGTTCACTGTAACCCTTGGACCTTCTTATTGACGATGAAGCACAGAAATTGCATCGGAATTAAATACAAAAAGCACAATGCCGACTTAAGGACAAGAAGACTGACTCTTCCTACTGACCATTCCTGTGACACTAGTTATAGATTCCGATGCTTCACTTCAGGTTTACTGTATCCCTTGGACCTTCTTATTGACGATGAAACACAGAAATTGCATCGGAATTAAATACAAAAGGCACAATGCCGACTTAAGTACATGAAGACCGACACTTCTTTCTGACTATGTTTTGAACCATTCCTGTGACACTAGTTATAGATTCCGATGCTTAAATCCAGGTTTACTGTATCCCTTGGACCATCTTATTGACGATGAAACACAGAAATTGCATCGGAATTAAAAACAAAAGGCACACGGCGACTTAAGTACATGAAGACCGACACTTCTTACTGACTATGTTTTGAACGATTCCTGTAACACTAGTTATAGATTCCGATGCTTCACTTCATGCTTACTGTATTCCTTGGACCTTATTGTTGACGAAGAAACACATAAATTGCATCGGAATTAAATACAAAAGGCACAATGCCGACTTAAGAACAAGAAGACTGACTCTTCCTACTGACCATTCCTGTGAAACTAGTTATAGATTCCGATGCATCACTTCAGGTTTACTGTATCCCTTGGACCATCTTATTGACGATGAAACACAGAAATAGCATCGGATTTAAATACAAAAGGCACAATGCCGAATTATGTACATGAAGACCGACACTTCTTACTGACTATGTTTTGAACCATTCCTGTGACACTAGTTATAGATTCCGATGCTTCACTTCAGGTTTACTGTATCCCTTGGACCTTCTTATTGACGATGAAACACAGAAATTGCATCGGAATTAAATTCAAAAGGCACAATGCCGACTAAGGTACATAAAGACCGACACTTCTTACTGACTATGTTTTGAAACATTCCTGGGACACCAGTTATGGATTCCGATGCTTCACTCCAGGCTTCCTGTATCCCTTGGACCTTCTTATTGACGATGAAATACAGAAATTGCCTCGGAATTAAATACAAAAGGCACAATGCCGACTTTAGTTTACGAAGACCGACACTTCTTACTGACTATGTTTTGAACCATTCCTGTAACACTAGTTATAGATTCCGATGCTTCACTTCAGGTTTACTGCATTCCTTGGACCTTCTTATTGACGATGAAACACAGAAATTGCATCGGAATTAAATACAAAACGCACAATGCCGACATAAGGACAAGAAGACTGACTCTTCCTACTGACCCTTTCTGTGACACTAGTTATAGATTCCGATGCTTCACTTCAGGTTTACTCTATCCCTTGGACCTTCTTATTGAAGATGAAACACAGAAATAGCATCGGATTTAAATACAAAAGGCACAATGCCGACTTATGTACATGAAGACCGACACTTCTTACTGACTATGTTTTGAACCATTCCTGTGACACTAGTTATAGATTCCGATGCTTCACTTCAGGTTTACTGAATCCCTTGGACCTACTTATTGACGATGAAACACAGAAATTGCATCGGAATTACATACAAAAGGCACAATGCCGAATTAGGTACATGAAGACCGACACTTCTTACTGACTATGTTTTGAACCATTCCTGGGACACCAGTTATAGATTCCGATGTTTCACTCCAGGTTTACTGTATCCCTTGGACCTTCTTATTGACGATAAAACACAGAAATTGCTTCCGAATTAAATACAAAAGGCACAATGCCGACTTAAGTTTATGAAGACCGACACTTCTTACTGTCTATGTTTTGAAACATTCCTGTAACACTAGTTATAGATTCCGATGCTTCACTTCGGGTTTACTGTATCGCTTGGACCTTCTTATTTACGATGAAACACGGAAATTGCATCGGAATTACATACAAAAAGCACAATGCCGACTTAAGGACAAGAAGACTGACTCTTCATACTGACCCTTTCTGTGACACTAGTTATTGATTCCGATGCTTCACTTCAGGTTTAATGTATCCCTTGGACCTTCTTATTGACGATGAAACACAGAAATTGCATCGGAATTAAGTACAAAAGGCACAATGCCGACTTAAGTACATGAAGACTGACACTTCTTACTGACTACGTTTTGAACCATTCCTGTAACACTAGTTACAGATTACGATGCTTCACTTCAGGTTTACTGTATCCCTTGGACCATCTTAGTGACGATGAAACATAGAAATTGCATCGGAATTAAATACAAAAGGCACAATGCCGACTTAAGTACATGAAGACCGACACTTCTTCCTGACTATGTTTTGAACCATTCCTGTAACACTAGTTATAGATTCCGATGCTTCACTTCAGGTTTAGTGTATCCCTTGGACCGTGTTAGTGACGATGAAACATAGAAATTGCATCTGAATTAAATGCAAAAGGCACAATGCCGACTTAAGTACATGAAGACCGATACTTCTTCCTGACTATGTTTTGAACCATTCCTGTAACTCTAGTTATAGATTCCGATTCTTCACTTCAGGTTTACTGTATCCCTTGGACCTTCGTATTGACGATGAAAGACAGAAATTGCATCGGAATTAAATGCAAAAGGCACAATGACGACTTAAGTACAAGAAATGTGACTCTTCTTACTGTCTATGATTTGAACCATTCCTGTGACACTAGTTATAGATTCCGACGCTTCACTTCAGGTTTACTGTATCCCTTGGACCATCTTATTGACGATGAAACGCAGAAATTGCATCGGAATTAAATACAAAAGGCACAATACCGACTTAATTACAAGAAGTCTGACTCTTCTTACTGACTATTTTTGAACCATTCCTGTGACACTAGTTATAGATTCCGATGCTTCACTCCAGGTTTACTGTATCCCTTGCACCTTCTTATTGACGATGAAACACAGAAATTGCATCGGAATTAAATACAAAAGGCACAATGCCGACTTAAGTACTTGAAGGCGGACACATCCTACTGACTATGTATTGAACCATGCCTGTGACACTAGTTATAGATTCCGATGCTTCACTTCAGGTTTAGTGTATCCCTTGGACCATCTTATTGACGATGAAGCACAGAGATAGCATAAGAATTAAATACAAAAGGCACAATGCCGACTTAAGGACAAGAAGACTGACACTTCCTACTGACCATTCCTGTGACACTAATTATAGATTACGATGCTTCACTTCAGGTTTACTGAATCCCTTGGACCTTCTTATTGACGATGAAACACAGAAATTGCATCGGAATTAAAAACAAAAGGCACAATGCCAACTTAAGGGGCAAGAAGACTGACTCTTCTTACTGACCATTCCTGTGACACTTGTTATAGATTCCGATGCTTCACATCAGGTTTACTGTATCCCTTGGACCTTTTTACCGACGATGAAACACAGAAATTGCATCGGAATTAATTAAAAAAGGCACAAAGCCGCCTTAAGTACATGAAGACCGACACTTCTTACTGACTGTGTTTTGAACCATTCCTGTGACACTAGTTACAGATTCCGATGCTTCACTTCAGGTTTACTGTAACCCTTGGACCTTCTTATTGACGATGAAGCACAGAAATTGCATCGAAATTAAATACAAAAAGCACAATGCCGACTTAAGGACAAGAAGACTGACTCTTCCTACTGACCATTCCTGTGACACTAGTTATAGATTCCGATGCTTCACTTCAGGTTTACTGTATCCCTTGGACCTTCTTATTGACGATGAAACACAGAAATTGCATCGGAATTAAATACAAAAGTCACAATGCCGACTTAAGTACATGAAGACCGACACTTCTTTCTGACTATGTTTTGAACCATTCCTGTGACACTAGTTATATATTCCGATGCTTAAATCCAGGTTTACTGTATCCCTTGGACCATCTTATTGACGATGAAACACAGAAATTGCATCGGAATAAAAAACAAAAGGCACACGGCGACTTAAGTACATGAAGACCGACACTTCTTACTGACTATGTTTTGAACGATTCCTGTAACACTAGTTATAGATTCCGATGCTTCACTTCATGCTTACTGTATTCCTTGGACCTTCTTGTTGACGAAGAAACACATAAATTGCATCGGAATTAAATACAAAAGGCACAATGCCGACTTAAGAACAAGAAGACTGACTCTTCCTACTGACCATTCCTGTGAAACTAGTTATAGATTCCGATGCATCACTTCAGGTTTACTGTATCCCTTGGACCATCTTATTGACGATGAAACACAGAAATAGCATCGGATTTAAATACAAAAGGCACAATGCCGAATTATGTACATGAAGACCGACAATTCTTACTGACTATGTTTTGAACCATTCCTGTGACACTAGTTATAGATTCCGATGCTGCACTTCAGGTTTACTGAACCCCTTGGACCTTCTTATTAACGATGAAATACAGAAATTGCATCGGAATTAAATTCAAAAGGCACAATGCCGACTAAGGTACATGAAGACCGACACTTCTTACTGACTATGTTTTGAAACATTCCTGGGACACCAGTTATGGATTCCGATGCTTCACTCCAGGCTTCCTGTATCCCTTGGACCTTGTTATTGACGATGAAATACAGAAATTGCTTCGGAATTAAATACAAAAGGCACAATGCCGACTTTAGTTTATGGAGACCGACACTTCTTACTGACAATGTTTTGAACCATTCCTGTAACACTAGTTATAGATTCCGATGCTTCACTTCAGGTTTACTGTATCCCTTGGACCTTCTTATTGACGATGAAACTCAGAAATTGCATCGGAATTAAACGCAAAACGCACAATGCCGACATAAGGACAAGAAGACTGACTCTTCCTACTGACCCTTTCTGTGACACTAGTTATAGATTCCGATGCTTCACTTCAGGTTTACTGTATCCCTTGGACCTTCTTATTGAAGATGAAACACAGAAATAGCATCGGATTTAAATACAAAAGGCACAATGCCGACTTATGTACATGAAGACCGACACTTCTTACTGACTATGTTTTGAACCATTCCTGTGACACTAGTTATAGATTCCGATGCTTCACTTCAGGTTTACTGAATCCCTTGGACCTTCTTATTGACGATGAAACACAGAAATTGCATCGGAATTACATACAAAAGGCACAATGCCGACTTAGGTACATGAAGACCGACACTTCTTACTGACTATGTTTTGAACCATTCCTGGGACACCAGTTATAGATTCCGATGTTTCACTCCAGGTTTACTGTATCCCTTGGACCTTCTTATTGACGATAAAACACAGAAATTGCTTCCGAATTAAATACAAAAGGCACAATGCCGACTTAAGTTTATGAAGACCGACACTTCTTACTGTCCATGTTTTGAAACATTCCTGTAACACTAGTTATAGATTCCGATGCTTCACTTCAGGTTTACTGTATCGCTTGGACCTTCTTATTTACGATGAAACACAGAAATTGCATCGGAATTACATACAAAAAGCACAATGCCGACTTAAGGACAAGAAGACTGACTCTTCATACTGACCCTTTCTGTGACACTAGTTATTGATTCCGATGCTTCACTTCAGGTTTAATGTATCCCTTGGACCTTCTTATTGACGATGAAACACAGAAATTGCATCGGAATTAAGTACAAAAGGCACAATGCCGACTTAAGTACATGAAGACTGACACTTCTTACTGACTACGTTTTGAACCATTCCTGTAACACTAGTTACAGTTTACGATGCTTCACTTCAGGTTTACTGTATCCCTTGGACCATCTTAGTGACGATGAAACATAGAAATTGCATCGGAATTAAATACAAAAGGCACAATGCCGACTTAAGTACATGAAGACCGACACTTCTTCCTGACTATGTTTTGAACCATTCCTGTAACACTAGTTATAGATTCCGATGCTTCACTTCAGGTTTAGTGTATACCTTGGACCTTCTTATTGACGATGAAACACAGAAATTGCATCGGAATTAAATACAAAAGGCACAATGCCGACTTAAGTACATGAAGACCGACACTTCTTACTGACTGTGTTTTGAACCATTCCTGTGACACTAATTATAGATTACGATGCTTCACTTCAGGTTTACTGTATCCCTTGGACCTTCTTATTGACGATGAAACACAGAAATTGCATCGGAATTTAATACAAAAGGCACAATGCCGACTTAAGGGGCAAGAAGACTGACTCTTCCTACTGACCATTCCTGTGACACTAGTTACAGATACCGATGCTTCACATCAGTTTTACTGTATCCCTTGGACCTTTTTACCGACGATGAAACACAGAAATTGCATCGGAATTAAATACAAAAGGCACAAAGCCGCCTTAAGTACATGAAGACCGACACTTCTTATTGACTGTGTTTTGAACCATTCCTGTAACACTAGTTACAGATTCCGATGCTTCACTTCAGGTTCACTGTAACCCTTGGACCTTCTTATTGACGATGAAGCACAGAAATTGCATCGGAATTAAATACAAAAAGCACAATGCCGACTTAAGGACAAGAAGACTGACTCTTCCTACTGACCATTCCTGTGACACTAGTTATAGATTCCGATGCTTCACTTCAGGTTTACTGTATCTCTTGGACCTTCTTATTGACGATGAAACACAGAAATTGCATCGGAATTAAATACAAAAGGCACAATGCCGACTTAAGTACATGAAGACCGACACTTCTTTCTGACTATGTTTTGAACCATTCCTGTGACACTAGTTATAGATTCCGATGCTTAAATCCAGGTTTACTGTATCACTTGGACCATCTTATTGACGATGAAACACAGAAATTGCATCGGAATTAAAAACAAAAGGCACACGGCGACTTAAGTACATGAAGACCGACACTTCTTACTGACTATGTTTTGAACGATTCCTGTAACACTAGTTATAGATTCCGATGCTTCACTTCATGCTTACTGTATTCCTTGGACCTTATTGTTGACGAAGAAACACATAAATTGCATCGGAATTAAATACAAAAGGCACAATGCCGACTTAAGAACAAGAAGACTGACTCTTCCTACTGACCATTCCTGTGAAACTAGTTATAGATTCCGATACATCACTTCAGGTTTACTGTATCCCTTGGACCATCTTATTGACGATGAAACACAGAAATAGCATCGGATTTAAATACAAAAGGCACAATGCCGAATTATGTACATGAAGACCGACACTTCTTACTGACTATGTTTTGAACCATTCCTGTGACACTAGTTATAGATTCCGATGCTTCACTTCAGGTTTACTGTATCCCTTGGACCTTCTTATTGACGATGAAATACAGAAATTGCCTCGGAATTAAATACAAAAGGCACAATGCCGACTTTAGTTTACGAAGACCGACACTTCTTACTGACTATGTTTTGAACCATTCCTGTAACACTAGTTATAGATTCCGATGCTTCACTTCAGGTTTACTGTATCCCTTGGACCTTCTTATTGACGATGAAACACAGAAATTGCATCGGAATTAAATACAAAACGCACAATGCCGACATAAGGACAAGAAGACTGACTCTTCCTACTGACCCTTTCTGTGACACTAGTTATAGATTCCGATGCTTCACTTCAGGTTTACTGTATCCCTTGGACCTTCTTATTGAAGATGAAACACAGAAATAGCATCGGATTTAAATACAAAAGGCACAATGCCGACTTATGTACATGAAGACCGACACTTCTTACTGACTATGTTTTGAACCATTCCTGTGACACTAGTTATAGATTAAGATGCTTCTCTTCAGGTTTACTGAATCCCTTGGACCTACTTATTGACGATGAAACACAGAAATTGCATCGGAATTACATACAAAAGGCACAATGCCGAATTAGGTACATGAAGACCGACACTTCTTACTGACTATGTTTTGAACCATTCCTGGGACACCAGTTATAGATTCCGATGTTTCACTCCAGGTTTACTGTATCCCTTGGACCTTCTTATTGACGATAAAACACAGAAATTGCTTCCGAATTAAATACAAAAGGCACAATGCCGACTTAAGTTTATGAAGACCGACACTTCTTACTGTCTATGTTTTGAAACATTCCTGTAACACTAGTTATAGATTCCGATGCTTCACTTCGGGTTTACTGTATCGCTTGGACCTTCTTATTTACGATGAAACACGGAAATTGCATCGGAATTACATACAAAAAGCACAATGCCGACTTAAGGACAAGAAGACTGACTCTTCATACTGACCCTTTCTGTGACACTAGTTATTGATTCCGATGCTTCACTTCAGGTTTAATGTATCCCTTGGACCTTCTTATTGACGATGAAACACAGAAATTGCATCGGAATTAAGTACAAAAGGCACAATGCCGACTTAAGTACATGAAGACTGACACTTCTTACTGACTACGTTTTGAACCATTCCTGTAACACTAGTTACAGATTACGATGCTTCACTTCAGGTTTACTGTATCCCTTGGACCATCTTAGTGACGATGAAACATAGAAATTGCATCGGAATTAAATACAAAAGGCACAATGCCGACTTAAGTACATGAAGACCGACACTTCTTCCTGACTATGTTTTGAACCATTCCTGTAACACTAGTTATAGATTCCGATGCTTCACTTCAGGTTTAGTGTATCCCTTGCACCTTCTTATTGACGATGAAACACAGAAATTGCATCGGAATTAAATACAAAAGGCACAATGCCGACTTAAGTACATGAAGACCGACACTTCTTACTGACTATGTTTTGAACCATTCCTGTAACACTAGTTACAGATTCCGATGCTTCACTTCAGGTTTACTGTATCCCTTGGACCGTGTTAGTGACGATGAAACATAGAAATTGCATCTGAATTAAATGCAAAAGGCACAATGCCGCCTTAAGTACATGAAGACCGATACTTCTTCCTGACTATGTTTTGAACCATTCCTGTAACTCTAGTTATAGATTCCGATGCTTCACTTCAGGTTTACTGTATCCCTTGGACCTTCGTATTGACGATGAAAGACAGAAATTGCATCGGAATTAAATGCAAAAGGCACAATGACGACTTAAGTACAAGAAATGTGACTCTTCTTACTGTCTATGTTTTGAACCATTCCTGTGACACTAGTTATAGATTCCGACGCTTCACTTCAGGTTTACTGTATCCCTTGGACCATCTTATTGACGATGAAACACAGAAATTGCATCGGAATTAAATACAAAAGGCACAATGCCGACTTAATTACAAGAAGTCTGACTCTTCTTACTGACTATTTTTGAACCATTCCTGTGACACTAGTTATAGATTCCGATGCTTCACTCCAGGTTTACTGTATCCCTTGCACCTTCTTATTGACGATGAAACACAGAAATTGCATCGGAATTAAATACAAAAGGCACAATGCCGACTTAAGTACTTGAAGGCGGACACATCGTACTGACTATGTTTTGAACCATGCCTGTGACACTAGTTATAGATTCCGATGCTTCACTTCAGGTTTACTGTATCCCTTGGACCATCTTATTGGCGATGAAGCACAGAGATAGCATCAGAATTAAATACAAAAGGCACAATGCCGACTTAAGGACAAGAAGACTGACACTTCCTACTGACCATTCCTGTGACACTAATTATAGATTACGATGCTTCACTTCAGGTTTACTGAATCCCTTGGACCTTCTTATTGACGATGAAACACAGAAATTGCATCGGAATTAAATACAAAAGGCACAATGCCGACTTAAGGGGCAAGAAGACTGACTCTTCTTACTGACCATTCCTGTGACACTTGTTATAGATTCCGATGCTTCACATCAGGTTTACTGTATCCCTTGGACCTTTTTACCGACGATGAAACACAGAAATTGCATCGGAATTAAAAACAAAAGGCACACGGCGACTTAAGTACATGAAGACCGACACTTCTTACTGACTATGTTTTGAACGATTCCTGTAACACTAGTTATAGATTCCGATGCTTCACTTCATGCTTACTGTATTCCTTGGACCTTCTTGTTGACGAAGAAACACATAAATTGCATCGGAATTAAATACAAAAGGCACAATGCCGACTTAAGAACAAGAAGACTTATTCTTCCTACTGACCATTCCTGTGAAACTAGTTATAGATTCCGATGCATCACTTCAGGTTTACTGTATCCCTTGGACCATCTTATTGACGATGAAACACAGAAATAGCATCGGATTTAAATACAAAAGGCACAATGCCGAATTATGTACATGAAGACCGACAATTCTTACTGACTATGTTTTGAACCATTCCTGTGACACTAGTTATAGATTCCGATGCTGCACTTCAGGTTTACTGTATCCCTTGGACCTTCTTATTGACGATGAAATACAGAAATTGCATCGGAATTAAATTCAAAAGGCACAATGCCGACTAAGGTACATGAAGACCGACACTTCTTACTGACTATGTTTTGAAACATTCCTGGGACACCAGTTATGGATTCCGATGCTTCACTCCAGGCTTCCTGTATCCCTTGGACCTTGTTATTGACGATGAAATACAGAAATTGCTTCGGAATTAAATACAAAAGGCACAATGCCGACTTTAGTTTATGGAGACCGACACTTCTTACTGACTATGTTTTGAACCATTCCTGTAACACTAGTTATAGATTCCGATGCTTCACTTCAGGTTTACTGTATCCCTTGGACCTTCTTATTGACGATGAAACACAGAAATTGCATCGGAATTAAATGCAAAACGCACAATGCCGACATAAGGACAAGAAGACTGACTCTTCCTACTGACCCTTTCTGTGACACTAGTTATAGATTCCGATGCTTCACTTCAGGTTTACTGTATCCCTTGGACCTTCTTATTGAAGATGAAACACAGAAATAGCATCGGATTTAAATACAAAAGGCACAATGCCGACTTATGTACATGAAGACCGACACTTCTTAATGACTATGTTTTGAACCATTCCTGTGACACTAGTTATAGATTCCGATGCTTCACTTCAGGTTTACTGAATCCCTTGGACCTTCTTATTGACGATGAAACACAGAAATTGCATCGGAATTACATACAAAAGGCACAATGCCGACTTAGGTACATGAAGACCGACACTTCTTACTGACTATGTTTTGAACCATTCCTGGGACACCAGTTATAGATTCCGATGTTTCACTCCAGGTTTACTGTATCCCTTGGACCTTCTTATTGACGATAAAACACAGAAATTGCTTCCGAATTAAATACAAAAGGCACAATGCCGACTTAAGTTTATGAAGACCGACACTTCTTACTGTCCATGTTTTGAAACATTCCTGTAACACTAGTTATATATTCCGATGCTTCACTTCAGGTTTACTGTATCGCTTGGACCTTCTTATTTACGATGAAACACAGAAATTGCATCGGAATTACATACAAAAAGCACAATGCCGACTTAAGGACAAGAAGACTGACTCTTCATACTGACCCTTTCTGTGACACTAGTTATTGATTCCGATGCTTCACTTCAGGTTTAATGTATCCCTTGGACCTTCTTATTGACGATGAAACACAGAAATTGCATCGGAATTAAGTACAAAAGGCACAATGCCGACTTAAGTACATGAAGACTGACACTTCTTACTGACTACGTTTTGAACCATTCCTGTAACACTAGTTACAGATTACGATGCTTCACTTCAGGTTTACTGTATCCCTTGGACCATCTTAGTGACGATGAAACATAGAAATTGCATCGGAATTAAATACAAAAGGCACAATGCCGACTTAAGTACATGAAGACCGACACTTCTCCCTGACTATGTTTTGAACCATTCCTGTAACACTAGTTATAGATTCCGATGCTTCACTTAAGGTTTAGTGTATCCCTTGGACCTTCTTATTGACGATGAAACACAGAAATTGCATCGGAATTAAATACAAAAGGCACAATGCCGACTTAAGTACATGAAGACCGACACTTCTTACTGACTATGTTTTGAACCATTCCTGTAACACTAGTTACAGATTCCGATGCTTCACTTCAGGTTTACTGTATTCCTTGGACCGTGTTAGTGACGATGAAACATAGAAATTGCATCGGAATTAAATGCAAAAGGTACAATGCCGACTTAAGTACATGAAGACCGATACTTCTTCCTGACTATGTTTTGAACCATTCCTGTAACTCTAGTTATAGATTCCGATGCTTCACTTCAGGTTTACCGTATCCCTTGGACCTTCTTATTGACGATGAAAGACAGAAATTGCATCGGAATTAAATGCAAAAGGCACAATGACGACTTAAGTACAAGAAATGTGACTCTTCTTACTGTCTATGTTTTGAACCATTTCTGTGACACTAGCTATAGATTCCGATGCTTCACTCCAGGTTTACTGTATCCCTTGCACCTTCGTATTGACGATGAAACACAGAAATTGCATCGGAATTAAATACAAAAGGCACAATGCCGACTTAAGTACTTGAAGGCGGACAAATCATACTGACTATGTTTTGAACCATGCCTGTGACACTAGTTATAGATTCCGATGCTTCACTGCAGGTTTACTATATCCCTTGGACCATCTTATTGACGATGAAGCACAGAGATAGCATAAGAATTAAATACAAAAGGCACAATGCCGACTTAAGGACAAGAAGACCGACACTTCCTACTGACCATTCCTGTGACACTAGTTATAGATTCCGATGCTTCACTTCAGGTTTACTGTACCCCTTGGACCTTCTTATTGACGGTGAAACACAGAAATTGCATCGGAATTAAATACAAAAGGCACAATGCCGACTTAAGTACAAGAGACTTAATCTTCTTACTGACAATGTTTTGAACCATTCCTGTGACACTAGTTACAGATTCAGATGCTTCACTTCAGGTTTACTGTATCCCTTGGACCTTCTTATTGACGATGAAACACAGAAATTGCATCGGAATTAAATACAAAAGGCACAATTCCGACTTAAGTACAAGAAGACTGACTCTTCTTACTGTCTATGATTTGAACCAATCCTGTGACACTAGTTACAGATTCCGATGCTTCAGTTCAGGTTTACTGCATCCCTTGGACCTTCTTATTGACGGTGAAACACAGAAATTGCATCGGAATTAAATACAAAAGGCACAATGCCGACTAAAGTACAAAAAGACTGACTCTACTTACTGACTATGTTTTGAACCGTTCATGTGACACTAGTTATAGATTCCGATGCTTCACTTCAGGTTTACTGTATCCCTCTGACACTCTTATTGATGATGAAACACAGAAATTGCATCGGAATTAAATACAAAAGGCACAATGCCGACTTAATTACAAGAAGTCTGACTCTTCTTACTGACTATGTTTTGAACCATTCCTGTGACACAAGTGATAGATTCCGATGCTTCACTTCAGGTTTACTGTATCCCTTGGACTTTCTTATTGACGTTGAAACACAGAAATTGCATCGGAATTAAATACAATAGGCAAAATGCCGACTTAAGTACATGAAGACCGACGCTTCTTACTGACTATGTTTTGAACCATTCCTGTAACACTAGTTACAGATTCCGATGCTTCACATCAGGTTTACTGTATCCCTTGGACCTTTTTACCGACGATGAAACACAGAAATTGCACCGGAATTAAATACAAAAGGCACAAAGCCGCCTTAAGTACATGAAGACCGGCACTTCTTACTGACTGTGTTTTGAACCATTCCTGTGACACTAGTTACAGATTCCGATGCTTCACTTCAGGTTTACTGTATCCCTTGGACCTTCTTTTTGACGATGAAACACAGTAATTGCATCGGAATTAAATACAAAACGCACAATGCCGACATAAGGACAAGAAGACTGACTCTTCCTACTGACCATTCCTGTGACACTAGTTATAGATTCCGATGCTTCACTTCAGGTTTACTGTATCCCTTGCACCTTCTTATTGACGATGAAACACAGAAATTGCATCGGAATTAAATACAAAAGGCACAATGCCGACTTAAGGGGCAAGAAGACTGACTCTTCCTACTGACCATTCCTGTGACACTTGTTATAGATTCCGATGCTTCACATCAGGTTTACTGTATCCCTTGGACCTTTTTACCGACGATGAAACACAGAAATTGCATCGGAATTAAATACAAAAGGCACAAAGCCGCCTTAAGTACATGAAGACCGACACTTCTTACTGACTGTGTTTTGAACCATTCCTGTGACACTAGTTACAGATTCCGATGCTTCACTTCAGGTTTACTGTAACCCTTGGACCTTCTTATTGACGATGGAGCACAGATATTGCATCGAAATTAAATACAAAAAGCACAATGCCGACTTAAGGACAAGAAGACTGACTCTTCCTACTGACCATTCCTGTGACACTAGTTATAGATTCCGATGCTTCACTTCAGGTTTACTGTATCCCTTGGACCTTCTTATTGACGAAGAAACACATAAATTGCATCGGAATTAAATACAAAAGGCACAATGCCGACTTAAGAACAAGAAGACTGACTCTTCCTACTGACCATTCCTGTGAAACTAGTTATAGATTCCGATGCATCACTTCAGGTTTACTGTATCCCTTGGACCATCTTATTGACGATGAAACACAGAAATAGCATCGGATTTAAATACAAAAGGCACAATGCCGAATTATGTACATGACGACCGACAATTCTTACTGACTATGTTTTGAACCATTCCTGTGACACTAGTTATAGATTCCGATGCTGCACTTCAGGTTTACTGTATCCCTTGGACCTTCTTATTGACGATGAAATACAGAAATTGCATCGGAATTAAATTCAAAAGGCACAATGCCGACTAAGGTACATGAAGACCGACACTTCTTACTGACTATGTTTTGAAACATTCCTGGGACACCAGTTATGGATTCCGATGTTTCACTCCAGGCTTCCTGTATCCCTTGGACCTTGTTATTGACGATGAAATACAGAAATTGCTTCGGAATTAAATACAAAAGGCACAATGCCGACTTTAGTTTATGGAGACCGACACTTCTTACTGACTATGTTTTGAACCATTCCTGTAACACTAGTTATAGATTCCGGTGCTTCACTTCAGGTTTACTGTATCCCTTGGACCTTCTTATTGACGATGAAACACAGAAATTGCATCGGAATTAAATGCAAAACGCACAATGCCGACATAAGGACAAGAAGAGTGACTCTTCCTACTGACCCTTTCTGTGACACTAGTTATAGATTCCGATGCTTCACTTCAGGTTTACTGTATCCCTTGGACCTTCTTATTGAAGATGAAACACAGAAATAGCATCGGATTTAAATACAAAAGGCACAATGCCGACTTATGTACATGAAGACCGACACTTCTTACTGACTATGTTTTGAACCATTCCTGTGACACTAGTTATAGATTCCGATGCTTCACTTCAGGTTTACTGAATCCCTTGGACCTTCTTATTGACGATGAAACACAGAAATTGCATCGGAATTACATACAAAAGGCACAATGCCGACTTAGGTACATGAAGACCGACACTTCTTACTGACTATGTTTTGAACCATTCCTGGGACACCAGTTATAGATTCCGATGTTTCACTCCAGGTTTACTGTATCCCTTGGACCTTCTTATTGACGATAAAACACAGAAATTGCTTCCGAATTAAATACAAAAGGCACAATGCCGACTTAAGTTTATGAAGACCGACACTTCTTACTGTCCATGTTTTGAAACATTCCTGTAACACTAGTTATAGATTCCGATGCTTCACTTCAGGTTTACTGTATCGCTTGGACCTTCTTATTTACGATGAAACACAGAAATTGCATCGGAATTACATACAAAAAGCACAATGCCGACTTAAGGACAAGAAGACTGACTCTTCATACTGACCCTTTCTGTGACACTAGTTATTGATTCCGATGCTTCACTTCAGGTTTAATGTATCCCTTGGACCTTCTTATTGACGATGAAACACAGAAATTGCATCGGAATTAAGTACAAAAGGCACAATGCCGACTTAAGTACATGAAGACTGACACTTCTTACTGACTACGTTTTGAACCATTCCTGTAACACTAGTTACAGTTTACGATGCTTCACTTCAGGTTTACTGTATCCCTTGGACCATCTTAGTGACGATGAAACATAGAAATTGCATCGGAATTAAATACAAAAGGCACAATGCCGACTTAAGTACATGAAGACCGACACTTCTTCCTGACTATGTTTTGAACCATTCCTGTAACACTAGTTATAGATTCCGATGCTTCACTTCAGGTTTAGTGTATCCCTTGGACCTTCTTATTGACGATGAAACACAGAAATTGCATCGGAATTAAATACAAAAGGCACAATGCCGACTTAAGTACATGAAGACCGACACTTCTTACTGACTGTGTTTTGAACCATTCCTGTGACACTAATTATAGATTACGATGCTTCACTTCAGGTTTACTGTATCCCTTGGACCTTCTTATTGACGATGAAACACAGAAATTGCATCGGAATTTAATACAAAAGGCACAATGCCGACTTAAGGGGCAAGAAGACTGACTCTTCCTACTGACCATTCCTGTGACACTAGTTATAGATACCGATGCTTCACATCAGGTTTACTGTATCCCTTGGACCTTTTTACCGACGATGAAACACAGAAATTGCATCGGAATTAAATACAAAAGGCACAAAGCCGCCTTAAGTACATGAAGACCGACACTTCTTATTGACTGTGTTTTGAACCATTCCTGTGACACTAGTTACAGATTCCGATGCTTCACTTCAGGTTCACTGTAACCCTTGGACCTTCTTATTGACGATGAAGCACAGAAATTGCATCGGAATTAAATACAAAAAGCACAATGCCGACTTAAGGACAAGAAGACTGACTCTTCCTACTGACCATTCCTGTGACACTAGTTATAGATTCCGATGCTTCACTTCAGGTTTACTGTATCTCTTGGACCTTCTTATTGACGATGAAACACAGAAATTGCATCGGAATTAAATACAAAAGGCACAATGCCGACTTAAGTACATGAAGACCGACACTTCTTTCTGACTATGTTTTGAACCATTCCTGTGACACTAGTTATAGATTCCGATGCTTAAATCCAGGTTTACTGTATCACTTGGACCATCTTATTGACGATGAAACACAGAAATTGCATCGGAATTAAAAACAAAAGGCACACGGCGACTTAAGTACATGAAGACCGACACTTCTTACTGACTATGTTTTGAACGATTCCTGTAACACTAGTTATAGATTCCGATGCTTCACTTCATGCTTACTGTATTCCTTGGACCTTATTGTTGACGAAGAAACACATAAATTGCATCGGAATTAAATACAAAAGGCACAATGCCGACTTAAGAACAAGAAGACTGACTCTTCCTACTGACCATTCCTGTGAAACTAGTTATAGATTCCGATACATCACTTCAGGTTTACTGTATCCCTTGGACCATCTTATTGACGATGAAACACAGAAATAGCATCGGATTTAAATACAAAAGGCACAATGCCGAATTATGTACATGAAGACCGACACTTCTTACTGACTATGTTTTGAACCATTCCTGTGACACTAGTTATAGATTCCGATGCTTCACTTCAGGTTTACTGTATCCCTTGGACCTTCTTATTGACGATGAAATACAGAAATTGCCTCGGAATTAAATACAAAAGGCACAATGCCGACTTTAGTTTACGAAGACCGACACTTCTTACTGACTATGTTTTGAACCATTCCTGTAACACTAGTTATAGATTCCGATGCTTCACTTCAGGTTTACTGTATCCCTTGGACCTTCTTATTGACGATGAAACACAGAAATTGCATCGGAATTAAATACAAAACGCACAATGCCGACATAAGGACAAGAAGACTGACTCTTCCTACTGACCCTTTCTGTGACACTAGTTATAGATTCCGATGCTTCACTTCAGGTTTACTGTATCCCTTGGACCTTCTTATTGAAGATGAAACACTGAAATAGCATCGGATTTAAATACAAAAGGCACAATGCCGACTTATGTACATGAAGACCGACACTTCTTACTGACTATGTTTTGAACCATTCCTGTGACACTAGTTATAGATTAAGATGCTTCTCTTCAGGTTTACTGAATCCCTTGGACCTACTTATTGATATGAAACACAGAAATTGCATCGGAATTACATACAAAAGGCACAATGCCGAATTAGGTACATGAAGACCGACACTTCTTACTGACTATGTTTTGAACCATTCCTGGGACACCAGTTATAGATTCCGATGTTTCACTCCAGGTTTACTGTATCCCTTGGACCTTCTTATTGACGATAAAACACAGAAATTGCTTCCGAATTAAATACAAAAGGCACAATGCCGACTTAAGTTTATGAAGACCGACACTTCTTACTGTCTATGTTTTGAAACATTCCTCTAACACTAATTATAGATTCCGATGCTTCACTTCGGGTTTACTGTATCGCTTGGACCTTCTTATTTACGATGAAACACGGAAATTGCATCGGAATTACATACAAAAAGCACAATGCCGACTTAAGGACAAGAAGACTGACTCTTCATACTGACCCTTTCTGTGACACTAGTTATTGATTCCGATGCTTCACTTCAGGTTTAATGTATCCCTTGGACCTTCTTATTGACGATGAAACACAGAAATTGCATCGGAATTAAGTACAAAAGGCACAATGCCGACTTAAGTACATGAAGACTGACACTTCTTACTGACTACGTTTTGAACCAGTCCTGTAACACTAGTTACAGATTACGATGCTTCACTTCAGGTTTACTGTATCCCTTGGACCATCTTAGTGACGATGAAACATAGAAATTGCATCGGAATTAAATACAAAAGGCACAATGCCGACTTAAGTACATGAAGACCGACACTTCTTCCTGACTATGTTTTGAACCATTCCTGTAACACTAGTTATAGATTCCGATGCTTCACTTCAGGTTTAGTGTATCCCTTGCACCTTCTTATTGACGATGAAACACAGAAATTGCATCGGAATTAAATACAAAAGGCACAATGCCGACTTAAGTACATGAAGACCGACACTTCTTACTGACTATGTTTTGAACCATTCCTGTAACACTAGTTACAGATTCCGATGCTTCACTTCAGGTTTACTGTATCCCTTGGACCGTGTTAGTGACGATGAAACATAGAAATTGCATCTGAATTAAATGCAAAAGGCACAATGCCGCCTTAAGTACATGAAGACCGATACTTCTTCCTGACTATGTTTTGAACCATTCCTGTAACTCTAGTTATAGATTCCGATGCTTCACTTCAGGTTTACTGTATCCCTTGAACCTTCGTATTGACGATGAAAGACAGAAATTGCATCGGAATTAAATGCAAAAGGCACAATGACGACTTAAGTACAAGAAATGTGACTCTTCTTACTGTCTATGTTTTGAACCATTCCTGTGACACTAGTTATAGATTCCGACGCTTCACTTCAGGTTTACTGTATCCCTTGGACCATCTTATTGACGATGAAACACAGAAATTGCATCGGAATTAAATACAAAAGGCACAATGCCGACTTAATTACAAGAAGTCTGACTCTTCTTACTGACTATTTTTGAACCATTCCTGTGACACTAGTTATAGATTCCGATGCTTCACTCCAGGTTTACTGTATCCCTTGCACCTTCTTATTGACGATGAAACACAGAAATTGCATCGGAATTAAATACAAAAGGCACAATGCCGACTTAAGTACTTGAAGGCGGACACATCGTACTGACTATGTTTTGAACCATGCCTGTGACACTAGTTATAGATTCCGATGCTTCACTTCAGGTTTACTGTATCCCTTGGACCATCTTATTGGCGATGAAGCACAGAGATAGCATAAGAATTAAATACAAAAGGCACAATGCCGACTTAAGGACAAGAAGACTGACACTTCCTACTGACCATTCCTGTGACACTAATTATAGATTACGATGCTTCACTTCAGGTTTACTGAATCCCTCGGACCTTCTTATTGACGATCAAACACAGAAATTGCATCGGAATTAAATACAAAAGGCACAATGCCGACTTAAGGGGCAAGAAGACTGACTCTTCTTACTGACCATTCCTGTGACACTTGTTATAGATTCCGATGCTTCACATCAGGTTTACTGTATCCCTTGGACCTTTTTACCGACGATGAAACACAGAAATTGCATCGGAATTAAAAACAAAAGGCACACGGCGACTTAAGTACATGAAGACCGACACTTCTTACTGACTATGTTTTGAACGATTCCTGTAACACTAGTTATAGATTCCGATGCTTCACTTCATGCTTACTGTATTCCTTGGACCTTCTTGTTGACGAAGAAACACATAAATTGCATCGGAATTAAATACAAAAGGCACAATGCCGACTTAAGAACAAGAAGACTGATTCTTCCTACTGACCATTCCTGTGAAACTAGTTATAGATTCCGATGCATCACTTCAGGTTTACTGTATCCCTTGGACCATCTTATTGACGATGAAACACAGAAATAGCATCGGATTTAAATACAAAAGGCACAATGCCGAATTATGTACATGAAGACCGACAATTCTTACTGACTATGTTTTGAACCATTCCTGTGACACTAGTTATAGATTCCGATGCTGCACTTCAGGTTTACTGTATCCCTTGGACCTTCTTATTGACGATGAAATACAGAAATTGCATCGGAATTAAATTCAAAAGGCACAATGCCGACTAAGGTACATGAAGACCGACACTTCTTACTGACTATGTTTTGAAACATTCCTGGGACACCAGTTATGGATTCCGATGCTTCACTCCAGGCTTCCTGTATCCCTTGGACCTTGTTATTGACGATGAAATACAGAAATTGCTTCGGAATTAAATACAAAAGGCACAATGCCGACTTTAGTTTATGGAGACCGACACTTCTTACTGACTATGTTTTGAACCATTCCTGTAACACTAGTTATAGATTCCGATGCTTCACTTCAGGTTTACTGTATCCCTTGGACCTTCTTATTGACGATGAAACACAGAAATTGCATCGGAATTAAATGCAAAACGCACAATGCCGACATAAGGACAAGAAGACTGACTCTTCCTACTGACCCTTTCTGTGACACTAGTTATAGATTCCGATGCTTCACTTCAGGTTTACTGTATCCCTTGGACCTTCTTATTGAAGATGAAACACAGAAATAGCATCGGATTTAAATACAAAAGGCACAATGCCGACTTATGTACATGAAGACCGACACTTCTTACTGACTATGTTTTGAACCATTCCTGTGACACTAGTTATAGATTCCGATGCTTCACTTCAGGTTTACTGAATCCCTTGGACCTTCTTATTGACGATGAAACACAGAAATTGCATCGGAATTACATACAAAAGGCACAATGCCGACTTAGGTACATGAAGACCGACACTTCTTACTGACTATGTTTTGAACCATTCCTGGGACACCAGTTATAGATTCCGATGTTTCACTCCAGGTTTACTGTATCCCTTGGACCTTCTTATTGACGATAAAACACAGAAATTGCTTCCGAATTAAATACAAAAGGCACAATGCCGACTTAAGTTTATGAAGACCGACACTTCTTACTGTCCATGTTTTGAAACATTCCTGTAACACTAGTTATAGATTCCGATGCTTCACTTCAGGTTTACTGTATCGCTTGGACCTTCTTATTTACGATGAAACACAGAAAATGCATCGGAATTACATACAAAAAGCACAATGCCGACTTAAGGACAAGAAGACTGACTCTTCATACTGACCCTTTCTGTGACACTAGTTATAGATTCCGATGCTTCACTTCAGGTTTACTGTATCCCTTGGACCTTCT
Organism: Schistocerca americana; assembly: GCF_021461395.2. Taxonomy (NCBI): domain Eukaryota; kingdom Metazoa; phylum Arthropoda; class Insecta; order Orthoptera; family Acrididae; genus Schistocerca; species Schistocerca americana. The sequence goes on along the minus strand of NW_025726192.1, from coordinate 1,719,378 downwards.
TATTGAAGATGAAACACAGAAATAGCATCGGATTTAAATACAAAAGGCACAATGCCGACTTATGTACATGAAGACCGACACTTCTTACTGACTATGTTTTGAACCATTCCTGTGACACTAGTTATAGATTCCGATGCTTCACTTCAGGTTTACTGAATCCCTTGGACCTTCTTATTGACGATGAAACACAGAAATTGCATCGGAATTACATACAAAAGGCACAATGCCGACTTATGTACATGAAGACCGACACTTCTTACTGACTATGTTTTGAACCATTCCTGTGACACTAGTTATTGATTCCGATGCTTCACTTCAGGTTTAATGTATCCCTTGGACCTTCTTATTGACGATGAAACACAGAAATTGCATCGGAATTAAGTACAAAAGGCACAATGCCGACTTAAGTACATGAAGACTGACACTTCTTACTGACTACGTTTTGAACCATTCCTGTAACACTAGTTACAGATTACGATGCTTCACTTCAGGTTTACTGTATCCCTTGGACCATCTTAGTGACGATGAAACATAGAAATTGCATCGGAATTAAATACAAAAGGCACAATGCCGACTTAAGTACATGAAGACCGACACTTCTTCCTGACTATGTTTTGAACCATTCCTGTAACACTAGTTATAGATTCCGATGCTTCACTTCAGGTTTAGTGTATCCCTTGGACCTTCTTATTGACGATGAAACACAGAAATTGCATCGGAATTAAATACAAAAGGCACAATGCCGACTTAAGTACATGAAGACCGACACTTCTTACTGACTATGTTTTGAACCATTCCTGTAACACTAGTTACAGATTCCGATGCTTCACTTCAGGTTTACTGTATTCCTTGGACCGTGTTAGTGACGATGAAACATAGAAATTGCATCGGAATTAAATGCAAAAGGTACAATGCCGACTTAAGTACATGAAGACCGATACTTCTTCCTGACTATGTTTTGAACCATTCCTGTAACTCTAGTTATAGATTCCGATGCTTCACTTCAGGTTTACCGTATCCCTTGGACCTTCTTATTGACGATGAAAGACAGAAATTGCATCGGAATTAAATGCAAAAGGCACAATGACGACTTAAGTACAAGAAATGTGACTCTTCTTACTGTCTATGTTTTGAACCATTTCTGTGACACTAGCTATAGATTCCGATGCTTCACTCCAGGTTTACTGTATCCCTTGCACCTTCGTATTGACGATGAAACACAGAAATTGCATCGGAATTAAATACAAAAGGCACAATGCCGACTTAAGTACTTGAAGGCGGACAAATCATACTGACTATGTTTTGAACCATGCCTGTGACACTAGTTATAGATTCCGATGTTTCACTGCAGGTTTACTATATCCCTTGGACCATCTTATTGACGATGAAGCACAGAGATAGCATAAGAATTAAATACAAAAGGCACAATGCCGACTTAAGGACAAGAAGACCGACACTTCCTACTGACCATTCCTGTGACACTAGTTATAGATTCCGATGCTTCACTTCAGGTTTACTGTACCCCTTGGACCTTCTTATTGACGGTGAAACACAGAAATTGCATCGGAATTAAATACAAAAGGCACAATGCCGACTTAAGTACAAGAGACTTAATCTTCTTACTGACAATGTTTTGAACCATTCCTGTGACACTAGTTACAGATTCAGATGCTTCACTTCAGGTTTACTGTATCCCTTGGACCTTCTTATTGACGATGAAACACAGAAATTGCATCGGAATTAAATACAAAAGGCACAATTCCGACTTAAGTACAAGAAGACTGACTCTTCTTACTGTCTATGATTTGAACCAATCCTGTGACACTAGTTACAGATTCCGATGCTTCAGTTCAGGTTTACTGCATCCCTTGGACCTTCTTATTGACGGTGAAACACAGAAATTGCATCGGAATTAAATACAAAAGGCACAATGCCGACTAAAGTACAAAAAGACTGACTCTACTTACTGACTATGTTTTGAACCGTTCATGTGACACTAGTTATAGATTCCGATGCTTCACTTCAGGTTTACTGTATCCCTCTGACACTCTTATTGATGATGAAACACAGAAATTGCATCGGAATTAAATACAAAAGGCACAATGCCGACTTAATTACAAGAAGTCTGACTCTTCTTACTGACTATGTTTTGAACCATTCCTGTGACACAAGTGATAGATTCCGATGCTTCACTTCAGGTTTACTGTATCCCTTGGACTTTCTTATTGACGTTGAAACACAGAAATTGCATCGGAATTAAATACAATAGGCAAAATGCCGACTTAAGTACATGAAGACCGACGCTTCTTACTGACTATGTTTTGAACCATTCCTGTAACACTAGTTACAGATTCCGATGCTTCACTTCAGGTTTACTGTATCCCTTGGACCATCTTAGTGACGATGAAACATAGAAATTGCATCGGAATTATATACAAAAGGCACAATGCCGACTTAAGTACATGAAGACCGACACTTCTTCCAGACTATGTTTTGAACCAATCCTGTAACACTAGTTATAGATTCCGATGCTTCACTTCAGGTTTACTGTATCCCTTGGACCTTCTTATTGACGATGTAACACAGAAATTGCATCGGAATTAAATACAAAACGCACAATGCCGACATAAGGACAAGAAGACTGACTCTTCCTACTGACCATTCCTGTGACACTAGTTATAGATTCCGATGCTTCACATCAGGTTTACTGTATCCCTTGGACCTTTTTACCGACGATGAAACACAGAAATTGCACCGGAATTAAATACAAAAGGCACAAAGCCGCCTTAAGTACATGAAGACCGGCACTTCTTACTGACTGTGTTTTGAACCATTCCTGTGACACTAGTTACAGATTCCGATGCTTCACTTCAGGTTTACTGTATCCCTTGGACCTTCTTTTTGACGATGAAACACAGTAATTGCATCGGAATTAAATACAAAACGCACAATGCCGACATAAGGACAAGAAGACTGACTCTTCCTACTGACCATTCCTGTGACACTAGTTATAGATTCCGATGCTTCACTTCAGGTTTACTGTATCCCTTGCACCTTCTTATTGACGATGAAACACAGAAATTGCATCGGAATTAAATACAAAAGGCACAATGCCGACTTAAGGGGCAAGAAGACTGACTCTTCCTACTGACCATTCCTGTGACACTTGTTATAGATTCCGATGCTTCACATCAGGTTTACTGTATCCCTTGGACCTTTTTACCGACGATGAAACACAGAAATTGCATCGGAATTAAATACAAAAGGCACAAAGCCGCCTTAAGTACATGAAGACCGACACTTCTTACTGACTGTGTTTTGAACCATTCCTGTGACACTAGTTACAGATTCCGATGCTTCACTTCAGGTTTACTGTAACCCTTGGACCTTCTTATTGACGATGGAGCACAGAAATTGCATCGAAATTAAATACAAAAAGCACAATGCCGACTTAAGGACAAGAAGACTGACTCTTCCTACTGACCATTCCTGTGACACTAGTTATAGATTCCGATGCTTCACTTCAGGTTTACTGTATCCCTTGGACCTTCTTATTGACGATGAAACACAGAAATTGCATCGGAATTAAATACAAAAGGCACAATGCCGACTTAAGTACATGAAGACCGACACTTCTTTCTGACTATGTTTTGAACCATTCCTGTGACACTAGTTATATATTCCGATGCTTAAATCCAGGTTTACTGTATCCCTTGGACCATCTTATTGACGATGAAACACAGAAATTGCATCGGAATAAAAAACAAAAGGCACACGGCGACTTAAGTACATGAAGACCGACACTTCTTACTGACTATGTTTTGAACGATTCCTGTAACACTAGTTATAGATTCCGATGCTTCACTTCATGCTTACTGTATTCCTTGGACCTTCTTGTTGACGAAGAAACACATAAATTGCATCGGAATTAAATACAAAAGGCACAATGCCGACTTAAGAACAAGAAGACTGACTCTTCCTACTGACCATTCCTGTGAAACTAGTTATAGATTCCGATGCATCACTTCAGGTTTACTGTATCCCTTGGACCATATTATTGACGATGAAACACAGAAATAGCATCGGATTTAAATACAAAAGGCACAATGCCGAATTATGTACATGACGACCGACAATTCTTACTGACTATGTTTTGAACCATTCCTGTGACACTAGTTATAGATTCCGATGCTGCACTTCAGGTTTACTGTATCCCTTGGACCTTCTTATTGACGATGAAATACAGAAATTGCATCGGAATTAAATTCAAAAGGCACAATGCCGACTAAGGTACATGAAGACCGACACTTCTTACTGACTATGTTTTGAAACATTCCTGGGACACCAGTTATGGATTCCGATGTTTCACTCCAGGCTTCCTGTATCCCTTGGACCTTGTTATTGACGATGAAATACAGAAATTGCTTCGGAATTAAATACAAAAGGCACAATGCCGACTTTAGTTTATGGAGACCGACACTTCTTACTGACTATGTTTTGAACCATTCCTGTAACACTAGTTATAGATTCCGGTGCTTCACTTCAGGTTTACTGTATCCCTTGGACCTTCTTATTGACGATGAAACACAGAAATTGCATCGGAATTAAATGCAAAACGCACAATGCCGACATAAGGACAAGAAGAGTGACTCTTCCTACTGACCCTTTCTGTGACACTAGTTATAGATTCCGATGCTTCACTTCAGGTTTACTGTATCCCTTGGACCTTCTTATTGAAGATGAAACACAGAAATAGCATCGGATTTAAATACAAAAGGCACAATGCCGACTTATGTACATGAAGACCGACACTTCTTACTGACTATGTTTTGAACCATTCCTGTGACACTAGTTATAGATTCCGATGCTTCACTTCAGGTTTACTGAATCCCTTGGACCTTCTTATTGACGATGAAACACAGAAATTGCATCGGAATTACATACAAAAGGCACAATGCCGACTTAGGTACATGAAGACCGACACTTCTTACTGACTATGTTTTGAACCATTCCTGGGACACCAGTTATAGATTCCGATGTTTCACTCCAGGTTTACTGTATCCCTTGGACCTTCTTATTGACGATAAAACACAGAAATTGCTTCCGAATTAAATACAAAAGGCACAATGCCGACTTAAGTTTATGAAGACCGACACTTCTTACTGTCCATGTTTTGAAACATTCCTGTAACACTAGTTATAGATTCCGATGCTTCACTTCAGGTTTACTGTATCGCTTGGACCTTCTTATTTACGATGAAACACAGAAATTGCATCGGAATTACATACAAAAAGCACAATGCCGACTTAAGGACAAGAAGACTGACTCTTCATACTGACCCTTTCTGTGACACTAGTTATTGATTCCGATGCTTCACTTCAGGTTTAATGTATCCCTTGGACCTTCTTATTGACGATGAAACACAGAAATTGCATCGGAATTAAGTACAAAAGGCACAATGCCGACTTAAGTACATGAAGACTGACACTTCTTACTGACTACGTTTTGAACCATTCCTGCAACACTAGTTACAGATAACGATGCTTCACTTCAGGTTTACTGTATCCCTTGGACCATCTTAGTGACGATGAAACATAGAAATTGCATCGGAATTAAATACAAAAGGCACAATGCCGACTTAAGTACATGAAGACCGACACTTCTTCCTGACTATGTTTTGAACCATTCCTGTAACACTAGTTATAGATTCCGATGCTTCACTTCAGGTTTAGTGTATCCCTTGGACCTTCTTATTGACGATGAAACACAGAAATTGCATCGGAATTAAATACAAAAGGCACAATGCCGACTTAAGTACATGAAGACCGACACTTCTTACTGACTATGTTTTGAACCATTCCTGTAACACTAGTTACAGATTCCGATGCTTCACTTCAGGTTTACTGTATTCCTTGGACCGTGTTAGTGACGATGAAACATAGAAATTGCATCGGAATTAAATGCAAAAGGCACAATGCCGACTTAAGTACATGAAGACCGATACTTCTTCCTGACTATGTTTTGAACCATTCCTGTAACTCTAGTTATAGATTCCGATGCTTCACTTCAGGTTTACCGTATCCCTTGGACCTTCTTATTGACGATGAAAGACAGAAATTGCATCGGAATTAAATGCAAAAGGCACAATGACGACTTAAGTACAAGAAATGTGACTCTTCTTACTGTCTATGTTTTGAACCATTCCTGTGACACTAGCTATAGATTCCGATGCTTCACTCCAGGTTTACTGTATCCCTTGCACCTTCTTATTGACGATGAAACACAGAAATTGCATCGGAATTAAATACAAAAGGCACAATGCCGACTTAAGTACTTGAAGGCGGACACATCGTACTGACTATGTTTTGAACCATGCCTGTGACACTAGTTATAGATTCCGATGCTTCACTGCAGGTTTACTGTATCCCTTGGACCATCTTATTGACGATGAAGCACAGAGATAGCATAAGAATTAAATACAAAAGGCACAATGCCGACTTAAGGACAAGAAGACCGACACTTCCTACTGACCATTCCTGTGACACTAGTTATAGATTCCGATGCTTCACTTCAGGTTTACTGTACCCCTTGGACCTTCTTATTGACGGTGAAACACAGAAATTGCATCGGAATTAAATACAAAAGGCACAATGCCGACTTAAGTACAAGAGACTTAATCTTCTTACTGACAATGTTTTGAACCATTCCTGTGACACTAGTTATAGATTCAGATGCTTCACTTCAGGTTTACTGTATCCCTTGGACCTTCTTATTGACGATGAAACACAGAAATTGCATCGGAATTAAATACAAAAGGCACAATTCCGACTTAAGTACAAGAAGACTGACTCTTCTTACTGTCTATGATTTGAACCAATCCTGTGACACTAGTTACAGATTCCGATGCTTCAGTTCAGGTTTACTGCATCCCTTGGACCTTCTTATTGACGGTGAAACACAGAAATTGCATCGGAATTAATTACAAATGGCACAATGCCGACTAAAGTACAAAAAGACTGACTCTACTTACTGACTATGTTTTGAACCGTTCATGTGACACTAGTTATAGATTCCGATGCTTCACTTAAGGTTTACTGTATCCCTCTGACCCTCTTATTGATGATGAAACACAGAAATTGCATCGGAATTAAATACAAAAGGCACAATGCCGACTTAATTACAAGAAGTCTGACTCTTCTTACTGACTATGTTTTGAACCATTCCTGTGACACTAGTGATAGATTCCGTTGCTTCACTTCAGGTTTACTGTATCCCTTGGACCTTCTTATTGACGTTGAAACACAGAAATTGCATCGGAATTAAATACAATAGGCAAAATGCCGACTTAAGTACATGAAGACCGACGCTTCTTACTGACTATGTTTTGAACCATTCCTGTAACACTAGTTACAGATTCCGATGCTTCACTTCAGGTTTACTGTATCCCTTGGACCATCTTAGTGACGATGAAACATAGAAATTGCATCGGAATTATATACAAAAGGCACAATGCCGACTTAAGTACATAAAGACCGACACTTCTTCCAGACTATGTTTTGAACCATTCCTGTAACACTAGTTATAGATTCCGATGCTTCACTTCAGGTTTACTGTATCCCTTGGACCTTCTTATTGACGATGAAACACAGAAATTGCATCGGAATTAAATACAAAACGCACAATGTCGACATAAGGACAAGAAGACTGACTCTTCCTACTGATCATTCCTGTGACACTAGTTATAGATTCCGATGCTTCACATCAGGTTTACTGTATCCCTTGGACCTTTTTACCGACGATGAAACACAGAAATTGCACCGGAATTAAATACAAAAGGCACAAAGCCGCCTTAAGTACATGAAGACCGGCACTTCTTACTGACTGTGTTTTGAACCATTCCTGTGACACTAGTTACAGATTCCGATGCTTCACTTCAGGTTTACTGTATCCCTTGGACCTTCTTTTTGACGATGAAACACAGAAATTGCATCGGAATTAAATACAAAACGCACAATGCCGACATAAGGACAAGAAGACTGACTCTTCCTACTGACCATTCCTGTGACACTAGTTATAGATTCCGATGCTTCACTTCAGGTTTACTGTATCCCTTGCACCTTCGTATTGACGATGAAACACAGAAATTGCATCGGAATTAAATACAAAAGGCACAATGCCGACTTAAGTACATGAAGACCGACACTTCTTTCTGACTATGCTTTGAACCATTCCTGATACACTAGTTATAGATTCCGATTCTTAAATCCAGGTTTACTGTATCCCTTGGACCATCTTATTGACGATGAAACACAGAAATTGCATCGGAATTAAAAACAAAAGGCACACGGCGACTTAAGTACATGAAGACCGACACTTCTTACTGACTATGTTTTGAACGATTCCTGTAACACTAGTTATAGATTCCGATGTTTCACTTCATGCTTACTGTATTCCTTGGACCTTCTTGTTGACGAGGAAACACATAAATTGCATCGGAATTAAATACAAAAGGCACAATGCCGACTTAAGAACAAGAAGACTGACTCTTCCTACTGACCATTCCTGTGAAACTAGTTATAGATTCCGATGCATCACTTCAGGATTACTGTATCCCTTGGACCATCTTATTGACGATGAAACACAGAAATAACATCGGATTTAAATACAAAAGGCACAATGCCGAATTATGTACATGTAGACCGACACTTCTTACTGTCTATGTTTTGAACCATTCCTGTGACACTAGTTATAGATTCCGATGCTTCACTTCAGGTTTACTGTATCCCTTGGACCTTCTTATTGACGATGAAACACAGAAATTGCATCGGAATTAAATACAAAAGGCACAATGCCGACTAAGGTACATGAAGACCGTCACTTCTTACTGACTATGTTTTGAAACATTCCTGGGACACCAGTTATGGATTCCGATGCTTCACTCCAGGCTTCCTGTATATCTTGGACCTTCTTATTGACGATGAAATACAGAAATTGCTTCGGAATTAAATACAAAAGGCACAATGCCGACTTTAGTTTATGAAGACCGACACTTCTTACTGACTATGTTTTGAACCATTCCTGTAACACTAGTTATAGATTCCGATGCTTCACTTCAGGTTGACTGTATCCCTTGGACCTTCTTATTGACGATGAAACACAGAAATTGCATCGGAATTAAATACAAAACGCACAATGCCGACATAAGGACAAGAAGACTGACTCTTCCTACTGACCCTTTCTGTGACACTAGTTATAGATTCCGATGCTTCACTTCAGGTTTACTGTATCCCTTGGACCTTCTTATTGAAGATGAAACACAGAAATAGCATCGGATTTAAATACAAAAGGCACAATGCCGACTTATGTACATGAAGACCGACACTTCTTACTGACTATGCTTTGAACCATTCCTGTGACACTAGTTATAGATTCCGATGCTTCACTTCAGGTTTACTGAATCCCTTGGACCTTCTTATTGACGATGAAACACAGAAATTGCATCGGAATTACATACAAAAGGCACAATGCCGACTTAGGTACATGAAGACCGACACTTCTTACTGACTATGTTTTGAACCATTCCTGGGACACCAGTTATAGATTCCGATGTTTCACTCCAGGTTTACTGTATCCCTTGGACCTTCTTATTGACGACAAAACACAGAAATTGCTTCCGAATTACATACAAAAGGCACAATGCCGACTTAAGTTTATGAAGACCGACACTTCTTACTGTCTATGTTTTGAAACATTCCTGTAACACTAGTTACAGATTACGATGCTTCACTTCAGGTTTACTGTATCCCTTGGACCATCTTAGTGACGATGAATCATAGAAATTGCATCGGAATTAAATACAAAGGGCACAATGCCGACTTAAGTACATGAAGACCGACACTTCTTCCTGACCATGTTTTGAACCATTCCTGTAACACTAGTTATAGATTCCGATGCTTCACTTCAGTTTTACTGTATCCCTTGGACCTTCTTATTGACGATGAAACACAGAAATTGCATCGGAATTAAACACAAAAGGCACAATGCCGTCTTAAGTACATGAAGACCGACACTTCTTACTGACTATGTTTTGAACCATTCCTGTGTCACTAGTTATAGATTCCGATGCTTCACTTCAGGTTTACTGTATCCCTTGGACCTTCTTATTGACAATGAAACACAGAAATTGCATCGGAATTAAATACAAAAGGCACACGGCGACTTAAGTACATGAAGACCGACACTTCTTACTGACTATGTTTTGAACGATTCCTGTAACACTAGTTATAGATTCCGATGCTTCACTTCAGGTTTACTGTATCCCTTGGACCTTCTTACCGACGATGAAACACAGAAATTGCATCGGAATTAAATACAAAAGGCACAATGTGGACTTAAGTACATGAAGACCGACACTTCTTACTGACTATGTTTTAAACCATTCCTGTGACACTAGTTACAGATTCCGATGCATCACTTCAGGTTTACTGTATCCCTTGGACCTTTTTATTGACGATGAAACATAGAAATTGCATCGGAATTAAATACAAAAAGCACAATGCCGACATAAGGACAAGAAGACTGACTCTTCCTACTGACCATGCCTGTGACACTAGTTATAGATTCCGATGCTTCACTTCAGGTTTACTGTATCCCTTGGACCTTCTTATTGACGATGAAACACAGAAATTGCATCGGAATTAAATACAAAAGGCACAATGTGGGCTTAAGTACGTGAAGACCGACACTTCGTACTGACTATGTTTTGAACCATTCCTGTGACACTAGCTATAGATTCCGATGCTTCAATCCAGGTTTACTGTATCCCTTGGGCCTTCTTATTGACAATGAAACACAGAAATTGCATCGGAATTAAATACAAAAGGCAAACGGCGACTTAAGTACATGAAGACCGACACTTCTTCCTGACCATGTTTTGAACCATTCCTGTAACACTAGTTATAGATTCCGATGCTTCACTTCAGGTTTAGTTTATCCCTTGGACCATCTTATTGACGATGAAACACAGAAATTGCATCGGAATTAAATACAAAAGGCACAATGCCGACTTCAGGACAAGAAGACTGACTCTTCCTACTGACCATGCCTGTGACACTAGTTATAGATTCCGATGCTTCACTTCAGGTTTACTGTATCCCTTGGACCTTCTTATTGACGATGAAACACAGAAATTGCAATGGAATTACATACAAACTCACAATGCCGACTTAAGTACATAAAGACCGACACTTCTTACTGAGTATGTTTTGATCCATTCCTGTAACACTAGTTATTGATTCTGATGGTTCACTTCAGGTTTACTGTATCCCTTGGACCTTCTTATTGACGATGAAACACAGAAATTGCAAAGGAATTGAATACAAATGGCACAATGCCGACTTTAGGACAAGAAGACTGACTCTTCCTACTGACCATTCCTGTGACACTAGTTATAGATTCGGATGCTTCAATTCAGGTTTACTGTATCCCTTCGACCTTCTTACCGACGATGAAACACAGAAATTGCATCGGAATTAAATACAAAAGGCACAATGCCGACATAAGTACATGAAGACCGACACTTCTTACTGACTATGTTTTAAACCATTCCTGTGACACTAGTTACAGATTCCGATGCTTCACTTCGGGTTTACTGTATCCCTTGGACCTTCTTATTGACGATGAAACACAGAAATTGCATCGGAATTAAATACAAAAAGCACAATGCCGACTTAAGGACAAGAAGACTGACTCTTCCTACTGACCATTCCTGTGACACTAGATATAGATTCCGATGCTTCACTTCATGTTTACTGTATCCCTTGGACCTTCTTATTGACGATGAAACACAGAAATTGCATCGGAATTAAATACAAAAAGCACAATGCCGACTTAAGGGCAAGAAGACTGACTCTGTCTACTGACCATTCCTGTGACACTAGTTATAGATTCCGATGCTTCACTTCAGGTTTACTGTATCCCTTGGACCTTCTTACCGATGATGAAACACAGAAATTGCATCGGAATTAAATACAAAAGGCACAATGCCGACTTAAGTACATGAAGACCGACACTTCTTACTGACTATGTTTTAAACCATTCCTGTGACACTAGTTACAGATTCCGATGCTTCACTTCAGGTTTACTGTATCCCTTGGACCTTCTTATTGACGATGAAACACAGAAATTGCATCGGAATTAAATACAAAAAGCACAATGCCGACTTAAGGACAAGAAGACTGACTCTTCCTACTGACAATTCCTGTGACACTAGTTATAGATTCCGATGTTTCACTTCAGGTTTACTGTATCCCTTGAACCTTCTTATTGACGATGAAACACAGAAATTGCATCGGAATTAAATACAAAAGGCACAATGCCGACTTAAGTACATGAAGACCGACACATCTTTCTGACTATGTTTTGAACCATTCCTGTGACACTAGCTATAGATTCCGATGCTTCAATCCAGGTTTACTGTATCCCTTGGGCCTTCTTATTGACAATGAAACACAGAAATTGCATCGGAATTAAATACAAAAGGCAAACGGCGACTTAAGTACATGAAGGCCGACACTTCTTACTGACTATGTTTTGAACCATTCCTGTAACACTAGTTATGGATTCCGATGCTTCACTTCATGCTTACTGTATCCCTTGGACCTTCTTATTGACGAAGAAACTCATAAATAGCATCGGAATTAAATACAAAAGGCACAATGCCGACTTAAGGACAAGAAGACTGACTCTTCCTACTGATCATTCCTGTGAAACTAGTTATAGATTCCGATGCATCACTTCAGGTTTACTGTATCCCTTGGACCTTCTTATTGTCGATGAAACACAGAAATAGCAACTGATTTAAATACAAAAGGCACAAAGCCGACTTAAGTACATGAAGACCGACACTTCTTACTGACTATGTTTTGAACCATTTTGGGACACCAGTTATAGATTCCGATGCTTCACTCCAGGTTTACTGTATCCCTTGGACCTTCTTATTGACGATGAAACACAGAAATTGCTTCGGAATTAAATACAAAAAGCACAATGCCGACTTTAGTTTATGAAGACCGACACTTCTTACTGACTATGTTTTGAACCATTTCTGTAACACTAGTTATAGATTCCGATGCTTCACTTCTGGTTTACTGTATCACTTGGAACTTCTTATTGACGATGAAACACAGAAATTGCATCGGAATAAAATACAAAAGTCACAGTGCCGACTTAAGTACAAGAAAACTGACTCTTCCTACTGACCCTTTCTGTGACACTAGTTATAGATTCCGATGCTTCACTTCAGGTTTACTGTATCCCTTGGACCTTCTTATTGACGATGAAGCACAGAAATTGCATCGGAATTAAATACAAAAGGCACAAGGCCGACTTAAGTACATGAAGACCTACACTTCTTACTGTCTATGTTTTGAACCATTCCTGTAACACTAGTTATAAATTCCGATGCTACACTTCAGGTTTACTGTATCCCTTGGACCATCTTAGTGACGATGAAACACAGAAACTGCAACGGAATTAAATACAAAAGGCACAATGCCGACTTATGTACATGACGACCGACACTTCTTACTGACTATGTTTTGAACCATTCCTGTAACACTAGTTATAGATTCCGATGCTTCACTTCAGGTTTACTGTATCACTTGGACCTTCTTATTGACGATGAAACACAGAAAGTGCATCGGAATTAAATACAAAAGGCACAATGCCGACTTATGGGCAAGAAGACTGACTCTTCCTACTGACCTTTCCTGTGACACTAGTTATAGATTCCGATGCTTCACTTCAGGTTTACTGTATCCCTTGGACTTTTTTACCGACGATGAAACACAGAAATTGCATCGGAATTAAATACAAAAGGCACAATGCCGACATTAGTACATGAAGACCGACACTTCTTACTGACTATGCTTTGAACCATTCCTGTGACACTAGTTACAGATTCCGATACTTCACTTCAGGTTTACTGTATCCTTGGACCTTCTTATTGACGATGAAACACAGAAATTGCATCGGAATTAAATACAAAAAGCACAATGCCGACTTAAGGACAAGAAGACTGACTCTTCCTACTGACCATTCCTGTGACACTAGTTATAGATTCCGATGCTTCACTTCATGTTTACTGTATCCCTTGGACCTTCTTATTGACGATGAAACACAGAAATTGAATCGGAATTAAATACAAAAAGCACAATGCCGACTTAAGGGCAAGAAGACTGACTCTTTCTACTGACCATTCCTGTGACACTAGTTATAGATTCCGATGCTTCACTTCAGGTTTACTGTATCAATTGGACCTTCTTATTGACGATGAAACACAGAAATTGCATCGGAATTAAACACAAAAGGCACAATGCCGTCTTAAGTACATGAAGACCGACACTTCTTACTGACTATGTTTTAAACCTTTCCTGTGACACTAGTTATAGATTCCGATGTTTCACTCCAGGTTTACTGTATCCCTTGGACCTTCTTATTGACGATAAAACACAGAAATTGCTTCCGAATTAAATACAAAAGGCACAATGCCGACTTAAGTTTATGAAGACCGACACTTCTTACTGTCTATGTTTTGAAACATTCCTGTAACACTAGTTACAGATTACGATGCTTCACTTCAGGTTTACTGTATCCCTTGGACCATCTTAGTGACGATGAAACATTGAAATTGCATCGGAATTAAATACAAAGGGCACAATGCCGACTTAAGTACATGAAGACCGACACTTCTTCCTGACTATGTTTTGAACCATTCCTGTAACACTAGTTATAGATTCCGATGCTTCACTTCAGGTTTAGTGTATCCCTTGGACCACCTTATTGACGATGAAACACAGAAATTGCATCGGAATTAAATACAAAAGGCACAATGCCGACCTAAGGACAAGAAGACTGACTCTTCTTACTGACCAATCCTGTGACACTAGTTATAGATTCCGATGCTTCACTTCAGTTTTACTGTATCCCTTGGACCTTCTTATTGACGATGAAACACAGAAATTGCATCGGAATTAAACACAAAAGGCACAATGCCGTCTTAAGTACATGAAGACCGACACTTCTTACTGACTATGTTTTGAACCATTCCTGTGTCACTAGTTATAGATTCCGATGCTTCACTTCAGGTTTACTGTATCCCTTGGACCTTCTTATTGACAATGAAACACAGAAATTGCATCGGAATTAAATACAAAAGCCACACGGCGACTTAAGTACATGAAGACCGACACTTCTTACTGACTATGTTTTGAACGATTCCTGTAACACTAGTTATAGATTCCGATGCTTCACTTCAGGTTTACTGTATCCCTTGGACCTTCTTACCGACGATGAAACACAGAAATTGCATCGGAATTAAATACAAAAGGCACAATGTGGACTTAAGTACATGAAGACCGACACTTCTTTCTGACTATGTTTTAAACCATTCCTGTGACACTAGTTACAGATTCCGATGCATCACTTCAGGTTTACTGTATCCCTTGGACCTTCTTATTGACGAGGAAACATAGAAATTGCATCGGAATTAAATACAAAAAGCACAATGCCGACATAAGGACAAGAAGACTGACTCTTCCTACTGACCATTCCTGTGACACTAGTTATAGATTCCGATGCTTCACTTCAGGTTTACTGTATCCCTTGGACCTTCTTATTGACGATGAAACACAGAAATTGCATCGGAATTAAATACAAAAGGCACAATGTGGACTTAAGTACATGAAGACCGACACTTCGTACTGACTATGTTTTGAACCATTCCTGTGACACTAGTTATAGATTCCGATGCTTCACTCCAGGTTTACTGTATTCCTTGGACCTTCGTATTGACGATGAAACACAGAAATTGCAATGGAATTACATACAAAGGCACAATGCCGACTTAAGTACATAAAGACCGACACTTCTTACTGAGTATGTTTTGATCCATTCCTGTAACACTAGTTATTGATTCTGATGGTTCACTTCAGGTTTACTGTATCCCTTGGACCTTCTTATTGACGATGAAACACAGAAATTGCAAAGGAATTGAATACAAATGGCACAATGCCGACTTTAGGACAAGAAGACTGACTCTTCCTACTGACCATTCCTGTGACACTAGTTATAGATTCGGATGCTTCAATTCAGGTTTACTGTATCCCTTCGACCTTCTTACCGACGATGAAACACAGAAATTGCATCGGAATTAAATACAAAAGGCACAATGCCGACATAAGTACATGAAGACCGACACTTCTTACTGACTATGTTTTAAACCATTCCTGTGACACTAGTTACAGATTCCGATGCTTCACTTCGGGTTTACTGTATCCCTTGGACCTTCTTATTGACGATGAAACACAGAAATTGCATCGGAATTAAATACAAAAAGCACAATGCCGACTTAAGGACAAGAAGACTGACTCTTCCTACTGACCATTCCTGTGACACTAGTTATAGATTCCGATGCTTTACTTCATGTTTACTGTATCCCTTGGACCTTCTTATTGACGATGAAACACAGAAATTGCATCGGAATTAAATACAAAAAGCACAATGCCGACTTAAGGGCAAGAAGACTGACTCTTTCTACTGACCATTCCTGTGACACTAGTTATAGATTCCGATGCTTCACTTCAGGTTTACTGTATCCCTTGGACCTTCTTACCGATGATGAAACACAGAAATTGCATCGGAATTAAATACAAAAGGCACAATGCCGACTTAAGTACATGAAGACCGACACTTCTTACTGACTATGTTTCAAACCATTTCTGTGACACTAGTTACAGATTCCGATGCTTCACTTCAGGTTTACTGTATCCCTTGGACCTTCTTATTGACGATGAAACACAGAAATTGCATCGGAATTAAATACAAAAAGCACAATGCCGACTTAAGGACAAGAAGACTGACTCTTCCTACTGACCTTTCCTGTGACACTAGTTATAGATTCCGATGTTTCACTTCAGGTTTACTGTATCCCTTGAACCTTCTTATTGACGATGAAACACAGAAATTGCATCGGAATTAAATACAAAAGGCACAATGCCGACTTAAGTACATGAAGACCGACACATCTTTCTGACTATGTTTTGAACCATTCCTGTGACACTAGTTATAGATTCCGATGCTTCAATCCAGGTTTACTGTATCCCTTGGGCCTTCTTATTGACAATGAAACACAGAAATTGCATCGGAATTAAATACAAAAGGCAAACGGCGACTTAAGTACATGAAGACCGACACTTCTTACTGACTATGTTTTGAACCATTCCTGTAACACTAGTTATGGATTCCGATGCTTCACTTCATGCTTACTGTATCCCTTGGACCTTCTTATTGACGAATAAACACATAAATAGCATCGGAATTAAATACAAAAGGCACAATGCCGACTTAAGGACAAGAAGACTGACTCTTCCTACTGACCATTCCTGTGAAACTAGTTATTGATTCCGATGCATCACTTCAGGTTTACTGTATCCCTTGGACCTTCTTATTGTCGATGAAACACAGAAATAGCAACTGATTTAAATACAAAAGGCACAAAGCCGACTTAAGTACATGAAGACCGACACTTCTTACTGACTATGTTTTGAACCATTATGGGACACCAGTTATAGATTCCGATGCTTCACTCCAGGTTTACTGTATCCCTTGGACCTTCTTATTGACGATGAAACACAGAAATTGCTTCGGAATTAAATACAAAAGGCACAATGCCGACTTAAGTACAAGAAGACTGACTCTTCCTACTGACCCTTTCTGTGACACTAGTTATAGATTCCGATGCTTCACTTCAGGTTTACTGTATCCCTTGGACTTTTTTACCGACGATGAAACACAGAAATTGCATCGGAATTAAATACAAAAGGCACAATGCCGACATTAGTACATGAAGACCGACACTTCTTACTGACTATGTTTTGAACCATTCCTGTGACACTAGTTACAGATTCCGATGCTTCACTTCAGGTTTACTGTATCCTTGGACCTTCTTATTGACGATGAAACACAGAAATTGCATCGGAATTAAATACAAAAGGCACAATGCCGACTTAAGTACATGACGACCGACACTTCTTACTGACTATGTTTTGAACCATTCCGGTAACACTAGTTATAAATTCCGATGCTACACTTCAGGTTTACTGTATCCCTTGGACCATCTTAGTGACGATGAAACACAGAAACTGCATCGGAATTAAATACAAAAGGCACAATGCCGACTTAAGTACATGACGACCGACACTTCTTACTGACTATGTTTTGAACCATTCCTGTAACACTAGTTATAGATTCCGATGCTTCACTTCAGGTTTACTGTATCACTTGGACCTTCTTATTGACGATGAAACACAGAAAGTGCGTCGGAATTAAATACAAAAGGCACAATGCCGACTTATGTGCAAGAAGACTGACTCTTCCTACTGACCTTTCCTGTGACACTAGTTATAGATTCCGATGCTTCACTTCAGGTTTACTGTATCCCTTGGACTTTTTTACCGACGATGAAACACAGAAATTGCATCGGAATTAAATACAAAAGGCACAATGCCGACATTAGTACATGAAGACCGACACTTCTTACTGACTATGTTTTGAACCATTCCTGTGACACTAGTTACAGATTCCGATGCTTCACTTCAGGTTTACTGTATCCTTGGACCTTCTTATTGACGATGAAACACAGAAATTGCATCGGAATTAAATACAAAAAGCACAATGCCGACTTAAGGACAAGAAGACTGACTCTTCCTACTGACCATTCCTGTGACACTAGTTATAGATTCCGATGCTTCACTTCATGTTTACTGTATCCCTTGGACCTTCTTATTGACGATGAAACACAGAAATTGCATCGGAATTAAATACAAAAAGCACAATGCCGACTTAAGGGCAAGAAGACTGACTCTTTCTACTGACCATTCCTGTGACACTAGTTACAGATTCCGATGCTTCACTTCAGGTTTACTGTATCAATTGGACCTTCTTACCGATGATGAAACACAGAAATTGCATCGGAATTAAATACAAAAGGCACAATGCCGACTTAAGTACATGAAGACCGACACTTCTTACTGACTATGTTTTAAACCATTCCTGTGACACTAGTTACAGATTCCGATGCTTCACTTCAGGTTTACTGTATCCCTTGGACCTTCTTATTGAAGATGAAACACAGAAATAGCATCGGATTTAAATACAAAAGGCACAATGCCGACTTATGTACATGAAGACCGACACTTCTTACTGACTATGTTTTGAACCATTCCTGTGACACTAGTTATAGATTCCGATGCTTCACTTCAGCTTTACTGAATCCCTTGGACCTTCTTATTGACGATGAAACACAGAAATTGCATCGGAATTACATACAAAAGGCACAATGCCGACTTAGGTACATGAAGACCGACACTTCTTACTGACTATGTTTTGAACCATTCCTGGGACACCAGTTATAGATTCCGATGTTTCACTCCAGGTTTACTGTATCCCTTGGATCTTCTTATTGACGATAAAACACAGAAATTGCTTCCGAATTAAATACAAAAGGCACAATGCCGACTTAAGTTTATGAAGACCGACACTTCTTACTGTCTATGTTTTGAAACATTCCTGTAACACTAGTTATAGATTCCGATGCTTCACTTCAGGTTTACTGTATCGCTTGGACCTTCTTATTTACGATGAAACACAGAAATTGCATCGGAATTACATACAAAAAGCACAATGCCGACTTAAGGACAAGAAGACTGACTCTTCATACTGACCCTTTCTGTGACATTAGTTATTGATTCCGATGCTTCACTTCAGGTTTAATGTATCCCTTGGAATTTCTTATTGACGATGAAACACAGAAATTGCATCGGAATTAAGTACAAAGATCACAATGCCGACTTAAGTACATGAAGACTGACACTTCTTGCTGACTACGTTTTGAACCATTCCTGTAACACTAGTTACAGATTACGATGCTTCACTTCAGGTTTACTGTATCCCTTGGACCTTCTTACCGACGATGAAACACAGAAATTGCATCGGAATTAAATACAAAAGGCACAATGCCGACTTAAGTACATGAAGACCGACACTTCTTACTGACTATGTTTTAAACCATTCCTGTGACACTAGTTACAGATTCCGATGCTTCACTTCAGGTTTACTGTATCCCTTGGACCTTCTTATTGACGATGAAACATAGAAATTGCATCGGAATTAAATACAAAAAGCACAATGCCGACATAAGGACAAGAAGACTGACTCTTCCTACTGACCATTCCTGTGACACTAGTTATAGATTCCGATGCTTCACTTCAGGTTTACTGTATCCCTTGGACCTTCTTATTGACGATGAAACACAGAAATTGCATCGGAATTAAATACAAAAGGCACAATGTGGACTTAAGTACATGAAGACCGACACTTCGTACTGACTATGTTTCGAACCATTCCTGTGACACTAGTTATAGATTCCGATGCTTCACCCCAGGTTTACTGTATTCCTTGGACCTTCGTATTGACGATGAAACACAGAAATTGCAATGGAATTTCATACAAAGGCACAATGCCGACTTAAGTACATAAAGACCGACACTTCTTACTGAGTATGTTTTAATCCATTTGTGTAACACAAGTTATTGATTCTGATGGTTCACTTCAGGTTTACTGTATCCCTTGGACCTTATTATTGACGATGAAACACAGAAATTGCAAAGGAATTGAATACAAATGGCACAATGCCGACTTAAGGACAAGAAGACTGACTCTTCCTACTGACCATTCCTGTGACACTAGTTATAGATTCCGATGCTTCAATTCAGATTTACTGTATCCCTTCGACCTTCTTACCGACGATGAAACACAGAAATTGCATCGGAATTAAATACAAAAGGCACAATGCCGACATAAGTACATGAAGACAGACACTTCTTACTGACTATGTTTTAAACCATTCCTGTGACACTAGTTACAGATTCCGATGCTTCACTTCGGGTTTACTGTATCCCTTGGACCTTCTTATTGACGATGAAACACAGAAATTGCATCGGAATTAAATACAAAAAGCACAATGCCGACTTAAGGACAAGAATACTGACTCTTCCTACTGACCATTCCTGTGACACTAGTTATAGATTCCGATGCTTCACTTCATGTTTACTGTATCCCTTGGACCTTCTTATTGACGATGAAACACAGAAATTGCATCGGAATTAAATACAGAAGGCACAATGCCGACTTAAGGGCAAGAAGACTGACTCTTTCTACTGACCATTCCTGTGACACTAGTTGTAGATTCCGATGCTTCACTTCAGGTTTACTGTATCCCTTGGACCTTCTTACCGATGATGAAACACAGAAATTGCATCGGAATTAAATACAAAAGGTACAATGCCGACTTAAGTACATGAAGACCGACACTTCTTACTGACTATGTTTTAAACCAATCCTGTGACACTAGTTACAGATTCCGATGCTTCACTTCAGGTTTACTGTATCCCTTGGACCTTCTTATTGACGATGAAGCACAGAAATTGCATCGGAATTAAATACAAAAGGCACAATGCCGACTTAAGTACATGAAGACCTACACTTCTTACTGTCTATGTTTTGAACCATTCCTGTAACACTAGTTATAAATTCCGATGCTACACTTCAGGTTTACTGTATCCCTTGGACCATCTTAGTGACGATGAAACACAGAAACTGCATCGGAATTAAATACAAAAGGCACAATGCCGACTTAAGTACATGACGACCGACACTTCTTACTGACTATGTTTTGAACCATTCCTGTAACACTAGTTATAGATTCCGATGCTTCGCTTCAGGTTTACTGTATCACTTGGACCTTCTTATTGACGATGAAACACAGAAAGTGCATCGGTAGTAAATACAAAAGGCACAATGCCGACTTATGTGCAAGAAGACTGACTCTTCCTACTGACCTTTCCTGTGACACTAGTTATAGATTCCGATGCTTCACTTCAGGTTTACTGTATCCCTTGGACTTTTTTACCGACGATGAAACACAGAAATTGCATCGGAATTAAATACAAAAGGCACAATGCCGACATTAGTACATGAAGACCGACACTTCTTACTGACTATGTTTTGAACCATTCCTGTGACACTAGTTACAGATTCCGATGCTTCACTTCAGGTTTACTGTATCCTTGGACCTTCTTATTGACGATGAAACACAGAAATTGCATCGGAATTAAATACAAAAAGCACAATGCCGACTTAAGGACAAGAAGACTGACTCTTCCTACTGACCATTCCTGTGACACTAGTTATAGATTCCGATGCTTCACTTCATGTTTACTGTATCCTTTGGACCTTCTTATTGACGATGAAACACAGAAATTGCATCGGAAGTAAATACAAAAAGCACAATGCCGACTTAAGGGCAAGAAGACTGACTCTTTCTACTGACCATTCCTGTGACACTAGTTATAGATTCCGATGCTTCACTTCAGGTTTACTGTATCAATTGGACCTTCTTACCGATGATGAAACACAGAAATTGCATCGGAATTAAATACAAAAGGCACAATGCCGACTTAAGCACATGAAGACCGACACTTCTTACTGACTATGTTTTAAACCATTCCTGTGACACTAGTTACAGATTCCGATGCTTCACTTCAGGTTTACTGTATCCCTTGGACCTTCTTATTGAAGATGAAACACAGAAATAGCATCGGATTTAAATACAAAAGGCACAATGCCGACTTATGTACATGAAGACCGACACTTCTTACTGACTATGTTTTGAACCATTCCTGTGACACTAGTTATAGATTCCGATGCTTCACTTCAGGTTTACTGAATCCCTTGGACCTTCTTATTGACGATGAAACACAGAAATTGCATCGGAATTACATACAAAAGGCACAATGCCGACTTAGGTACATGAAGACCGACACTTCTTACTGACTATGTTTTAAACCATTCCTGTGACACTAGTTACAGATTCCGATGCTTCACTTCAGGTTTACTGTATCCCTTGGACCTTCTTATTGACGATGAATTATAGAAAGTGCATCGGTATTAAATACAAAAAGCACAATGCCGACATAAGGACAAGAAGACTGACTCTTCCTACTGACCATTCCTGTGACACTAGTTATAGATTCCGATGCTTCACTTCAGGTTTACTGTATCCCTTGGACCTTCTTATTGACGATGAAACACAGAAATTGCATCGGAATTAAATACAAAAGGCACAATGTGGACTTAAGTACATGAAGACCGACACTTCGTACTGACTATGTTTCGAACCATTCCTGTGACACTAGTTATAGATTCCGATGCTTCACTCCAGGTTTACTGTATTCCTTGGACCTTCGTATTGACGATGAAACACAGAAATTGCAATGGAATTTCATACAAAGGCACAATGCCGACTTAAGTACATAAAGACCGACACTTCTTACTGAGTATGTTTTGATCCATTCCTGTAACACAAGTTATTGATTCTGATGGTTCACTTCAGGTTTACTGTATCCCTTGGACCTTCTTATTGACGATGAAACACAGAAATTGCAAAGGAATTGAATACAAATGGCACAATGCCGACTTAAGGACAAGAAGACTGACTCTTCCTACTGACCATTCCTGTGACACTAGTTATAGATTCCGATGCTTCAATTCAGGTTTACTGTATCCCTTCGACCTTCTTACCGACGATGAAACACAGAAATTGCATCGGAATTAAATACAAAAGGCACAATGCCGACATAAGTACATGAAGACAGACACTTCTTACTGACTATGTTTTAAACCATTCCTGTGACACTAGTTACAGATTCCGATGCTTCACTTCGGGTTTACTGTATCCCTTGGACCTTCTTATGGACGATGAAACACAGAAATTGCATCGGAATTAAATACAAAAAGCACAATGCCGACTTAAGGACAAGAATACTGACTCTTCCTACTGACCATTCCTGTGACACTAGTTATGGATTCCGATGCTTCACTTCATGTTTACTGTATCCCTTGGACCTTCTTATTGACGATGAAACACAGAAATTGCATCGGAACTAAATACAAAAAGCACAATGCCGACTTAAGGGCAAGAAGACTGACTCTTTCTACTGACCATTCCTGTGACACTAGTTGTAGATTCCGATGCTTTACTTCAGGTTTACTGTATCCCTTGGACCTTCTTACCGATGATGAAACACAGAAATTGCATCGGAATGAAATACAAAAGGTACAATGCCGACTTAAGTACATGAAGACCGACACTTCTTACTGACTATGTTTTAAACCAATCCTGTGACACTAGTTACAGATTCCGATGCTTCACTTCAGGTTTACTGTATCCCTTGGACCTTCTTATTGACGATGAAACACAGAAATTGCATCGGAATTAAATACAAAAAGCACAATGCCGACTTTAGGACAAGAAGACTGACTCTTCCTACTGACCATTCCTGTGACACTAGTTATAGATTCCGATGTTTCACTTCAAGTTTACTGTATCCCTTGAACCTTCTTATTGACGATGAAACACAGAAATTGCATCGGAATTAAATACAAAAGGCACAATGCCGACTTAAGTACATGAAGACCGACACATCTTTCTGACTATGTTTTGAACCATTCCTGTGACACTAGTTATAGATTCCGATGCTTCAATCCAGGTTTACTGTATCCCTTGGGCCTTCTTATTGACAATGAAACACAGAAATTGCATCGGAATTAAATACAAAAGGCAAACGGCGACTTAAGTACATGAAGACCGACACTTCTTACTGACTATGTTTTGAACCATTCCTGTAACACTAGTTATGGATTCCGATGCTTCACTTCATGCTTACTGTATCCCTTGGACCTTCTTATTGACGAAGAAACACATAAATAGCACGGAATTAAATACAAAAGGCACAATGCCGACTTAAGGACAAGAAGACTGACTCTTCCTGCTGACCATTCCTGTGAAACTAGTTATAGATTCCGATGCATCACTTCAGGTTTACTGTATCCCTTGGACCTTCTTATTGACGATGAAACACAGAAATAGCAACTGATTTAAATACAAAAGGCACAAAGCCGACTTAAGTACATGAAGACCGACACTTCTTACTGACTATATTTTGAATCATTTTGGGACACCAGTTATAGATTCCGATGCTTTACTCCAGGTTTACTGTATCCCTTGGACCTTCTTATTGACGATGAAACACAGAAATTGCTTCGGAATTAAATACAAAAAGCACAATGCCGACTTTAGTTTATGAAGACCGACACTTCTTACTGACTATGTTTTGAACCATTTCTGTAACACTAGTTATAGATTCCGATGCTTCACTTCAGGTTTACTGTATCCCTTGGACCTTCTTATTGACGATGAAACACAGAAATTGCATCGGAATAAAATACAAAAGGCACAATGCCGACTTAAGTACAAGAAGACTGACTCTTCCTACTGACCCTTTCTGTGACACTAGTTATAGATTCCGATGCTTCACTTCAGGTTTACTGTATCCCTTGGACCTTCTTATTGACGATGAAGCACAAAAATTGCATCGGAATTAAATACAAAAGGCACAATGCCGACTTAAGTACATGAAGACCTACACTTCTTACTGTCTATGTTTTGAACCATTCCTGTAACACTAGTTATAAATTACGATGCTACACTTCAGGTTTACTGTATCCCTTGGACCATCTTAGTGACGATGAAACACAGAAACTGCATCGGAATTAAATACAAAAGGCACAATGCCGACTTAAGTACATGACGACCGACACTTCTTACTGACTATGTTTTGAACCATTCCTGTAACACTAGTTATAGATTCCGATGCTTCACTTCAGGTTTACTGTATCACTTGGACCTTCTTATTGACGATGAAACACAGAAAGTGCATCGGAATTAAATACAAAAGGCACAATGCCGACTTATGGGCAAGAAGACTGACTCTTCCTACTGACCTTTCCTGTGACACTAGTTATAGATTCCGATGCTTCACTTCAGGTTTACTGTATCCCTTGGACTTTTTTACCGACGATGAAACACAGAAATTGCATCGGAATTAAATACAAAAGGCACAATGCCGACATTAGTACATGAAGACCGACACTTCTTACTGACTGTGTTTTGAACCATTCCTGTGACACTAGTTACAGATTCCGATGCTTCACTTCAGGTTTACTGTATCCTTGGACCTTCTTATTGACGATGAAACACAGAAATTGCATCCGAATTAAATACAAAAAGCACAATGCCGACTTAAGGACAAGAAGACTGACTCTTCCTACTGACCATTCCTGTGACACTAGTTATAGATTCCGATGCTTCACTTCATGTTTACTGTATCCCTTGGACCTTCTTATTGACGATGAAACACAGAAATTGCATCGGAATTAAATACAAAAAGCACAATGCCGACTTAAGTGCAAGAAGACTGACTCTTTCTACTGACCATTCCTGTGACACTAGTTATAGATTCCGATGCTTCACTTCAGGTTTACTGTATCCCTTGGACCTTCTTACCGATGATGGAACACAGAAATTGCATCGGAATTAAATACAAAAGGCACAATGCCGACTTAAGTACATGAAGACCGACACTTCTTACTGACTATGTTTTAAACCATTCCTGTGACACTAGTTACAGATTCCGATGCTTCACTTCAGGTTTACTGTATCCCTTGGACCTTCTTATTGACGATGAAACACAGAAATTGCATCGGAATTAAATACAAAAAGCACAATGCCGACTTAAGGACAAGAAGACTGACTCTTCCTACTGACCATTCCTGTGACACTAGTTGTAGATTCCGATGTTTCACTTCAGGTTTACTGTATCCCTTGAACCTTCTTATTGACGATGAAACACAGAAATTGCATCGGAATTAAATACAAAAGGCACAATGCCGACTTAAGTACATGAAGACCGACACTTCTTTCTGACTATGTTTTGAACCATTCCTGTGAAACTAGTTACAGATTCCGATGCTTCACTTCAGGTTTACTGTATCCTTGGACCATCTTATTGACGATGAAACACAGAAATTGCATCGGAATTAAATACAAAAAGCACAATGCCGACTTAAGGACAAGAAAACTGACTCTTCCTACTGACCATTCCTGTGACACTAGTTATAGATTACGATGCTTCACCTCAGGTTTACTGTATCCCTTGGACCTTTTTATTGACGATGAAACACAGAAATTGCATCGGAATTACATACAAAGGCACAATGCCGACTTAAGTACATAAAGACCGACACTTCTTACTGAGTATGATTTGATTCATTCCTGTAACACTAGTTATTGATTCTGATGGTTCACTTTCGGTTTACTGTATCCCTTGGACCTTCTTAATGACGATGAAACACAGAAATTGCATCGGAATTAACTACAAATGGCACAATGCCGACTTAAGGACAAGAAGACTGACTCTTCCTACTGAACATTCCTGTGACACTAATTACAGATTCCGATGCTTCAATTCAGGTTTACTGTATCCCTTGGACCTTCTTACCGACGATGAAACACAGAAAATGCATCGGAATTAAATACAAAAGGCACAATGCTGACATAAGTACATGAAGACCGACACTTCTTACTGACTATGTTTTAAACCATTCCTGTGACACTAGTTACAGATTCCGATGCTTCACTTCAGGTTTACTGTATCCCTTGGACCTTCTTATTGACGATGAAACACAGAAATTGCATCGGAATTAAATGCAAAAAGCACAATGCCGACTTAAGGACAAGAAGACTGACTCTTCCTACTGACCATTCCTGTGATACTAGTTATAGATTCCGATGCTTCACTTCAGGTTTACTGTATCCCTTAGACCTTCTTATTGACGATGAAACACAGAAATTGCATCGCAATTAAATACAAAAGGCACAATGCCGACTTAAGTACATAAAGACCGACACTTCGTACTGACAATGGTTTGAACCATTCCTGTGACACTAGTTATAGATTCCGATGCTTCACTCCAGGTTTACTGTATACCTTAAACATTCTTATTGACGATGAAACACAGAAATTGCATCGGAATTACATACAAAATTCACAATGCCGACTTAAGTACATGAAGACCGACAGTTCTTACTGAGTATGGTTCGAACCATTCCTGTAACACTAGTTATTGTTTCTGATGGTTCACTTCAGGTTTACTGTATCCCTTGGACCATCTTATTAACGATGAAACACAGAAATTGCATCGGAATTAAATACAAATGGCACAATGCCGACTTAAGGACAAGAAGACTGACTCTTCCTACTGACCATTCCTGTGACACTAGTTATAGATTCCGATGCTTCACTTCATGTTTACTGTATCCCTTGGACCTTCTTATTGACGATGAAACACAGAAATTGCATCGGAATTAAATACAAAAAGCACAATGCCGACGTAAGGGCAAGTAGACTGACTCTTTCTACTGACCATTCCTGTGACACTAGTTATACATTCCGATGCTTCACTTCAGGTTTACTGTATCCCTTGGACCTTCTTACCGATGATGAAACACAGAAATTGCATCGGAATTAAATACAAAAGGCACAATGCCGACTTAAGTACATGAAGACCGACACTTCTTACTGACTATGTTTTAAACCATTCCTGTGACACTAGTTACAGATTCCGATGCTTCACTTCAGGTTTACTGTATCCCTTGGACCTTCTTATTGACGATGAAACACAGAAATTGCATCTGAATTAAATACAAAAAGCACAATGCCGACTTAAGGACAAGAAGACTGACTCTTCCTACTGACCATTCCTGTGACACTAGTTATAGATTCCGTTGTTTCACTTCAGGTTTACTGTATCCCTTGAACCTTCTTATTGACGATGAAACACAGAAATTGCATCGGAATTATATACAAAAGGCACAATGCCGACTTAAGTACATGAAGACCGACACTTCTTTCTGACTATGTTTTGAACCATTCCTGTGACACTAGTTATAGATTCCGATGCTTCAATCCAGGTTTACTGTATCCCTTGGGCCTTCTTGTTGACAATGAAACACAGAAATTGCATCGGAATTAAATACAAAAGGCAAACGGCGACTTAAGTACATGAAGACCGACACTTCTTACTGACTATGTTTTGAACCATTCCTGTAACACTAGTTATGGATTCCGATGCTTCACTTCATGCTTACTGTATCCCTTGGACCTTCTTATTGACGAAGAAACACATAAATAGCATCGGAATTAAATACAAAAGGCACAATGCCGACTTAAGGACAAGAAGACTGACTCTTCCTACTGACCATTCCTGTGAAACTAGTTATAGATTCCGATGCATCACTTCAGGTTTACTGTATCCCTTGGACCTTCTTATTGACGATGAAACACAGAAATAGCAACTGATGTAATACAAAAGGCACTAAGCCGACTTAAGTACATGAAGACCGACACTTCTTACTGACTATGTTTTGAACCATTTTGGGACACCAGTTATAGATTCCGACGCTTCACTCCAGGTTTACTGTATCCCTTGGACCTTCTTATTGACGATGAAACACAGAAATTGCTTCGGCATTAAATACAAAAAGCACAATGCCGACTTTAGTTTATGAAGACCGACACTTCTTACTGACTATGTTTTGAACCATTTCTGTAACACTAGTTATAGATTCCGATGCTTCACTTCAGGTTTACTGTATCCCTTGGACCTTCTTATTGACGATGAAACACAGAAATTGCATCGGAATAAAATACAAAAGGCACAATGCCGACTTAAGTACAAGAAGACTGACTCTTCCTACTGACCCTTTCATTGACACTAGTTATAGATTCCGATGCTTCACTTCAGGTTTACTGTATCCCTTGGACCTTCTTATTGACGATGAAGCACAGAAATTGCATCGGAATTAAATACAAAAGGCACAATGCCGACTTAAGTACATGAAGACCTACACTTCTTACTGTCTATGTTTTGAACCATTCCTGTAGCACTAGTTATAAATTCCGATGCTACACTTTAGGTTTACTGTATCCCTTGGACCATCTTAGTGACGATGAAACACAGAAACTGCATCGGAATTAAATACAAAAGGCACAATGCCGACTTAAGTACATGACGACCGACACTTCTTACTGACTATGTTTTGAACCATTCCTGTAACACTAGTTATAGATTCCGATGCTTCACTTCAGGTTTACTGTACCACTTGGACCTTCTTATTGACGATGAAACACAGAAAGTGCATCGGAATTAAATACAAAAGGCACAATGCCGACATATGGGCAAGAAGACTGACTCTTCCTACTGACCTTTCCTGTGACAATAGTTATAGATTCCGATGCTTCACTTCAGGTTTATTGTATCCCTTGGACTTTTTTACCGACGATGAAACACAGAAATTGCATCGGAATTAAATACAAAAGGCACAATGCCGACATTAGTACATGAAGACTGACACTTCTTACTGACTATGTTTTGAACCATTCCTGTGACACTAGTTACGGATTCCGATGCTTCACTTCAGGTTTACTGTATCCTTGGACCTTCTTATTGACGATGAAACACAGAAATTGCTTCGGAATTAAATACAAAAAGCACAATGCCTACTTAAGGACAAGAAGACAGACTCTTCCTACTGACCATTCCTGTGACACTAGTTATAGATTCCGATGCTTCACTTCATGTTTACTGTATCCTATGGACCTTCTTATTGACGATGAAACACAGAAATTGCATCGGAATTAAATACAAAAAGCACAATGCCGACTTAAGGGCAAGAAAACTGACTCTTTCTACTGACCATTCCTGTGACACTAGTTATAGATTCCGATGCTTCACTTCAGGTTTACTGTATCCCTTGGACCTTCTTACCGATGATGAAACACAGAAATTGCATGGGAATTAAATACAAAAGGCACAATGCCGACTTAAGTACATGAAGACCGACACTTCTTACTGACTATGTTTTAAACCATTCCTGTGACACTAGTTACAGATTCCGATGCTTCACTTCAGGTTTACTGTATCCCTTGGAACTTCTTATTGACGATGAAACACAGAAATCGCATCGGAATTAAATACAAAAAGCACAATGCCGACTTAAGGACAAGAAGACTGACTCTTCCTACTGACCATTACAGTGACACTAGTTATAGATTCCGATGTTTCACTTCAGGTTTACTGTATCCCTTTAACCTTCTTATTGACGATGAAACACAGAAATTGCATCGGAATTAAATACAAAAGGCACAATGCCGACTTAAGTACATGAAGACCGACACTTCTTTCTGACTATGTTTTGAACCATTCCTGTGACACTAGTTATAGATTCCGATGCTTCAATCCAGGTTTACTGTATCCCTTGGGCCTTCTTATTGACAATGAAACACAGAAATTGCATCGGAATTAAATACAAAAGGCAAACGGCGACTTAAGTACATGAAGACCGACACTTCTTACTGACTATGTTTTGAACCATTCCTGTAACACTAGTTATGGATTCTGATGTTTCACTTCATGCTTACTGTATCCCTTGGACCTTCTTATTGACGAAGAAACACATAAATAGCATCGGAATTAAATACAAAAGGCACAATGCCGACTTAAGGACAAGAAGACTGACTCTTCCTACTGACCATTCCTGTGAAACTAGTTACAGATTCCGATGCATCACTTCAGGTTTACTGTATCCCTTGGACCTTCTTATTGACGATGAAACACAGAAATAGCAACTGATTTAAATACAAAAGGCACAAAGCCGACTTAAGTACATGAAGACCGACACTTCTTACTGACTATGTTTTGAACCATTTTGGGACACCAGTTATAGATTCCGATGCTTCACTCCAGGTTTACTGTATCCCTTGGACCTTCTTATTGACGATGAAACACAGAAATTGCTTCGGAATTACATACAAAAAGCACAATGCCGACTTTAGTTTATGAAGACCGACACTTCTTACTGACTATGTTTTGAACCATATCTGTAACACTAGTTATAGATTCCGATGCTTCACTTCAGGTTTACTGTATCCCTTGGACCTTCTTATTGACGATGAAACACAGAAATTGCATCGGAATAAAATGCAAAAGGCACAATGCCGACTTAAGTATAAGAAGACTGACTCTTCCTACTGACCCTTTCTGTGACACTAGTTATAGATTCCGATGGTTCACTTCAGGTTTACTGTATCCCTTGGACCTTCTTATTGACGATGAAGCACAGAAATTGCATCGGAATTAAATACAAAAGGCACAATGCCGACTTTAGTACATGAAGACCTACACTTCTTACTGTCTATGTTTTGAACCATTCCTGTAACACTAGTTATAAATTCCGATGCTACACTTCAGGTTTACTGTATCCCTTGGACCATCTTAGTGACGATGAAACACAGAAACTGCATCGGAATTAAATACAAAAGGCACAATGCCGACTTAAGTACATGACGACCGACACTTCTTACTGACTATGTTTTGAACCATTCCTGTAACACTAGTTATAGATTCCGATGCTTCACTTCAGGTTTACTGTATCACTTGGACCTTCTTATTGACGATGAAACACAGAAAGTGCGTCGGAATTAAATACAAAAGGTACAATGCCGACTTATGGGCAAGAAGACTGACTCTTCCTACTGACCTTTCCTGTGACACTAGTTATAGATTCCGATGCTTCACTTCAGGTTTACTGTATCCCTTGGACTTTTTTACCGACGATGAAACACAGAAATTGCATCGGAATTAAATACAAAAGGCACAATGCCGACATTAGTACATGAAGACCGACACTTCTTACTGACTATGTTTTGAACCATTCCTGTGACACTAGTTACAGATTCCGATGCTGCACTTAAGGGTTTACTGTATCCCTTGGACCTTCTTATTGACGAAGAAACACATAAATTGCATCGGAATTAAATACGAAAGGCACAATGCCGACTTAAGGACACGAAGACTGACTCTTCCTACTGACCATTCCTGTGAAACTAGTTATAGATTCCGATGCATCACTACAGGTTTACTGTATCCCTTGGTCCTTCTTGTTGACGATGAAATACAGAAATAGCATCGGATTTAAATACAAAAGGCACAATGTCGACTTAAGTACATGAAGACCGACACTTCTTACTGACTATCTTTGAACCATTCCTGGGACACCAGTTATAGATTCCGATGCTTCACTCCAGGTTTACTGTATCCCTTGGACCTTCTTATTGACGATGAAACACAGAAATTGCTTCGGAATTAAATACAAAAGGCACAATGCCGACTTTCGTTTATGAAGACCGACACTTCTTACTGACTATGTTTTGAACCATTCCTTCAACACTAGTTATAGATTCCGATGCTTTACTTCAGGGTTACTGTATCTCATGGACCGTCTTATTGACGATGAAACACAGAAATTGCATCGGTATTAAATACAAAAGGCACAATGCCGACTTAAGGACAAGAAGACTGACTCTTCCTACTGACCCTTTCTGTGACACTAGTTATAGATTCCGATGCTTCACTTCAGGTTTACTGTATCCCTTGGACCTTCTTATTGACGATGAAACACAGAAATTGCATCGGAATTAAATACAAAAGGCACAATGCCGACTTAAGTACATGAAGACCTACACTTCTTACTGTCTATGTTTTGAACCATTCCTGTAACACTAGTTATAAATTCCGATGCTTCACTTCAGGTTCTCTGTATCCCTTGGACCTTCTTAGTGACGATGAAACACAGAAATTGCATCGGAATTCAATACAAAAGGCACAATGCAGACTTAAGTACATGATGACCGACACTTCTTACTGACTATGTTTTGAACCATACCTGTAACACTAGTTATAGGTTCCGATGCTTCACTTCAGGTTTACTGTATCCCTTGGACCTTCTCATTGACGATGAAACACAGGAATTGCATCGGAATTAAATACAAAAAGCACAATGCCGACTTAAGGACAAGAAGACTGACTCTTCTTACTGACCATTCCTGTGACACTAGTTATAGATTCCGATGCTTCACTTCAGGTTTGCTGTATCCCTGGGACCTTCTTATTGACGATGAAACACAGAAATTGCATCGGAATTAAATACAAAAGGCACAATGCCGACTTAAGTACATGAAGACCGACACTTCTTACTGACTATGTTTTGAACCATTCCTGTGACACTAGTTATAGATTCCGATGCTTCACTTCAGGTTTACTGTATCCCATGGACCTTCTTATTTACGATGAAACAAAGAAATTGCATCGCAATTAAATACAAAAGGCACAATGCCGACTTAAGGGCAAGAAGACTGACTCTTCCTACTGACCTTTCCTGTGACACTAGTTATAGATTCCGATGCTTCACTTCAGGTTTACTGTATCCCTTGGACCTTTTTACCGACGATGAAACACAGAAATTGCATCGGAATTAAATACAAAAGGCACAATGCCGACTTAAGTACATGAAGACCGACACTTCTTACTGACTATGTTTTGAACCATTCCTGTGACACTAGTTATAGATTCCGATGCTTCACTTCAGGTTTACTGTATCCCATGGACCTTCTTATTTACGATGAAACAAAGAAATTGCATCGCAATTAAATACAAAAGGCACAATGCCGACTTAAGGGCAAGAAGACTGACTCTTCCTACTGACCTTTCCTGTGACACTAGTTATAGATTCCGATGCTTCACTTCAGGTTTACTGTATCCCTTGGACCTTCTTATTGACGATGAAACACAGAAATTGCATCGGAATCAAATACAAAAGGCACAATGCCGACTTAAGTACATGAAGACCGACACTTCGTACTGACTATGTTTTGAACCATTCCTGTTACACTAGTTATAGATTCCGATGCTTCACTCCAGATTTACTGTATCCCTTAGACCTTCTTATTGACGATGAAACACAGAAATTGCATCGGAATTACATACAAAAGGCACAATGCCGACATAAGTACATGAAGACCGACACTTCTTACTGAGTGTGTTTTGATCCATTCCTGTAACACTAGTTATTGATTCTGATGGTTCCCTTCAGGTTTACTGTATCCCTTGGACCTTGTTATTGACGATGAAACATAGAAATTGCATCGGAATTAAATACAAAAGGCACAATGCCGACTTAAGTACATGAAGACCGACACTTCGTACTGACTATGTTTTGAACCATTCCTGTTACACTAGTTATAGATTCCGATGCTTCACTCCAGGTTTACTGTATCCCTTGGACCTTCTTATTGACGATGAAACACAGAAATTGCATCGGAATTACATACAAAAGGCACAATGCCGACTTAAGTACATGAAGACCGACACTTCTTACTGAGTATGTTTTGATCCATTCCTGTAACACTAGTTATTGATTCTGATGGTTCCCTTCACGTTTACTGTATCCCTTGGACCTTCTTATTGACGATGAAACATAGAAATTGCATCGGAATTTAATACAAATTCCACAATGCCGACTTAAGGACAAGAAGACTGACTCTTCCTACTGACCATTCCTGTGACACTAGTTATAGATTCCGATGCTTCACTTCAGGTTTACTGTATCCCTTGGACCTTCTTATTGACGATGAAACACAGAAATTGCATCGGAATTAAATTCAAAAAGCACAATGCCGACTTAAGGACAAGAAGACTGACTCTTCCTACCGACCATTCCTGTGACACTAGTTATAGATTCCGATGCTTCACTTCAGGTTTACTGTATCCCTTGGACCCTCTTATTGACGATGAAACACAGAAATTGCATCGAAATTACATACAAAAGGCACTATGCCGACTTAAGTACATGAAGACCGACACTTCTTACTGAGTATGTTTTGAATCATTCCTGTAACACTAGTTATAGATTCCGATGCTTCACTTCAGGTTTACTGTATCCCTTGGACCTTCTTATTGACGATGAAACACAGAAATTGCATCGCAATTAAATACAAAAGGCACAATGCCGACTTAAGTACATAAAGACCGACACTTCGTACTGACAATGTTTTGAACCATTCCTGTGACACTAGTTATAGATTCCGATGCTTCACTCCAGGTTTACCGTATCCCTTAAACATTCTTATTGACGATGAAACACAGAAATTGCATCGGAATTACATACAAAATTCACAATGCCGACTTAAGTACATGAAGACCGACACTTCTTACAGAGTATGGTTCGAACCATTCCTGTAACACTAGTTATTGATTCTGATGGTTCACTTCAGGTTTACTGTATCCCTTGGACCATCTTATTGACGATGAAACACAGAAATTGCATCGGAATTAAATACAAATGGCACAATGCCGACTTAAGGACAAGAAGACTGTCTCTTCTTACTGACCATTCCTGTGACACTAGTTATAGATTCCGATGCTTCACTTCAGGTTTGCTGTATCCCTGGGACCTTCTTATTGACGATGAAACACAGAAATTGCATCGGAATTAAATACAAAAGGCACAATGCCGACTTAAGTACATGAAGACCGACACTTCTTACTGAGTATGTTTTGATCCATTCCTGTAACACTAGTTATTGATTCTGATGGTTCCCTTCAGGTTTACTGTATCCCTTGGACCTTGTTATTGACGATGAAACATAGAAATTGCATCGGAATTAAATACAAAAGGCACAATGCCGACTTAAGCACATGAAGACCGACACTTCGTACTGACTATGTTTTGAACCATTCCTGTTACACTAGTTATAGATTCCGATGCATCACTCCAGGTTTACTGTATCCCTTGGACCTTCTTATTGACGATGAAACACAGAAATTGCATCGGAATTACATACAAAAGGCACAATGCCGACTAAAGGACAAGAAGACTGACTCTTCCTACTGACCATTCCTGTGACACTAGTTATAGATTCCGATGCTTCACTTCAGGTTTACTGTATCCCTTGGACCTTCTTATTGACGATGAAACACAGAAATTGCATCGGAATTAAATACAAAAAGCACAATGCCGACTTAAGTACATGAAGACCGACAGTTTTTACTGAGTATGCTTTGATCCATTCCTGTAACACTAGTTATTGATTCTGATGGTTCCCTTCAGGTTTACTGTTTCCCTTGGACCATCTTATTGACGATGAAACACAGAAATTGCATCGGAATTAAATACAAATGGCACAATGCCAACTTAAGGACAAGAAGACTGACTCTTCCTACTGACCATTCCTGTGACACTAGTTATAGATTCCGATGCTTCACTTCACGTTTACAGTATCCCTTGGACCTACTTATTGACGATGAAACACAGAAGTTGCATCGGAATTAAATACAAAAGGCACAATGCCGACTTATGTACATGAAGACCGACAATTCGTACTGACAAGGTTTTGAACCATTCCTGTGACACTAGTTATAGACCCGATGCTTCACTCCAGGTTTACTGTATCCCTTGGATCCTCTTACTGACGATGAAACACAGAAATTGCATCGAACTTACATACAAAAGGCACTATGCCGACTTAAGTACATGAAGACCGACACTTCTTACTGAGTATGTTTTGAACCATTACTGTAACACTGGTTATAGATTCCGATGCTTCACTTCAGGTTTACTGTATCCCTTGGACCTTCTAATTGACGATGAAACACAGAAATTGCATCGCAATTAAATACAAAAGGCACAATGCCGACTTAAGTACATAAAGACCGACACTTCGTACTGACAATGTTTTGAACCATTCCTGTGACACTAGTTATAGATTCCGATGCTTCACTCCAGGTTTACTGTATCCCTTAAACATTCATATTGACGATGAAACACGGAAAATGCTACGGAATTACATACAAAATTCACAATGCCGACTTAAGTACATGAAGACCGACACTTCTTACTGGGTATGGTTCGAACCATTCCTGTAACACTAGTTATTGATTCTGATGGTTCACTTCATGTTTACTGTATCCCTTGGACCATCTTATTGACGATGAAACACAGAAATTGCATCGGAAATAAATACAAATGGCACAATGCCGACTTAAGGACAAGAAGACTGACTCTTCCTACTGAAAATTCCTGTGACACTAGTTATAGATTCCGATGTTTCACTTCAGGGTTACTGTATCCCTTGGACCTTTTTAACGACGATGAAACACAGAAATTGCATCGGAATTAAATACAAAAGGCACAATGCCGACTGAAGTACATAAAGACCGACACTTCTTACTGACTATGTTTTGAACCATTCCTGTGACACTAGTTACAGATTCCGATGCTTCACTTCATGTTTCTGTATCCCTTGGACCTTCTTAATGACGATGAAACACAGAAATAGCGTCGGAATTAAATACAAAAAGCACAATGCCGACTTACGGACTAGAAGACTGACTCTTCCTACTGACCATTCCTGTGACACTAGTTATAGATTCCGATGCTTCACTTCAGGTTTACTGTATCCCTTGGACCTTCTTATTGACGATGAAACACAGAAATTGCATCGGAATTAAATACAAAAGGCACAATGCCGTCTTAAGTTTATGAAGACCGACACTTCGTACTGACTATGTTTTGAACCATTCCTGTTACACTAGTTATAGATTCCGATGCTTCACTTCAGGTTTACTGTATCCCTTGGACCAGCTTATTGACGATGAAACACAGAAATTGCATCGGAATTAAATACAAAAGGCACAATGCCGACTTAAGTACATGAAGACCGACACTTCTTACTGAGTATGTTTTGATCCATTCCTGTAACACTAGTTATTGATTCTGATGGTTCCCTTCAGGTTTACTGTATCCCTTGGACCATATTATTGACGATGAAACATAGAAATTGCATCGGAATTAAATACAAAAGGCACAATGCCGACTTAAGTACATGAAGACCAACACTTCTTACTGACTATGTTTTGAACCATTCCTGTGACACTAGTTACATATTCCGATGCTTCACTTCATGTTTACTGTATCCCTTGGACCTTCTTATTGACGATGAAACACAGAAATAGCATCGGAATTAAATACAAAAAGCACAATGCCGACTTACGGACAAGAAGACTGACTCTTTTTACTGACCATTCCTGTGACACTAGTTATAGATTCCGATGCTTCACTTCAGGTTTACTGTATCCCTTGGACCTTCTTATTGACGATGAAACACAGACATTGCATCGGAATTAAATACAAATGGCACAATGCCGACTTAAGGACAAGAAGACTGACTCTTCCTACTGACCATTCCTGTGACACTAGTTATAGATTCCGATGTTTCACTTCAGGTTTACTGTATCCCTTGGACCTTCTTATTGACGATGAAACACAGAAGTTGCATCGGAATTAAATACAAAAGGCACAATGCCGACTTCAGTACATGAAGACCGACACTTCTTTCTGACTATGTTTTGATCCATTCCTGTAACACTAGTTATTGATTCTGATGGTTCCCTTCAGGTTTACTGTATCCCTTGGACCATATTATTGACGATGAAACATAGAAATTGCATCGGAATTAAATACAAAAGGCACAATGCCGACTTAAGTACATGAAGACCAACACTTCTTACTGACTATGTTTTGAACCATTCCTGTGACACTAGTTACAGATTCCGATGCTTCACTTCATGTTTACTGTATCCCTTGGACCTTCTTATTGACGATGAAACACAGAAATAGCATCGGAATTAAATACAAAAAGCACAATGCCGACTTACGGACAAGAAGACTGACTCTTTTTACTGACCATTCCTGTGACACTAGTTATAGATTCCGATGCTTCACTTCAGGTTTACTGTATCCCTTGGACCTTCTTATTGACGATGAAACACAGACATTGCATCGGAATTAAATACAAAAGGCACAATGCCGACCTAAGTACATGAAGACCGACACTTCGTACCGACTATGTTTTGAACCATTCCTGTTACACTAGTTATAGATTCCGATGCTTCACTCCAGGTTTACTGTATCCCTTGGACCTACTTATTGACGATGAAACACAGAAATTGCATCGTAATTACATACAAAAGGCACAATGCCGACTTAAGTACATGAAGACCGACACTTGTTACTGAGTATGTTTTGATCCATTCCTGTAACACTAGTTATTGATTCTGATGGTTCCCTTCAGGTTTACTGTATCCCTTGGACCATCTTATTGACGATGAAACACAGAAATTGCATCGGAATTAAATACAAATGGCACAATGCCGACTTAAGGACAAGAAGACTGACTCTTCCTACTGACCATTCCTGTGACACTAGTTATAGATTCCGATGTTTCACTTCAGGTTTACTGTATCCCTTGGACCTTCTTATTGACGATGAAACACAGAAGTTGCATCGGAATTAAATACAAAAGGCACAATGCCGACTTCAGTACATGAAGACCGACACTTCTTTCTGACTATGTTTTGAACCATTCCTGTGACACTAGTTATAGATTCCGATGCTGCAATCCAGGTTTACTGTATCCCTTGGACCATCTTATTGACAATGAAACAAAGAAATTGCATCGGAATGAAATACAAAAGGCACACGGCGACTTAAGTACATGAAGACCGACACTTCATAGTGACTATGTTTTGAACCATTCCTGTGACACTAGTTATAGACTCCGATGCTTCACTTCAGGTTTACTGTATTCCTTGGACCTTCTTATTGACGATGAAACACAGAAATTGCATCGGAATTAAATACAAAAGGCACAATGCCGACTTAAGAGCAAGAAGACTGACTCTTTCTACTGACCTTTCCTGTGACACTAGTTATAGATTCCGATGCTTCACTTCAGGTTTACTGTATCCCTTGGACCTTTTTACCGACGATGAAACACAGAAATTGCATCGGAATTAAATACAAAATGCACAATGCCGACTGAAGTACATGAAGACCGACACTTCTTACTGACTATGTTTTGAACCATTCCTGTGACACTAGTTACAGATTCCGATGCTTCACTTCTGTTTACTGTATCCCTTGGACCTTCTTAATGACGATGAAACACAGAAATAGCATCGGAATTAAATACAAAAAGCACAATGCCGACTTACGGACAAGAAGACTGACTCTTCCTACTGACCATTCCTGACACTAGTTATAGAATCCGATGCTTCACTTCAGGTTTACTGTATCCCTTGGACCTTCTTATTGACGATGAAACACAGAAATTGCATCGGAATTAAATACAAAAGGCACAATGCCGACTTAAGTACATGAAGACCGACACTTCGTACCAACTATGTTTTGAACCATTCCTGTTACACTAGTTATAGATTCCGATGCTTCACTCCAGGTTTACTGTATCCCTTGGACCTTCTTATTGACGATGAAACATAGAAATTGCATCGGAATTACATACAAAAGGCACAATGCCGACTTAAGTACATGAAGACCGACACTTCTTACTGAGTATGTTTTGATCCATTCCTGTAACACTTGTTATTGATTCTGATGGTTCCCTTCAGGTTTACTGTATCCCTTGGACCATCTTATTGACGATGAAACATAGAAATTGCATCGGAATTAAATACAAAAAACACAATGCCGACTTAAGTACATGAAGACCGACACATCGTACTGACTATGTTTTGAACCATTTCTGTTACACTAGTTATAGATTCCGATGCTTCACTCCAGGTTTACTGTAACCCTTGGACCTTCTTATTGACGATGAAACATAGAAATTGCATCGGAATTAAATACAAAAAACACAATGCCGACTTAAGGACAAGAAGTCTGACTCTTCCTACTCACCATTCCTGTGACACTAGTTATAGATTCCGATGCTTCACTTCATGTTTACTGTATCCCTTGGACCTTCTTATTGACGATGAAACACAGAAATTGCATCGGAATTAAATACAAAAAGCACAATGCCGACTTAAGGACAAGAAGACTGACTCTTCCTACTGACCATTCCTGTGACACTAGTTATAGATTCCGATGTTTCACTTCAGGTTTACTGTATCCCTTGGACCTTCTTATTGACGATGAAACACAGAAGTTGCATCGGAATTAAATACAAAAGGCACAATGCCGACTTAAGTACATGAAGACCGACAATTCGTACTGACAATGTTTTGAACCATTCCTGTGACACTAGTTACAGATTCCGATGCTTCACTTCAGGTTTACTGTA
Source organism: Schistocerca americana (assembly GCF_021461395.2). NCBI lineage: Eukaryota > Metazoa > Arthropoda > Insecta > Orthoptera > Acrididae > Schistocerca > Schistocerca americana. Next base: position 1,677,325 of record NW_025726192.1, on the reverse strand, counting down.
TCCCTTGGACCTTCTTATTGACGATGAAACACAGAAATTGCATCGGAATTAAATACAAAAAGCACAATGCCGACTAAAGGACAAGAAGACTGACTCTTCCTACTGACCATTCCTGTGACACTAGTTATAGATTCCGATGTTTCACTTCAGGTTTACTGTATCCCTTGGACCTTCTTATTGACGATGAAACACAGAAGTTGCATCGGAATTAAATACAAAAGGCACAATGCCGACTTAAGTACATGAAGACCGACAATTCGTACTGACAATGTTTTGAGCCATTCCTGTGACACTAGTTATAGACCCGATGCTTCACTTCAGGTTTACTGAATCTCTTAAACATTCTTATTGACGATGAAACACAGAAATTGCATCGGAATTACATACAAAATTCACAATGCCGACTTAAGTACATGAAGACCGACACTTCTTAATGAGTATGGTTCGAACCATTCCTGTAACACTAGTTATTGATTCCGATGGTTCACTTCAGGTTTACTGTATCCCTTGGACCTTCTTATTGACGATGAAACACAGAAATTGCATCGCAATTAAATACAAAAGGCACAACGCCGACTTAAGTACATTAAGACCGACACTTCGTACTGACAGTTTTGAACCATTCCTGTGACACTAGTTATAGATTCCGATGCTTCACTCCAGGTTTACTGAATCTCTTAAACATTCTTATTGACGATGAAACACAGAAATTGCATCGGAATTACATACAAAATTCACAATGCCGACTTAAGTACTTGAAGACCGACACTTCTTACTGAGTACGGTTCGAACCATTCCTGTAACACTAGTTATTGATTCTGATGGTTCACTTCAGGTTTACTGTATCCCTTGGACCATCTTATTGACGATGAAACACAGAAATTGCATCGGAATTAAATCCAAATGGCACAATGCCGACTTAAGGACAAGAAGACTGACTCTTCCTACTGACCATTCCTGTGACACTAGTTATAGATTCCGATGCTTCACTTCAGGTTTACTGTATCCCTTGGACCTTCTTATTGACGATGAAACACAGAAATTGCATCGGAATTAAATACAAAAGGCACAATGCCGACTTAAGTACATGAAGACCGACACTTTGTACTGACTATGTTTTGAACCATTCCTGTTACACTAGTTATAGATTCCGATGCTTCACTCCAGGTTTACTGTATCCCTTGGACCTGCTTATTGACGATGAAACACAGAAATTGCATCGGAATTACATACAAAAGGCACAATGCCAACTTAAGTTCATGAAGACCGACACTTCTTACTGAGTATGTTTTGATCCATTCCTGTAACACTAGTTATTGATACTGATGGTTCCCTTCAGGTTTACTGTATCCCTTGGACCATCTTATTGACGATGAAACATATAAATTGCATCGGAATTAAATACAAAAGGCGCAATGCCGACGTAAGTACATGAAGACCAACACTTCTTACTGACTATGTTTTGAATCATTCCTGTGACACTAGTTACAGATTCCGATGCTTCACTTCATGTTTACTGTATCCCTTGGACCTTCTTATTGACGATGAATCACAGAAATAGCATCGGAATTAAATACAAAAAGCACAATGCCGACTTACAGACAAGAAGACTGACTCTTCCTACTGACCATTCCTGTGACACTGGTTATAGATTCCGATGCTTCACTTCAGGTTTACTGTATCCCTTGGACCTTCTTATTGACGATGAAACACAGACATTGCATCGGAATTAAATACAAAAGGCACAATGCCGACTTAAGTACATGAAGACCGACACTTCGTACCGACTATGTTTTGAACCATTCCTGTTACACTAGTTATAGATTCCGATGCTTCACTCCAGGTTTACTGTATCCCTTGGACCTACTTATTGACGATGAAACACAGAAATTGCATCGTAATTACATACAAAAGGCACAATGCCGACTTAAGTACATGAAGACCGACACTTCTTACTGACTATGTTTTGATCCATTCCTGTAACACTAGTTATTGATTCTGATGGTTCCCTTCAGGTTTACTGTATCCCTTGGACCATCTTATTGACGATGAAACACAGAAATTGCATCGGAATTAAATACAAATGGCACAATGCCGACTTAAGGACAAGAAGACTGACTCTTCCTACTGACCATTCCTGTGACACTAGTTATAGATTCCGATGTTTCACTTCAGGTTTACTGTATCCCTTGGACCTTCTTATTGACGACGAAACACAGAAGTTGCATCGGAATGAAATACAAAAGGCACACGGCGACTTAAGTACATGAAGACCGACACTTCTTACTGACTATGTTTTGAACCATTCCTGTTACACTAGTTATAGATTCCGATGCTTCACTCCAGGTTTACTGTATCCCTTGGACCTACTTATTGACGATGAAACACAGAAATTGCATCGGAATTAAATACAAAAGGCACAATGGCGACTTAAGGGCAAGAAGACTGACTCTTTCTACTGACCTTTCCTGTGACACTAGTTATAGATTCCGATGCTTCACCTCAGGTTTACTGTATCCCTTGGACCTTTTTACCGACGATGAAACACAGAAATTGCATCGGAATTAAATACAAAATGCACAATGCCGACTGAAGTACATGAAGACCGACACTTCTTACTGACTATGTTTTGAACCATTCCTGTGACACTAGTTACAGATTCCGATGCTTCACTTCATGTTTACTGTATCCCTTGGACCTTCTTAATGACGATGAAACACAGAAATAGCGTCGGAATTAAATACAAAAAGCACAATGCCGACTTACGGACAAGAAGACTGACTCTTCCTACTGACCATTCCTGTGACACTAGTTATAGATTCCGATGCTTCACTTCAGGTTTACTGTATCCCTTGGACCTTCTTATTGACGATGAAACACAGAAATTGCATCGGAATGAAATACAAAAGGCACAATGCCGACTTAAGTACATGAAGACCGACACTTCGTACCGACTATGTTTTGAACCATTCCTGTTACACTAGTTATAGATTCCGATGCTTCACTCCAGGTTTACTGTATCCCTTGGACCTTCTTATTGACGATGAAACATAGAAATTGCATCGGAATTACATACAAAAGGCACAATGCCGACTTAAGTACATGAAGACCGACACTTCTTACTGAGTATGTTTTGATCCATTCCTGTAACACTTGTTATTGATTCTGATGGTTCCCTTCAGGTTTACTGTATCCCTTGGACCATCTTATTGACGATGAAACATAGAAATTGCATCGGAATTAAATACAAAAAACACAATGCCGACTTAAGTACATGAAGACCGACACTTCGTACTGACTATGTTTTGAACCATTCCTGTTACACTAGTTATAGATTCCGATGCTTCACTCCAGGTTTACTGTATCCTTCGGACCTTCTTATTGACGATGAAACACTGAAATTGCATCGGAATTAAATACAATAGGCACAATGCCGACTTAAGTACATGAAGACCGACACTTCTTACTGACTATGTTTTGAACCATTCCTGTGACACTAGTTACAGATTCCGATGCTTCACTTCAGGTTTACTGTATCCCTTGGACCTTCTTGTTGACGATGAAACACAGAAATTGCATCGGAACTAAATACAAAAAGCACAATGCCGACTTAAGGACAAGAAGACCGACAATTCGTACTGACAATGTTTTGAGCCATTCCTGTGACACTAGTTATAGACCCGATGCTTCACTCCAGGTTTACTGAATCTCTTAAACATTCTTAATGACGATGAAACACAGAAATTGCATCGGAATTACATACAAAATTCACAATGCCGACTTAAGTACATGAAGACCGACACTTCTTACTGAGTATGGTTCGAACCATTCCTGTAACACTAGTTATTGATTCTGATGGTTCACTTCAGGTTTACTGTATCCCTTGGACCTTCTTATTGACGATGAAACACAGAAATTGCATCGCAATTAAATACAAAAGCCACAACGCCGACTTAAGTACATTAAGACCGACACTTCGTACTGACAGTTTTGAACCATTCCTGTGACACTAGTTATAGATTCCGATGCTTCACTCCAGGTTTACTGAATCTCTTAAACATTCTTATTGACGATGAAACACAGAAATTGCATCGGAATTACATACAAAATTCACAATGCCGACTTAAGTACATGAAGACCGACACTTCTTACTGAGTATGGTTCGAACCATTCCTGTAACACTAGTTATTGATTCTGATGGTTCACTTCAGGTTTACTGTATCCCTTGGACCATCCTATTGACGATGAAACACAGAAATTGCATCGCAATTAAATACAAAAGGCACAACGCCGACTTAAGTACATTAAGACCGACACTTCGTACTGACAGTTTTGAACCATTCCTGTGACACTAGTTACAGATTCCGATGCTTCACTTCAGGTTTACTGTATCCCTTGGACCTTCTTATTGACGATGAAACACAGAAATTGCATCGGAATTAAATACAAAAAGCACAATGCCGACTTAAGGACAAGAAGACTGACTCTTCCTACTGACCATTCCTGTGACACTAGTTATAGATTCCGATGTTTCACTTCAGGTTTACTGTATCCCTTGGACCTTCTTATTGACGATGAAACACAGAAGTTGCATCGGAATTAAATACAAAAGGCACAATGCCGACGTAAGTACATGAAGACCGACAATTCGTACTGACAATGTTTTGAGCCATTCCTGTGACACTAGTTATAGACCCGATGCTTCACTCCAGGTTTACTGAATCTCTTAAACATTCTTATTGACGATGAAACACAGAAATTGCATCGGAATTACATACAAAATTCACAATGCCGACTTAAGTACATGAAGACCGACACCTCTTACTGAGTATGGTTCGAACCATTCCTGTAACACTAGTTATTGATTCTGATGGTTCACTTCAGGTTTACTGTATCCCTTGGACCTTCTTATTGACGATGAAACACAGAAATTGCATCGCAATTAAATACAAAAGGCACAACGCCGACTTAAGTACATTAAGACCGACACTTCGTACTGACAGTTTTGAACCATTCCTGTGACACTAGTTATAGATTCCGATGCTTCACTCCAGGTTTACTGAATCTCTTAAACATTCTTATTGACGATGAAACACAGAAATTGCATCGGAATTACATACAAAATTCACAATGCCGACTTAAGTACATGAAGACCGACACTTCTTACTGAGTATGGTTCGAACCATTCCTGTAACACTAGTTATTGATTCTGATGGTTCACTTCAGGTTTACCGTATCCCTTGGACCTTCTTATTGACGATGAAACACACAAATTGCATCGCAATTAAATACAAAAGGCACAACGCCGACTTAAGTACATTAAGACCGACACTTCGTACTGACAGTTTTGAACCATTCCTGTGACACTAGTTATAGATTCCGATGCTTCACTCCAGGTTTACTGAATCTCTTAAACATTCTTATTGACGATAAAACACAGAAATTGCATCGGAATTACATACAAAATTCACAATGCCGACTTAAGTACATGAAGACCGACACTTCTTACTGAGTACGGTTCGAACCATTCCTGTAACACTAGTTATTGATTCTGATGGTTCACTTCAGGTTTACTGTATCCCTTGGACCATCTTATTGACGATGAAACACAGAAATTGCATCGGAATTAAATACAAATGGCACAATGCCGACTTAAGGACAAGAAGACTGACTCTTCCTACTGACCATTCCTGTGACACTAGTTATGGATTCCGATGTTTCACTTCAGGTTTACTGTATCCCTTGGACCTTCTTATTGACGATGAAACACAGAAATTGCATCGGAATTAAATACAAAAGGCACAATGCCGACTTAAGTACATGAAGACCGACACTTCTTTCTGACTATGTTTTGAAGCATTCCTGTGCCACTAGTTATAGATTCCGATGCTTCAATCCAGGTTAACTGTATCCCTTGGACCATCTTATTGACAATGAAACAGAGAAATTGCATCGGAATGAAATACAAAAGGCACACGGCGACTTAAGTACATGAAGACCGACACTTCTTACTGACTATGTTTTGAACGATTCCTGTAACACTAGTTATAGATTCCTATGCTTCACTTCATGCTTACTGTATCCCTTGGACCTTCTTATTGACGAAGAAACACATAAATTGCATTGGAATTAAATACGAAAGGAACAATTCCGACTTAAGGACAAGAAGACTGACTCTTCCTACTGACCATTCCTGTGAAACTAGTTATAGATTCCGATGCATCACTACAGGTTTACTGTATCCCTTGGACCTTCTTATTGACGATGAAACACAGAAATAGCATAGGATTTAAATACAAAGGGCACAATGCCGACTTAAGTACATGAAGACCGACACTTTTAACTGACTATGTTTGAACCATTCCTGGGACACCAGTTATAGATTCCGATGCTTCACTCCAGGTTTACTGTATCCCTTGGACCTTCTTATTGACGATGAAACACAGAAATTGCTTCGGAATTAAATACAAAATGCACAATGCCGACTTTAGTTTATGAAGACCGACACTTCTTACTGACTATGTTTTGAACCATTCCTTCAACACTAGTTATAGATTCCGATGCTTCACTTCAGGTTTACTGTATCCCTTGGACCTTCTTATTGACGATGAAACACAGAAATTGCATCGGTATTAAATACAAAAGGCACAATGCCGACTTAAGGACAAGAAGACTGACGCTTCCTACTGACCCTTTCTGTGACACTAGTTATAGATTCCGATGCTTCACTTCAGGTTTACTGTATCCCTCGGACCTTCTCATTGACGATGAAACACAGAAATTGCATCGGAATTAAATACAAAAGGCACAATGCCGACTTAAGGGCAAGAAGACTGACTCTTCCTACTGACCTTTCCTGTGACACTAGTTATAGATTCCGTTGCTTCACTTCAGGTTTACTGTATCCCTTGGACCTTTTTACCGACGATGAAACACAGAAATTGCATCGGAATTAAATACAAAAGGCACAATGCCGACTTAAGTACATGAAGACCGACACTTCTTACTCACTATGTTTTGAACCATTCCTGTGACACTAGTTACAGATTCCGATGCTTCACTTCATGTATACTGTATCCCTTGGACCTTCTTATTGACGATGAAACACAGAAATAGCATCGGAATTAAATACAAGAAGCACAATGCCGACTTACGGACAAGAAGACTGACTCTTCCTACTGACCATTCCTGTGACACTAGTTATAGATTCCGATGCTTCACTTCAGGTTTACTGTATCCCTTGGACCTTAATATTGACGATGAAACACAGAAATTGCATCGGAATTAAATACAAAAGGCACAATGCCGACTTAAGTACATGAAGACCGACACTTCGTACCGACTATGTTTTGAACCATTCCTGCTACACTAGTTATTGATACTGATGGTTCCCTTCAGGTTTACTGTATCCCTTGGACCATCTTATTGACGATGAAACATAGAAATTGCATCGGAATTAAATACAAAAGGCACAATGCCGACTTAAGTACATGAAGACCAACACTTCTTACTGACTATGTTTTGAATCATTCCTGTGACACTAGTTACAGATTCCGATGCTTCACTTCATGTTTACTGTATCCCTTGGACCTTCTTATTGACGATGAAACACAGAAATAGCATCGGAATTAAATACAAAAAGCACAATGCCGACTTACGGACAAGAAGACTGACTCTTCCTACTGACCATTCCTGTGACACTAGTTATAGATTCCGATGCTTCACTTCAGGTTTACTGTATCCCTTGGACCTTCTTATTGACGATGAAACACAGACATTGCATCGGAATTAAATACAAAAGGCACAATGCCGACTTAAGTACATGAAGACCGACACTTCGTACCGACTATGTTTTGAACCATTCCTGTTACACTAGTTATAGATTCCGATGCTTCACTCCAGGTTTACTGAATCCCTTGGACCTACTTATTGACGATGAAACACAGAAATTGCATCGTAATTACATACAAAAGGCACAATGCCGACTTAAGTACATGAAGACCGACACTTCTTACTGAGTATGTTTTGATCCATTCCTGTAACACTAGTTATTGATTCTGATGGTTCCCTTCAGGTTTACTGTATCCCTTGGACCATCTTATTGACGATGAAACACAGAAGTTGCTTCGGAATTAAATACAAATGGCACAATGCCGACTTAAGGACAAGAAGACTGACTCTTCCTACTGACCATTCCTGTGACACTAGTTATAGATTCCGATGTTTCACTTCAGGTTTACTGTATCCCTTGGACATTCTTATTGACGATGAAACACAGAAGTTGCATCGGAATTAAATACAAAAGGCACAATGCCGACTTAAGTACATAAAGACCTACACTTCTTTCTGACTATGTTTTGAACCATTCCTGTGACACTAGTTATAGATTCCAATGCTTCAATCCAGGTTTACTGTATCCCTTGGACCATCTTATTGACAATGAAACAAAGAAATTGCATCGGAATGAAATACAAAAGGCACACGGCGACTTAAGTACATGAAGACCGACACTTCTTACTGACTATGTTTTGAACCATTCCTGTTACACTAGTTATAGATTCCGATGCTTCACTCCAGGTTTACTGTATCCCTTGGACCTACTTATTGACGATGAAACACAGAAATTGCATCGGAATTAAATACAAATGGCACAATGCCGACTTAAGGGCAAGAAGACTGACTCTTTCTACTGACCTTTCCTGTAACACTAGTTATAGATTCCGATGCTTCACTTCAGGTTTACTGTATCCCTTGGACCTTCTTATTGACGATGAAACACAGAAATTGCATCGGAATTAAATACAAAATGCACAATGCCGACTGAAGTACATGAAGACCGACACTTCTTACTGACTATGTTTTGAACCATTCCTGTGACACTAGTTACAGATTCCGATGCTTCACTTCATGTTTACTGTATCCCTTGGACCTTCTTAATGACGATGAAACACAGAAATAGCATCGGAATTAAATACAAAAAGCACAATGCCGACTTACGGACAAGAAGACTGACTCTTCCTACTGACCATTCCTGTGACACTAGTTATAGATTCCGATGCTTCACTTCAGGTTTACTGTATCCCTTGGACCTTCTTATTGACGATGAAACACAGACATTGCATCGGAATTAAATACAAAAGGCACAATGCCGACTTAAGTACATGAAGACCGACACTTCGTACCGACTATGTTTTGAACCATTCCTGTTACACTAGTTATAGATTCCGATGCTTCACTCCAGGTTTACTGAATCCCTTGGACCTACTTATTGACGATGAAACACAGAAATTGCATCGTAATTACATACAAAAGGCACAATGCCGACTTAAGTACATGAAGACCGACACTTCTTACTGAGTATGTTTTGATCCATTCCTGTAACACTAGTTGTTGATTCTGATGGTTCCCTTCAGGTTTACTGTATCCCTTGGACCATCTTATTGACGATGAAACACAGAAGTTGCTTCGGAATTAAATACAAATGGCACAATGCCGACTTAAGGACAAGAAGACTGACTCTTCCTACTGACCATTCCTGTGACACTAGTTATAGAATCCGATGTTTCACTTCAGGTTTACTGTATCCCTTGGACATTCTTATTGACGATGAAACACAGAAGTTGCATCGGAATTAAATACAAAAGGCACAATGCCGACTTAAGTACATAAAGACCTACACTTCTTTCTGACTATGTTTTGAACCATTCCTGTGACACTAGTTATAGATTCCAATGCTTCAATCCAGGTTTACTGTATCCCTTGGACCATCTTATTGACAATGAAACAAAGAAATTGCATCGGAATGAAATACAAAAGGCACACGGCGACTTAAGTACATGAAGACCGACACTTCTTACTGACTATGTTTTGAACCATTCCTGTTACACTAGTTATAGATTCCGATGCTTCACTCCAGGTTTACTGTATCCCTTGGACCTACTTATTGACGATGAAACACAGAAATTGCATCGGAATTAAATACAAATGGCACAATGCCGACTTAAGGGCAAGAAGACTGACTCTTTCTACTGACCTTTCCTGTAACACTAGTTATGGATTCCGATGCTTCACTTCAGGTTTACTGTATCCCTTGGACCTTCTTATTGACGATGAAACACAGAAATTGCATCGGAATTAAATACAAAATGCACAATGCCGACTGAAGTACATGAAGACCGACACTTCTTACTGACTATGTTTTGAACCATTCCTGTGACACTAGTTACAGATTCCGATGCTTCACTTCATGTTTACTGTATCCCTTGGACCTTCTTAATGACGATGAAACACAGAAATAGCATCGGAATTAAATACAAAAAGCACAATGCCGACTTACGGACAAGAAGACTGACTCTTCCTACTGACCATTCCTGTGACACTAGTTATAGATTCCGATGCTTCACTTCAGGTTTACTGTATCCCTTGGACCTTCTTATTGACGATGAAACACAGAAATTGCATCGGAATTAAATACAAAAGGCACAATGCCGACTTAAGTACATGAAGACCGACACTTCGTACCGACTATGTTTTGAACCATTCCTGTTACACTAGTTATTGATTCCGATGCTTCACTCCAGGTTTACTGTATCCCTTGGACCTTCTTATTGACGATGAAACACAGAAATTGCGTCGGAATTACATACAAAAGGCACAATGCCGACTTAAGTACATGAAGACCGACACTTCTTACTGAGTATGTTTTGATCCATTCCTGTAACACTTGTTATTGACTCTGATGGTTCCCTTCAGGTTTACTGTATCCCTTGGACCATCTTATTGACGATGAAACATAGAAATTGCATCGGAATTAAATACAAAAAACAAAATGCCGACTGAAGTACATGAAGTCCGACACTTCGTACTGACTATGTTTTGAACCATTCCTGTTACACTAGTTATAGATTCCGATGCTTCACTCCAGGTTTACTGTATCCCTCGGACCTTCTTATTGACGATGAAACACTGAAATTGCATCGGAATTAAATACAATAGGCACAATGCCGACTTAAGTACATGAAGACCGACACTTCTTACTGACTATGCTTTGAACCATTCCTGTGACACTAGTTACAGATTCCGATGCTTCACATCAGGTTTACTGTATCCCTTGGACCTTCTAATTGACGATGAAACACAGAAATTGCATCGGAACTAAATACAAAAAGCACAATGCCGACTTAAGGACAAGAAGACCGACAATTCGTACTGACAATGTTTTGAGCCATTCCTGTGACACTAGTTATAGACCCGATGCTTCACTCCAGGTTTACTGAATCTCTTAAACATTCTTATTGACGATGAAACACAGAAATTGCATCGGAATTACATACAAAATTCACAATGCCGACTTAAGTACATGAAGACCGACACTTCTTACTGAGTATGGTTCGAACCATTCCTGTAACACTAGTTATTGGTTCTGATGGTTCACTTCAGGTTTACTGTATCCCTTGGACCTTCTTATTGACGATGAAACACAGAAATTGCATCGCAATTAAATACAAAATGCACAACGCCGACTTAAGTACATTAAGACCGACACTTCGTACTGACAGTTGTGAACCATTCCTGTGACACTAGTTATAGATTCCGATGCTTCACTCCAGGTTTACTGAATCTCTTAAACATTCGTATTGACGATGAAACACAGAAATTGCATCGGAATTACATACAAAATTCACAATGCCGACTTAAGTACATGAAGACCGACACTTCTTACTGAGTATGGTTCGAACCATTCCTGTAACACTAGTTATTGATTCTGATGGTTCACTTCAGGTTTACTGTATCCCTTGGACCTTCTTATTGACGATGAAACACAGAAATTGCATCGCAATTAACTACAAAAGGCACAACGCCGACTTAAGTACATTAAGACCGACACTTCGTACAGACAGTTTTGAACCATTCCTGTGACACTAGTTACAGATTCCGATGCTTCACTTCAGGTTTACTGTATCCCTTGGACCTTCTTATTGACGATGAAACACAGAAATTGCATCGGAATTAAATACAAAAAGCACAATGCCGACTTAAGGACAAGAAGACTGACTCTTCCTACTGACCATTTCTGTGACACTAGTTATAGATTCCGATGTTTCACTTCAGGTTTACTGTATCCCTTGGACCTTCTTATTGACGATGAAACACAGAAGTTGCATCGGAATTAAATACAAAAGGCACAATGCCGACTTAAGTACATGAAGACCGACAATTCGTACTGACAATGTTTTGAGCCATTCCTGTGACATTAGTTATAGACCCGATGCTTCACTCCATGTTTACTGAATCCCTTAAACATTCTTATTGACGATGAAACACAGAAATTGCATCGGAATTACATACAAAATTCACAATGCCGACTTAAGTACTTGAAGACCGACACTTCTTACTGAGTATGGTTCGAACCATTCCTGTAACACTAGTTATTGATTCTGATGGTTCACTTCAGGTTTACTGTATCCCTTGGACCTTCTTATTGACGATGAAACACAGAAATTGCATCGCAATTAAATACAAAAGGCACAACGCCGACTTAAGTACATTAAGACCGACACTTCGTACTGACAGTTTTGAACCATTCCTGTGACACTAGTTATAGATTCCGATGCTTCACTCCAGGTTTACTGAATCACTTAAACATTCTTATTGACGATGAAACACAGAAATTGCATCGGAATTACATACAAAATTCACAATGCCGACTTAAGTACATGAAGACCGACACTTCTTACTGAGTACGGTTCGAACCATTCCTGTAACACTAGTTATTGATTCTGATGGTTCACTTCAGGTTTACTGTATCCCTTGGACCATCTTATTGACGATGAAACACAGAAATTGCATCGGAATTAAATACAAATGGCACAATGCCGACTTAAGGACAAGAAGACTGACTCTTCCTACTGACCATTCCTGTGACACTAGTTATGGATTCCGATGTTTCACTTCAGGTTTACTGTATCCCTTGGACCTTCTTATTGACGATGAAACACAGATATTGCTTCGGAATTAAATACAAAAGGCACAATGCCGACTTAAGTACATGAAGACCGACACTTCTTTCTGACTATGTTTTGAACCATTCCTGTGCCACTAGTTATAGATTCCGATGCTTCAATCCAGGTTTACTGTATCCCTTGGACCATCTTATTGACAATGAAACAGAGAATTTGCATCGGAATGAAATACAAAAGGCACACGGCGACTTAAGTACATGAAGACCGACACTTCTTACTGACTATGTTTTGAACGATTCCTGTAACACTAGTTATAGATTCCTATGCTTCACTTCATGCTTACTGTATCCCTTGGACCTTCTTATTGACGAAGAAACACATAAATTGCATCGGAATTAAATACGAAAGGAACAATTCCGACTTAAGGACAAGAAGACTGACTCTTCCTACTGACCATTCCTGTGAAACTAGTTATAGATTCCGATGCATCACTACAGGTTTACTGTATCCCTTGGACCTTCTTATTGACGATGAAACACAGAAATAGCATAGGATTTAAATACAAAAGGCACAATGCCGACTTAAGTACATGAAGACCGACACTTCTAACTGACTATGTTTGAACCATTCCTGGGACACCAGTTATAGATTCCGATGCTTCACTCCAGGTTTACTGTATCCCTTGGACCTTCTTATTGACGATGAAACACAGAAATTGCTTCGGAATTAAATACAAAAGGCACAATGCCGACTTTAGTTTATGAAGACCGAAACTTCTTACTGACTATGTTTTGAACCATTCCTTCAACACTAGTTATAGATTCCGATGCTTCACTTCAGGTTTACTGTATCCCTTGGACCTTCTTATTGACGATGAAACACAGAAATTGCATCGGTATTAAATACAAAAGGCACAATGCCGACTTAAGGACAAGAAGACTGACGCTTCCTACTGACCCTTTCTGTGACACTAGTTATAGATTCCGATGCTTCACTTCAGGTTTTCTGTATCCCTTGGACCTTCTCATTGACGATGAAACACAGAAATTGCATCGGAATTAAATACAAAAGGCACAATGCCGACTTAAGTACATGAAGACCGACACTTCTTACTCACTATGTTTTGAACCATTCCTGTGACACTAGTTACAGATTCCGATGCTTCACTTCATGTATACTGTATCCCTTGGACCTTCTTATTGACGATAAAACACAGAAATAGCATCGGAATTAAATACAAGAAGCACAATGCCGACTTACGGACAAGAAGACTGACTCTTCCTACTGACCATTCCTGTGACACTAGTTATAGATTCCGATGCTTCACTTCAGGTTTACTGTATCCCTTGGACCTTAATATTGACGATGAAACACAGAAATTGCATCGGAATTAAATACAAAAGGCACAATGCCGACTTAAGTACATGAAGACCGACACTTCGTACCGACTATGTTTTGAACCATTCCTGTTACACTAGTTATAGATTCCGATGCTTCACTCCAGGTTTACTGTGTCCCTTGGACCTTCTTATTGACGATGAAACACAGAAATTGCATCGGAATTACATTCAAAAGGCACAATGCCGACTTAAGTACATAAGGACCGACACTTCTTACTGAGTATGTTTTGATCCATTCCTGTAACACTAGTTATTGATTCTGATGGTTCCCTTCAGGTTTACTGTATCCCTTGGACCTTCTAATTGACGATGAAACATAGAAATTGCATCGGAATTAAATACAAATGGCACAATGCCGACTTAAGGACAAGAAGACTGCCTCCTCCTACTGACCATTCCTGTGACACTAGTTATAGATTCCGATGCTTCACTTCAGGTTTACTGTATCCCTTGGACCTTCTTATTGACGATGAAACACAGAAATTGCATCGGAATTAAATACAAAAAACACAATGCCGACTTAAGGACAAGAAGACGGACTCTTCCTACTGACCATTCCTGTGACACTAGTTATAGATTCCGATGCTTCACTTCAGGTTTACTGTATCCCTCGGACCTTCTTATTGACGATGAAACACAGAAATTGCATCGGAATTAAATACAAAAGGCACAATGCCAACTTAAGTACATGAAGACCGACACTTCTTCCTGACTATGTTTTGAACCATTCCTGTGACACTAGTTACAGATTCCGATGCTTCACTTCAGGTTTACTGTATCCCTTGGACCTTCTTATTGACGATGAAACGCAGAAATTGCATCGGAATTAAATACAAAAAGCACAATGCCGACTTAAGGACAAGAAGACTGACTCTTCCTACTGACCATTCCTGTGACACTAGTTATAGATTCAGATGCTTCACTTCAGGTTTACTGTATCCCTTGGACCTTCTTATTGACGATGAAACACAGAAGTTGCATCGGAATTAAATACAAAAGGCACAATGCTGACTTAAGTACATGAAGACCGACAATTCGTACTGACAATGTTTTGAACCATTCCTGTGACACTAGTTATAGACCCGATGCTTCACTCCAGGTTTACTGTATCCCTTGGACCCTCTTATTGACGATGAAACACAGAAATTGCGTCGAAATTACATACAAAAGGCACTATTCCGTCTTAAGTACATGTAGACCGACACTTCTTACTGAGTATGTTTTGAACCATTCCTGTAACACTAGTTATTGAGTCTGATGGTTCCCTTCAGGTTTACTGTATCCCTTGGACCATCTTATTGACGATGAAACATAGAAATTGCATCGGAATTAAATACAAAAGGCACAATGCCGACTTAAGTACATGAAGACCGACACTTCTTACTGACTATGTTTTGAACCATTCCTGTGACACTAGTTACAGATTCCGATGTTTCACTTCATGTTTACTGTATCCCTTGGACCTTCTTATTGACGATGAAACACAGAAATAGCATCGGAATTAAATACAAAAAGCACAATGCCGACATACGGACAAGAAGACTGACTCTTCCTACTGACCATTCCTGTGACACTAGTTATAGATTCCGATGCTTCACTTCAGGTTTACTGTATCCCTTGGACCTTCTTATTGACGATGAAACACAGAAATTGCATCGGAATTAAATACAAAAGGCACAATGCCGACTTAAGTACATGAAGACCGACACTTCGTACCGACTATGTTTTGAACCATTCCTGTTACACTAGTTATAGATTCCGATGCTTCACTCCAGGTTTACTGTATCCCTTGGACCTACGTATTGACGATGAAACACAGAAATTGCATCGGAATTACATACAAAAGGCACAATGCCGACTTAAGTACATGAAGACCGACACTTCTTACTGAGTATGCTTTGATCCATTCCTGTAACACTAGTTATTGATTCTGATGGTTCCCTTCAGGTTTACTGTATCCCTTGGACCATCTTATTGACGATGAAACACAGAAATTGCATCGGAATTAAATACAAATGGCACAATGCCGACTTAAGGACAAGAAGACTGACTCTTCCTACTGACCATTCCTGTGACACTAGTTATTGATTCCGATGTTTCACTTCAGGTTTACTGTATCCCTTGGACCTTCTTACTGACGATGAAACACAGAAGTTGCATCGGAATTAAATACAAAAGGCACAATGCCGACTTAAGTACATGAAGACCGACACTTCTTTCTGACTATGTTTTGAACCATTCCTGTGACACTAGTTATAGATTCCGATGCTTCAATCCAGGTTTACTGTATCCCTTGGACCATCTTATTGACAATGAAACAAAGAAATTGCATCGGAGTGGAATACAAAAGGCACACGGCGACTTAAGTACATGAAGACCGACACTTCTTACTGACTATGTTTTGAACCATTCCTGTGACACTAGTTATAGACTCCGATGCTTCACTTCAGGTTTACTGTATCCCTTGGACCTTCTTATTGACGATGAAACACAGAAATTGCATCGGAAATAAATACAAAAGGCACAATGCCGACTTAAGGGCAAGAAGACTGACTCTTTCTACTGACCTTTCCTGTGACACTAGTTATAGATTCCGATGCTTCACTTCAGGTTTACTGTATCCCTTGGACCTTTTTACCGACGATGAAACACAGAAATTGCATCGGAATTAAATACAAAATGCACAATGCCGACTGAAGTACATGAAGACCGACACTTCTTACTGACTATGTTTTGAACCATTCCTGTGACACTAGTTACAGATTCCGATGCTCCACTTCATGTTTACTGTATCCCTTGGACCTTCCTAATGACGATGAAACACAGAAATAGCATCGGAATTAAATACAAAAAGCACAATGCCGACTTACGGACAAGAAGACTGACTCTTCCTACTGACCATTCCTGTGACACTAGTTATAGATTCCGATGCTTCACTTCAGGTTTACTGTATTCCTTGGACCTTCTTATTGACGATGAAACACAGAAATTGCATCGGAATTAAATAAAAAAGGCACAATGCCGACTTAAGTACATGAAGACCGACACTTCGTACCGACTATGTTTTGAACCATTCCTGTTACACTAGTTATAGATTCCGATGCTTCACTCCGGGTTTACTGTATCCCTTGGACCTTCTTATTGACGATGAAACACAGAAATTGCATCGGAATTACATACAAAAGGCACAATGCCGACTTAAGTACATGAAGACCGACACTTCTTACTGACTATGTTTTGATCCATTCCTGTAACACTTGTTATTGATTCTGATGGTTCCCTTCAGGTTTACTGTATCCCTTGGCCATCTTATTGACGATGAAACATAGAAATTGCATCGGAATTAAATACAAAAAACACAATGCCGACTTAAGTACATGAAGACCGACACTTCGTACTGACTATGTGTTGAACCATTCCTGTTACACTAGTTATAGATTCCGATGCTTCACTCCAGGTTTACTGTATCCCTTGGACCTTCTTATTGACGATGAAACATAGAAATTGCATCGGAATTAAATACAAAAAGCACAATGCCGACTTAAGGACAAGAAGTCTGACTCTTCCTACTGACCATTCCTGTGACACTAGTTATAGATTCCGATGCTTCACTTCAGGTTTACTGTATCCCTTGGACCTTGTTATTGACGATGAAACACAGAAATTGCTTCGGAATTAAATACAAAAAGCACAATGCCGACTTAAGGACAAGAAGCCTGACTCTTCCTACTGACCATTCCTGTGACACTAGTTATAGATTCCGATGCTTCACTTCAGGTTTACTGTATCCCTTGGACCTTCTTATTGACGATGAAACATAGAAATTGCATCGGAATTAAATACAAAAAGCACAATGCCGACTTAAGGACAAGAAGTCTGACTCTTCCTACTGACCATTCCTGTGACACTAGTTATAGATTCCGATGCTTCACTTCAGGTTTACTGTATCCCTTGGACCTTCTTATTGACGATGAAACACAGAAATTGCATCGGAATTACATACAAAAGGCACAATGCCGACTTAAGTACATGAAGACCGACACTTCTTACTGACTATGTTTTGATCCATTCCTGTAACACTAGTTATTGATTCTGATGGTTCCCTTCAGGTTTACTGTATCCCTTGGACCTTCTAATTGACGATGAAACATAGAAATTGCATCGGAATTAAATACAAATGGCACAATGCCGACTTAAGGACAAGAAGACTGCCTCCTCCTACTGACCATTCCTGTGACACTAGTTATAGATTCAGATGCTTCACTTCAGGTTTACTGTATCCCTTGGACCTTCTTATTGACGATGAAACACAGAAGTTGCATCGGAATTAAATACAAAAGGCACAATGCTGACTTAAGTACATGAAGCCCGACAATTCGTACTGACAATGTTTTGAACCATTCCTGTGACACTAGTTATAGACCCGATGCTTCACTCCAGGTTTACTGTATCCCTTGGACCCTCTTATTGACGATGAAACACAGAAATTGCATCGAAATTACATACAAAAGGCACTATTCCGTCTTAAGTACATAAAGACCGACACTTCTTACTGAGTATGTTTTGAACCATTCCTGTAACACTAGTTATTGAGTCTGATGGTTCCCTTCAGGTTTACTGTATCCCTTGGACCATCTTATTGACGATGAAACATAGAAATTGCATCGGAATTAAATACAAAAGGCACAATGCCGACTTAAGTACATGAAGACCGACACTTCTTACTGACTATGTTTTGAATCAATCCTGTGACAATAGTTACAGATTCCGATGTTTCACTTCATGTTTACTGTATCCCTTGGACCTTCTTATTGACGATGAAACACAGAAATAGCATCGGAATTAAATACAAAAAGCACAATGCCGACATACGGACTAGAAGACTGACTCTTCCTACTGACCATTATTGTGACACTAGTTATAGATTCCGATGCTTCACTTCAGGTTTACTGTATCCCTTGGACCTTCTTATTGACGATGAAACACAGAAATTGCATCGGAATTAAATACAAAAGGCACAATGCCGACTTAAGTACATGAAGACCGACACTTCGTACCGACTATGTTTTGAACCATTCCTGTTACACTAGTTATAGATTCCGATGCTTCACTCCAGGTTTACTGTATCCCTTGGACCTACGTATTGACGATGAAACACAGAAATTGCATCGGAATTACATACAAAAGGCACAATGCCGACTTAAGTACATGAAGACCGACACTTCTTACTGAGTATGCTTTGATCCATTCCTGTAACACTAGTTATTGATTCTGATGGTTCCCTTCAGGTTTACTGTATCCCTTGGACCATCTTATTGACGATGAAACACAGAAATTGCATCGGAATGAAATACAAATGGCACAATGCCGACTTAAGGACAAGAAGACTGACTTTTCCTACTGACCATTCCTGTGACACTAATTATTGATTCCGATGTTTCACTTCAGGTTTACTGTATCCCTTGGACCTTCTTACTGACGATGAAACACAGAAGTTGCATCGGAATTAAATACAAAAGGCACAATGCCGACTTAAGTACATGAAGACCGACACTTCTTTCTGACTATGTTTTGAACCATTCCTGTGACACTAGTTATACATTCCGATGCTTCAATCCAGGTTTACTGTATCCCTTGGACCATCTTATTGACAATGAAACAAAGAAATTGCATCGGAATGGAATACAAAAGGCACACGGCGACTTAAGTACATGAAGACCGACACTTCTTACTGACTATGTTTTGAACCATTCCTGTGACACTAGTTATAGACTCCGATGCTTCACTTCAGGTTTACTGTATCCCTTGGACCTTCTTATTGACGATGAAACACAGAAATTGCATCGGAAATAAATACAAAAGGCACAATGCCGACTTAAGGGCAAGAAGACTGACTCTTTCTACTGACCTTTCCTGTGACACTAGTTATAGATTCCGATGCTTCACTTCAGGTTTACTGTATCCCTTGGACCTTTTTACCGACGATGAAACACAGAAATTGCATCGGAATTAAATACAAAATGCACAATGCCGACTGAAGTACATGAAGACCGACACTTCTTACTGACTATGTTTTGAACCATTCCTGTGACACTAGTTACAGATTCCGATGCTCCACTTCATGTTTACTGTATCCCTTGGACCTTCTTAATGACGATGAAACACAGAAATAGCATCGGAATTAAATACAAAAAGCACAATGCCGACTTACGGACAAGAAGACTGACTCTTCCTACTGACCATTCCTGTGACACTAGTTATAGATTCCGATGCTTCACTTCAGGTTTACTGTATCCCTTGGACCTTCTTATTGACGATGAAACACAGAAATTGCATCGGAATTAAATAAAAAAGGCACAATGCCGACTTAAGTACATGAAGACCGACACTTCGTACCGACTATGTTTTGAACCATTCCTGTTACACTAGTTGTAGATTCCGATGCTTCACTCCAGGTTTACTGTATCCCTTGGACCTTCTTATTGACGATGAAACACAGAAATTGCATCGGAATTACATACAAAAGGCACAATGCCGACTTAAGTACATGAAGACCGACACTTCTTACTGAGTATGTTTTGATCCATTCCTGTAACACTTGTTATTGATTCTGATGGTTCCCTTCAGGTTTACTGTATCCCTTGGCCATCTTATTGACGATGAAACATAGAAATTGCATCGGAATTAAATACAAAAAGCACAATGCCGACTTAAGGACAAGAAGTCTGACTCTTCCTACTGATCATTCCTGTGACACTAGTTATAGATTCCGATGCTTCACTTCAGGTTTACTGTATCCCTTGGACCTTGTTATTGACGATGAAACACAGAAATTGCTTCGGAATTAAATACAAAAAGCACAATGCCGACTTAAGGACAAGAAGACTGACTCTTCCTACTGACCATTCCTGTGACACTAGTTATAGATTCCGATGCTTCACTTCAGGTTTACTGTATCCCTCGGACCTTCGTATTGACGATGAAACACTGAAATTGCATCGGAATTAAATACAATAGGCACAATGCCGACTTAAGGACAAGAAGACTGACTCTTCCTACTGACCATTCCTGTGACACTAGTTATGGATTCCGATGTTTCACTTCAGGTTTACTGTATCCCTTGGACCTTCTTATTGACGATGAAACACAGAAATTGCATCGGAATTAAATACAAAAGGCACAATGCCGACTTAAGTACATGAAGACCGACACTTCTTTCTGACCATGTTTTGAACCATTCCTGTGCCACTAGTTATAGATTCCGATGCTTCAATCCAGGTTTACTGTATCCCTTGGACCATCTTATTGACAATGAAACAGAGAAATTGCATCGGAATGAAATACAAAAGGCACACAGCGACTTAAGTACATGAAGACCGACACTTCTTACTGACTATGTTTTGAACGATTCCTGTAACACTAGTTATAGATTCCTATGCTTCACTTCATGCTTACTGTATCCCTTGGACCTTCTTATTGACGAAGAAACACATAAATAGCATCGGAATTAAATACGAAAGGAACAATTCCGACTTAAGGACAAGAAGACTGACTCTTCCTACTGACAATTCCTGTGAAACTAGTTATAGATTCCGATGCATCACTACAGGTTTACTGTATCCCTTGGACCTTCTTATTGATGATGAAAC
Source organism: Schistocerca americana (assembly GCF_021461395.2). Taxonomy (NCBI): domain Eukaryota; kingdom Metazoa; phylum Arthropoda; class Insecta; order Orthoptera; family Acrididae; genus Schistocerca; species Schistocerca americana. The sequence continues at coordinate 1,655,314 of NW_025726192.1, read as the reverse complement.
ACAGAAATAGCATAGGATTTAAATACAAAAGGCACAATGCCGACTTAAGTACATGAAGACCGACACTTCTAACTGACTATGTTTAAACCATTCCTGGGACACCAGTTATAGATTCCGATGCTTCACTCCAGGTTTACTGTATCCCTTGGACCTTCTTATTGACGATGAAACACAGAAATTGCTTCGGAATTAAATACAAAAGGCACAATGCCGACTTTAGTTTATGAAGACCGACACTTCTTACTGACTATGTTTTGAACCATTCCTTCAACACTAGTTATAGATTCCGATGCTTCACTTCAGGTTTACTGTATCCCTTGGACCTTCTTATTGACGATGAAACACAGAAATTGCATCGGTATTAAATACAAAAGGCACAATGCCGACTTAAGGACAAGAAGACTGCCTCTTCCTACTGACCATTCCTGTGACACTAGTTATAGATTCCGATGCTTCACTTCAGGTTTACTGTATCCCTTGGACCTTCTTATTGACGATGAAACACAGAAATTGCATCGGAATTAAATACAAAAAGCACAATGCCGACTTAAGGACAAGAAGACGGACTCTTCCTACTGACCATTCCTGTGACACTAGTTATAGATTCCGATGCTTCACTTCAGGTTTACTGTATCCCTCGGACCTTCTTATTGACGATGGAACACAGAAATTGCATCGGAATTAGATACAAAAGGCACAATGCCAACTTAAGTACATGAAGACCGACACTTCTTCCTGACTATGTTTTGAACCATTCCTGTGACACTAGTTACAGATTCCGATGCTTCACTTCAGGTTTACTGTATCCCTTGGACCTTCTTATTGACGATGAAACGCAGAAATTGCATCGGAATTAAATACAAAAAGCACAATGCCGACTTAAGGACAAGAAGACTGACTCTTCCTACTGACCATTCCTGTGACACTAGTTATAGATTCAGATGCTTCACTTCAGGTTTACTGTATCCCTTGGACCTTCTTATTGACGATGAAACACAGAAGTTGCATCGGAATTAAATACAAAAGGCACAATGCTGACTTAAGTACATGAAGACCGACAATTCGTACTGACAATGTTTTGAACCATTCCTGTGACACTAGTTATAGACCCGATGCTTCACTCCAGGTTTACTGTATCCCTTGGACCCTCTTATTGACGATGAAACACAGAAATTGCATCGAAATTACATACAAAAGGCACTATTCCGACTTAAGTACATGAAGACCGACACTTCTTACTGAGTATGTTTTGAACCATTCCTGTAACACTAGTTATTGATTCTGATGGTTCCCTTCAGGTTTACTGTATCCCTTGGACCATCTTATTGACGATGAAACATAGAAATTGCATCGGAATTAAATACAAAAGGCACAATGCCGACTTAAGTACATGAAGACCGACACTTCTTACTGACTATGTTTTGAACCATTCCTGTGACACTAGTTACAGATTCCGATGCTTCACTTCATGTTTACTGTATCCCTTGGACCTTCTTATTGACGATGAAACACAGAAATAGCATCGGAATTAAATACAAAAAGCACAATGCCGACTTACGGACAAGAAGACTGACTGTTCCTACTGACCATTCCTGTGACACTAGTTATAGATTCCGATGCTTCACTTCAGGTTTACTGTATCCCTTGGACCTTCTTATTGACGATGAAACACAGAAATTGCATCGGAATTAAATACAAAAGGCACAATGCCGACTTAAGTACATGAAGACCGACACTTCGTACCGACTATGTCTTGAACCATTCCTGTTACACTAGTTATAGATTCCGATGCTTCACTCCAGGTTTACTGTATCCCTTGGACCTACTTATTGACGATGAAACACAGAAATTGCATCGGAATTACATACAAAAGGCACAATGCCGACTTAAGTACATGAAGACCGACACTTTTTACTGAGTATGCTTTGATCCATTCCTGTAACACTAGTTATTGATTCTGATGGTTCCCTTCAGGTTTACTGTATCCCTTGGACCATCTTATTGACGATGAAACACAGAAATTGCATCGGAATTAAATGCAAATGGCACAATGCCGACTTAAGGACAAGAAGACTGACTCTTCCTACTGACCATTCCTGTGACTCTAGTTATAGATTCCGATGTTTCACTTCAGGTTTACTGTATCCCTTGAACCTTCTTACTGACGATGAAACACAGAAGTTGCATCGGAATTAAATACAATAGGCACAATGCCGACTTAAGTACATGAAGACCGACACTTCTTTCTGACTATGTTTTGAACCATTCCTGTGACACTAGTTATAGATTCCGATGCTTCAATCCAGGTTTACTGTATCCCTTGGACCATCTTATTGACAATGAAACAAAGAAATTGCATCGGAATGGAATACAAAAGGCACACGGCGACTTAAGTACATGAAGACCGACACTTCTTACTGACTATGTTTTGAACCATTCCTGTGACACTAGTTATAGACTCCGATGCTTCACTTCAGGTTTACTGTATCCCTTGGACCTTCTTATTGACGATGAAACACAGAAATTGCATCGGAAATAAATACAAAAGGCACAATGCCGACTTAAGGGCAAGAAGACTGACTCTTTCTACTGACCTTTCCTGTGACACTAGTTATAGATTCCGATGCTTCACTTCATGCTTACTGTATCCCTTGGACCTTCTTATTGACGAAGAGACACATAAATTGCATCGGAATTAAATACGAAAGGAACAATTCCGACTTAAGGACAAGAAGACTGACTCTTCCTACTGACCATTCCTGTGAAACTAGTTATAGATTCCGTGCATCACTACAGGTTTACTGTATCCCTTGGACCTTCTTATTGATGATGAAACACAGAAATAGCATAGGATTTAAATACAAAAGGCACAATGCCGACTTAAGTACGTGAAGACCGACACTTCTAACTGACTATGTTTAAACCATTCCTGGGACACCAGTTATAGATTCCGATGCTTCACTCCAGGTTTACTGTTTCCCTTGGACCTTCTTATTGACGATGAAACACAGAAATTGCTTCGGAATTAAATACAAAAGGCACAATGCCGACTTTAGTTTATGAAGACCGACACTTCTTACTGACTATGTTTTGAACCATTCCTTCAACACTAGTTATAGATTCCGATGCTTCACGTCAGGTTTACTGTATCCCTTGGACCTTCTTATTGACGATGAAACACAGAAATTGCATCGGTATTAAATACAAAAGACACAATGCCGACTTAAGGACAAGAAGACTGCCTCTTCCTACTGACCATTCCTGTGACACTAGTTATAGATTCCGATGCTTCACTTCAGGTTTACTGTATCCCTTGGACCTTCTTATTGACGATGAAACACAGAAATTGCATCGGAATTAAATACAAAAAGCACAATGCCGACTTAAGGACAAGAAGACGGACTCTTCCTACTGACCATTCCTGTGACACTAGTTATAGATTCCGATGCTTCACTTCAGGTTTACTGTATCCCTCGGACCTTCTTATTGACGATGAAACACAGAAATTGCATCGGAATTAGATACAAAAGGCACAATGCCAACTTAAGTACATGAAGACCGACACTTCTTCCTGACTATGTTTTGAACCATTCCTGTGACACTAGTTACAGATTCCGATGCTTCACTTCAGGTTTACTGTATCCCTTGGACCTTCTTATTGACGATGAAACGCAGAAATTGCATGGGAATTAAATACAAAAAGCACAATGCCGACTTAAGGACAAGAAGACTGACTCTTCCTACTGACCATTCCTGTGACACTAGTTATAGATTCAGATGCTTCACTTCAGGTTTACTGTATCCCTTGGACCTTCTTATTGACGATGAAACACAGAAGTTGCATCGGAATTAAATACAAAAGGCACAATGCTGACTTAAGTACATGAAGACCGACAATTCGTACTGACAATGTTTTGAACCATTCCTGTGACACTAGTTATAGACCCGATGCTTCACTCCAGGTTTACTGTATCCCTTGGACCCTCTTATTGACGATGAAACACAGAAATTGCATCGAAATTACATACAAAAGGCACTATTCCGACTTAAGTACATGAAGACCGACACTTCTTACTGAGTATGTTTTGAACCATTCCTGTAACACTAGTTATTGATTCTGATGGTTCCCTTCAGGTTTACTGTATCCCTTGGACCATCTTATTGACGATGAAACATGGAAATTGCATCGGAATTAAATACAAAAGGCACAATGCCGACTTAAGTACATGAAGACCGACACTTCTTACTGACTATGTTTTGAACCATTCCTGTGACACTAGTTACAGATTCCGATGCTTCACTTCATGTTTACTGTATCCCTTGGACCTTCTTATTGACGATGAAACACAGAAACAGCATCGGAATTAAATACAAAAAGCACAATGCCGACTTACGGACAAGAAGACTGACTCTTCCTACTGACCATTCCTGTGACACTAGTTATAGATTCCGATGCTTCACTTCAGGTTTACTGTATCCCTTGGACCTTCTTATTGACGATGAAACACAGAAATTGCATCGGAATTAAATACAAAAGGCACAATGCCGACTTAAGTACATGAAGACCGACACTTCGTACCGACTATGTCTTGAACCATTCCTGTTGCACTAGTTATAGATTCCGATGCTTCACTCCAGGTTTACTGTATCCCTTGGACCTACTTATGACGATGAAACACAGAAATTGCATCGGAATTACATACAAAAGGCACAATGCCGACTTAAGTACATGAAGACCGACACTTTTTACTGAGTATGCTTTGATCCATTCCTGTAACACTAGTTATTGATTCTGATGGTTCCCTTCAGGTTTACTGTATCCCTTGGACCATCTTATTGACGATGAAACACAGAAATTGCATCGGAATTAAATACAAATGGCACAATGCCGACTTAAGGACAAGAAGACTGACTCTTCCTACTGACCATTCCTGTGACACTAGTTATAGATTCCGATGTTTCACTTCAGGTTTACTGTATCCCTTGGACCTTCTTACTGACGATGAAACACAGAAGTTGCATCGGAACTAAATACAAAAGGCACAATGCCGACTTAAGTACATGAAGACCGACACTTCTTTCTGACTATGTTTTGAACCATTCCTGTGACACTAGTTATAGATTCCGATGCTTCAATCCAGGTTTACTGTATCCCTTGGACCATCTTATTGACAATGAAACAAAGAAATTGCATCGGAATGGAATACAAAAGGCACACGGCGACTTAAGTACATGAAGACCGACACTTCTTACTGACTATGTTTTGAACCATTCCTGTGACACTAGTTATAGACTCCGATGCTTCACTTCAGGTTTACTGTATCCCTTGGACCTTCTTATTGACGATGAAACACAGAAATTGCATCGGAAATAAATACAAAAGGCACAATGCCGACTTAGGGGCAAGAAGACTGACTCTTTCTACTGACCTTTCCTGTGACACTAGTTATAGATTCCGATGCTTCACTTCAGGTTTACTGTATCCCTTGGACCTTTTTACCGACGATGAAACACAGAAATTGCATCGGAATTAAATACAAAATGCACAATGCCGACTGAAGTACATGAAGACCGACACTTCTTACTGACTATGTTTTGAACCATTCCTGTGACACTAGTTACAGATTCCGATGCTTCACTTCATGTTTACTGTATCCCTTGGACCTTCTTAATGACGATGAAACACAGAAATAGCATCGGAATTAAATACAAAAAGCACAATGCCGACTTACGGACAAGAAGACTGACTCTTCCTACTGACCATTCCTGTGACACTAGTTATAGATTCTGATGCTTCACTTCAGGTTTACTGTATCCCTTGGACCTTCTTATTGACGATGAAACACAGAAATTGCATCGGAATTAAATACAAAAGGCACAATGCCGACTTAAGTACATGAAGACCGACACTTCGTACCGACTATGTTTTGAACCATTCCTGTTACACTAGTTACAGATTCCGATGCTTCACTTCATGTTTACTGTATCCCTTGGACCTTCTTAATGACGATGAAACACAGAAATAGCATCGGAATTAAATACAAAAAGCACAATGCCGACTTACGGACAAGAAGACTGACTCTTCCTACTGACCATTCCTGTGACACTAGTTATAGATTCCGATGCTTCACTTCAGGTTTACTGTATCCCTTGGACCTTGTTATTGACGATGAAACACAGAAATTGCATCGGAATTAAATACAAAAAGCACAATGCCGACTTAAGGACAAGAAGACTGACTCTTCCTACTGACCATTCCTGTGACACTAGTTATAGATTCCGATGCTTCACTTCAGGTTTACTGTATCCCTCGGACCTTCTTATTGACGATGAAACACTGAAATTGCATCGGAATTAAATACAATAGGCACAATGCCGACTTAAGTACATGAAGACCGACACTTCTTACTGACTATGTTTTGAACCATTCCTGTGACACTAGTTACAGATTCCGATGCTTCACTTCAGGTTTACTGTATCCCTTGGACCCTCTTATTGACGATGAAACACAGAAATTGCATCGAAATTACATGCAAAAAGCACTATGCCGACTTAAGTACATGAAGACCGACACTTCTTACTGAGTATGTTTTGAACCATTCCTGTAACACTAGTTATAGATTCCGATGCTTCACTTCAGGTTTACTGTATCCCTTGGACCTTCTTATTGACGATGAAACACAGAAATTGCATCGCAATTAAATACAAAAGGCACAACGCCGACTTAAGTACATAAAGACCGACACTTCGTACTGACAGTTTTGAACCATTCCTGTGACACTACTTATAGATTCCGATGCTTCACTCCAGGTTTACTGAATCTCTTAAACATTCTTATTGACGATGAAACACAGAAATTGCATCGGAATTACATACAAAATTCACAATGCCGACTTAAGTACATGAAGACTGACACTTCTTACTGAGTATGGTTCGAACCATTCCTGTAACACTAGTTATTGATTCTGATGGTTCACTTCAGGTTTACTGTATCCCTTGGACCATCTTATTGACGATGAAACACAGAAATTGCATCGGAATTAAATACAAATTGCACAATGCCGACTTAAGGACAAGAAGACTGACTCTTCCTACTGACCATTCCTGTGACACTAGTTATAGATTCCGATGTTTCACTTCAGGTTTACTGTATCCCTTGGACCTTCTTATTGACGATGAAACACAGAAATTGCGTCGGAATTAAATACAAAAGGCACAATGCCGACTTAAGTACATGAAGACCGACACTTCTTTCTGACTATGTTTTGAACCATTCCTGTGCCACTAGTTACAGATTCCGATGCTTCAATCCAGGTTTAATGTATCCCTTGGACCATCTTATTGACAATGAAATAGAGAAATTGCATCGGAATGAAATACAAAAGGCACACGGCGACTTAAGTACATGAAGACCGACACTTCTTACTGACTATGTTTTGAACGATTCCTGTAACACTAGTTATAGACTCCTATGCTTCACTTCATCCTTACTGTATCCCTTGGACCTTCTTATTGACGAAGAAACACATAAATTGCATCGGAATTAAATACGAAAGGCACAATTCCGACTTAAGGGCAAGAAGACTGACTCTTCCTACTGACCATTCCTGTGAAACTAGTTATCGATTCCGATGCATCACTACAGCTTTACTGTATCCCTTGGACCTTCTTATTGACGATGAAACACAGAAATAGCATCGGATTTAAATACAAAAGGCACAATGCCGACTTAAGTACATGAAGACCGACACTTCTTACTGACTATGTTTGAACCTTTCCTGGGACACCAGTTATAGATTCCGATGCTTCACTCCAGGTTTACTGTATCCCTTGGACCTTCTTATTGACGATGAAACACAGAAATTGCTTCGGAATTAAATACAAAAGCACAATGCCGACTTTAGTTTATGAAGACCGGCACCTCTTACTGACTATGTTTTGAACCATTCCTTCAACACTAGTTATAGATTCCCATGCTTCACTTAAGGTTTACTGTATCCCTTGGACCTTCTTATTGACGATGAAACACAGAAATTGCATCGGTATTAAATACAAAAGGCACAATGCCGACTTAAGGACAAGAAGACTGACTCTTCCTACTGACCCTTTCTATGACACTAGTTATAGATTCCGATGCTTCACTTCAGGTTTACTGTATCCCTTGGACCTTCTCATTGACGATGAAACACAGAAATTGCATCGGAATTAAATTCAAAAGGCACAATGCCGACTTAAGGGCAAGAAGACTGACTCTTCCTACTGACCTTTCCTGTGACACTAGTTATAGATTCCGTTGCTTCACTTCAGGTTTACTGTATCCCTTGGACCTTTTTACCGACGATGAAACACAGAAATTGCATCGGAATTAAATACAAAAGGCACAATGCCGACTTAAGTACATGAAGACCGACACTTCTTACTCACCATGTTTTGAACCATTCCTTTGACACTAGTTACAGATTCCGATGCTTCACTTCATGTATACTGTATCCCTTGGACGTTCTTATTGACGATGAAACACAGAAATAGCATCGGAATTAAATACAAAAAGCACAATGCCGACTTACGGACAAGAAGACTGACTCTTCCTACTGACCATTCCTGTGACACTAGTTATAGATTCCGATGCTTCACTTCAGGTTTACTGTATCCCTCGGACCTTCTTATTGACGATGAAGCACAGAAATTGCATCGGAATTAAATACAAAAGGCACAATGCCGACTCAAGTACATGAAGACGGACACTTCTTCCTGACAATGTTTTGAACCATTCCTGTGACACTAGTTATAGACCCGATGCTTCACTCCAGGTTTACTGTATCCCTTGGACCCTCTTATTGACGATGAAACACAGAAATTGCATCGAAATTACATACAAAAGGCACTATGCCGACTTAAGTACATGAAGACCGACACTTCTTACTGAGTATGTTTTGAACCATTCCTGTAACACTAGTTATTGATTCTGATGGTTCACTTCAGGTTTACTATATCCCTTGGACCTTCTTATTGACGACGAGACACAGAAATTGCATCGGAATTAAATACAAATGGCACAATGCCGACTTAAGGTCACGAAGACTGACTCTTCCTACTGACCATTCCTGTGACACTAGTTATAGATTCCGATGCTTCACTTCAGGTTTACTGTATCCCTTGGACCTTCTTATTGACGATGAAACACAGAAATTGCATCGGAATTAAATACAAAAGGCACACGTCGACTTAAGTACATGAAGACCGACACTTCTTACTGACTATGTTTTGAACCATTCCTGTAACACTAGTTATAGATTCCGAAGCTTCACTTCAGGTTTACTGTATCCCTTGGACCTTCTTATTGACGATGAAACACAGAAATTGCATCGGAATTAAATACAAAAGGCACAATGCCGACTTAAGTACATGAAGACCGACAGTTCTTACTGACTATATTTTGAACCATTCCTGTGACACTAGTTATAGATGCCGACGCTTCACTCCAGGTTTACTGTCTCCCTTGGACCTTCTTATTGACGATGAAACACCGAAATTGCATCGGAATTAAATGCAAAGGCACAGTGCCGACTTAAGTACATGAAGACCGACACTTCTTACTGACTAAGTTTTGAACCCTTCCTGTAACACTAGTTATAGATTCCGATGCATCACTTCAGGTTTACTGTATCCCTTGGACCTTCTTATTGACGATGAAACACAGAAATTGCATCGGTATTAAATACAAAAGGCACAATGCCGACTTAAGGACAAGAAGACTGACTCTTCCTACTGACCCTTTCTAAGACACTAGTTATAGATTCCGATGCTTCACTTCAGGTTTACTGTATCCCTTGGACCTTCTCATTGACGATGAAACACAGAAATTGCATCGGAATTAAATACAAAAGGCACAATGCCGACTTAAGGGCAAGAAGACTGACTCTTCCTACTGACCTTTCCTGTGACACAAGTTATAGATTCCGTTGCTTCACTTCAGGTTTACTGTATCCCTTGGACCTTTTTACCGACGATGAAACACAGAAATTGCATCGGAATTAAATACAAAAGGCACAATGCCGACTTAAGTACATGAAGATCGACACTTCTTACTCACTATGTTTTGAACCATTCCTGTGACACTAGTTACAGATTTCGATGCTTCACTTCATGTATACTGTATCCCTTGGACCTTCTTATTGACGATGAAACACAGAAATAGCATCGGAATTAAATACAAAAAGCACAATGACGACTTACGGACAAGAAGACTGACTCTTCCTACTGACCATTCCTGTGACACTAGTTATAGATTCCGATGCTTCACTTCAGGTTTACTGTACCCCTTGGACCTTAATATTGACGATGAAACACAGAAATTGAATCGGAATTAAATACAAAATGCACAATGCCGACTTAAGTACATGAAGACCGACACTTCGTACCGACTATGTTTTGAACCATTCCTGTTACACTAGTTAAAGATTCCGATGCTTCACTCCAGGTTTACTGTATCCCTTGGACCTTCTTATTGACGATGAAACACAGAAATTGCATCGGAATTACATACAAAAGGCACAATGCCGACTTAAGTACATAAGGACCGACACTTCTTACTGAGTATGTTTTGATCCATTCCTGTAACACTAGTTATTGATTCTGATGGTTCCCTTCAGGTTTACTGTATCCCTTGGTCCTTCTTATAGACGATGAAACATAGAAATTGCATCGGAATTAAATACAAATGGCACAATGCCGACTTAAGGACAAGAAGACTGCCTCTTCCTACTGACCATTCCTGTGACACTAGTTATAGATTCCGATGCTTCACTTCAGGTTTACTGTATCCATTAGACCTTCTTATTGACGATGAAACACAGAAATTGCATCGGAATTAAATACAAAAATCACAATGCCGACTTAAGGACAAGAAGACGGACTCTTCCTACAGACCATTCCTGTGACACTAGTTATAGATTCCGATGCTTCACTTCAGGTTTACTGTATCCCTCGGACCTTCTTATTGACGACGAAACACAAAATTGCATCGGAATTAAATACAAAAGGCACAATGCCGACTTAAGTACATGAAGACCGACACTTCTTCCTGACTATGTTTTGAACCATTCCTGTGACACTAGTTACAGATTCCGATGCTTCACTTCAGGTTTACTGTATCCCTTGGACCTTCTTATTGACGATGAAACGCAGAAATTGCATCGGAATTAAATGCAAAAAGCACAATGCCGACTTAAGGACAAGAAGACTGACTCTTCCTACTGACCATTCCTGTGACACTAGTTATAGATTCCGATGCTTCACTTCAGGTTTACTGTATCCCTTGGACCTTCTTATTGACGATGAAACACAGAAGTTGCATCGGAGTTAAATACAAGAGGCACAATGACGACTTAAGTACATGAAGACCGACAATTCGTACTGACAATGTTTTGAACCATTCCTGTGACACTAGTTATAGACCCGATGCTTCACTCCAGGTTTACTGCATCCCTTGGACCCTCTTATTGACGATGAAACACAGAAATTGCATCGAAATTACATACAAAAGGCACTATGCCGACTTAAGTACATGAAGACCGACACTTCTTACTGAGTATGTTTTGAACCATTCCTGTAACACTAGTTATTGATTCTGATGGTTCACTTCAGGTTTACTATATCCCTTGGACCTTCTTATTGACGACGAGACACAGAAATTGCATCGGAATTAAATACAAATGGCACAATGCCGACTTAAGGACACGAAGACTGACTCTTCCTACTGACCATTCCTGTGACACTAGTTATAGATTCCGATGCTTCACTTCAGGTTTACTGTATCCCTTGGACCTGCTTATTGACGATGAAACACAGAAATTGCATCGGAATTAAATACAAAAGGCACACGTCGACTTAAGTACATGAAGACCGACACTTCTTACTGACTATGTTATGAACCATTCCTGTAACACTAGTTATAGATTCCGAAGCTTCACTTCAGGTTTACTGTATCCCTTGGACCTTCTTATTGACGATGAAACACAGAAATTGCATCGGAATTAAATACAAAAGGCACAATGCCGACTTAAGTACATGAAGACCGACACTTCTTACTGACTATGTTTTGAACCATTCCTGTGACACTAGTAATAGATGCCGACGCTTCACTCCAGGTTTACTGTCTCCCTTGGACCTTCTTATTGACGATGAAACACCGAAATTGCATCGGAATTAAATACAAAAGGCACAGTGCCGACTTAAGTACATGAAGACCGACACTTCTTACTGACTAAGTTTTGAACCCTTCCTGTAACACTAGTTATAGATTCCGATGCTTCACTTCAGGTTTACTGTATCCCTTGGACCTTATTATTGCCGATGAAACACAGAAATTGCATCGGAATTAAAAACAAAAGGCACAATGCCGACTTAAGTACAAGAAGACTGACTCTTCCTACTGTCTACGTTGTGAACCATTCCTGTGACACTAGTTATAGATTCCGATGTTTGACTTCAGTTTTACTGTATCCCTTGGACCTTCTTATTGACGATGAAACACAGAAATTGCATCGGAATTAGATACAAAAGGCACAATGCCGACTTATGTACAAGAGACTGACTCTTTTTACTGACTATGTTTTGAACCATTCCTGTGACTAGTCATAGATTCAGATGCTTCACTTCAGGTTTACTGTATCCCTTGGACCCTCTTATTGACGATGAAACACAGAAATTGCATCGGAATTAAATACAAAAGGCACAATGCCGACTTAAGTACAAGAGACTGACTCTTCTTACTGTCTATGTTTTGAACCATTCCTGTGACACTAGTTATAGATTCCGATGCTTCACTTCTTTTTTACTGTATCCCTTGGACCTTCTTATTGACAATGAAACACAGATATTGCATCGGAAGTAAATACAAAAGGCACAATGCCGACTTAAGTACAAGAAGACTGACTCTTCTTACTGTCTATGTTTTTAACCAATCCTGTGACACTAGTTGGAGATTCCGATGCTTCACTGCAGGTTTACTGCATCCCTTGGACCTTCTTATTGACAATGAAACACAGAAATTGCATCGGAATTAAATACAAAATGCACAATGCCGATTAAGTACAAAAAGACTGACTCTTATTACTGACTATGTTTTGAACCGTTCCAGTGACACTAGTTATAGATTCCGATGATTCACTTCAGGGTTACTGTATCCCTCTGACCTTCTCATGGATGATGAAACACAGAAATTGCATCGGAATTAAATACAAAAGGCACAATGCCGCCTTAAGTACAAGAAGACTGACACTTTCTACTGACTATGTTTTGAACCATTCCTGTGACACTACTTATAGATTCCGAGGCTTCACTTCACGTTTACTGTACCCCTCTGACCTTCTTATTGACGATGAAACACTGAAATTGCATCGGAATTAAATTGAAAAGGCACAATGCCGACTTAAGTACAAGATGGCTGATTCTTCTTACTGTCTATGTTTTGAACCATTCCTGTGACACTAGTTATAGATCCCGATGTTTGACTTCAGTTTTACTGTTTCCCTTGGACCTTCTAATTGATGATGAAACACAGAAATTGCATCGAAATTAAATACAAAAGGCATAATGACGACTTAAGTACAAGAGACTGATTCTTCTTACTGACTATCTTTGAACCATTCCTGTGACACTAGTTTTAGATTCCGATGCTTCACTTCAGGTGTACTCTATCCCTCTGACGTTCTTATTGACGATGAAACACAGAAATAGCATCGGAATTAAATAGAAAAGGCACAATGCCGACTTAAGTACAAGAAGACTGACTCTTCTTACTGACTATGTTTTGAACCATTCCTGTGACACTAGTTATAGATTCCGATGCTTCTCTTCAGATTTACTGTATCCCTCTGACCTTCTTGTTGACTATGAAACACAGAATTTGCATCGGAATGAAATAGAAAAGGCACAATGCCGACTTAAGTACAAGAGGACTGACTCTTCCTACTGTCTATGTTTTGAACCATTCCTGTGACACTAGTTATAGATTCCGATGCTACACTCCAGGTTTACTGTATCCCTTGGACCTTCTTATTGACGATGAAACACAGAAATAGCATCGGAATTAAATACAAAAGGCACAATGCCGACTTCAGGACAACAAGACTGACTCTTCTTACTGACTATGTTTTGAACCATTCCTGTGACACTAGTTATAGATTCCGATGCTTCACTTCAGGTTTACTGTATCCCTCTGACCATCTTATTGACGATGAAACACTGAAATTGCATCGGAATTAAATAGAAAAGCACAAAGCCGTCTTAAGGACAAGAAGACTGACTCTTCTTACTGTCTATGTTATGAACCAATCCTGTGACACTAGTTATAGATTCCGATGCTTCTCTTCAGGTTTACTGTATCCCTTCCGTCGTTCTTATTGACGATGAAACACAGAAATTGCATCGGAATTAAATACAAAAGGCACAATGCCGACTTAAGTACAAAAAGACTGACTCTTCTTACTGACTATGTTTTGAACCATTTTTGTGACACTAGTTATAGATTCCGATGCTTCACTTTAGGTTTGCTGTATCCCTCTGACCTTCTTATTGACCATGAAACACAGAAATTGCAACGGAATTAAATAAAAATGCATAATGCCGAATTAAGTACCAGAAGACTGACTCCTCTTACTGTCTATGCTTTAAAGCATTCCTGTGACACTAGTTATAGATTCCGATGTTTGACTTCAGTTTTACTGTATTCCTTGGACCTTCTTATTGATGATGAAACACAGAAATTGCATCGGAAATAAATACAAAAGGCACAATGCCGACTTAAGTACATGAAGACCGACACTTCTTACTGACTATGTTTTTAACCATTCCTGTGACACTAGTTATAGTTTCCGATGCTTCACTTCTGGTTTACTGTATCCCTTGGGCCATCTTATTGACGATGAAACACAGAAATTGCATCGGAATTAAATACAAAAGGCACAATGCCGACTTAAGTACATGAAGACCGACACTTCTTACTTACTATGTTTGAACCATTCCTGTGACACTAGTTATAGATTCCGATGCTTCACTCCAGGTTTACTGCATCCCTTGGACCTTCTTATTGATGATGAAACACAGAAATTGCATCGGAATTAAATACAAATGGCACAATGCCGACTTAAGTACATGAAGACCGACACTTCTTACTGACAATTATTTTGAACCATTCCTGTGACACTATTTATAGATTCCAATGCTTCACTTCAGGATTACTGTATCCCTTGTTCCTTCTTATTGACGATGAAACACAGAAATTGCTTCGGAATTGAATACAAAGGGCACAATGCCGACTTACGTACATGAAGACCGACACTTGTTACTGACTATGTTTTGAACCATTCCTGTAACACTAGTTATAGATTCCGATGCTTCACTTCAGGTTTACTGTATCCCTTGGACCTTATTATTGACGATGAAACACAGAAATTGCATCGGAATTAAATACAAAAGGCACAATGCCGACTTAAGGACAAGAAGACTGACTCTTCCTACTGACCATTCCTGTGACACTAGTTATAGATTCAGATGCTTCACTTCAGGTTTACTGTATCCCTTGGACCTTCTTATTGACGATGAAACACAGAAATTGCATCGGAATTAAATACAAAAGGCACAATGCCGACTTAAGTACATGAAGACCGACACTTCTTACTGACTATGTTTTGAACCATTCCTGTGACACTAGTTATAGATTCCGATGCTTCACTTTAGGTTTACTGTATCCCTTGGACCTTCTTATTGACGATGAAACACAGAAATTGCATCGGAATTAAATGCGAAAGGCACAATGCCGACTTAAGGACAAGAAGACTGACTCTTCCTACTGACCATTCCTGTGACACTAGTTATAGATTCCGATGCTTCACTTCAGGTTTACTGTATCCCTTGGACCTTCTTATTGACGATGAAACACAGGAATTGCATAGGAATTAAATACAAAAGGCACAATGCCATCTTAAGTACACGAAGACCGACACTTCTTACTGACTAAGTTTTGAACCATTCCTGTAACACTAGTTATAGATTCCGATGCTTCACTTCAGGATTCCTGTATCCCTTGGACCTTCTCATTGACGATGAAACACAGAGAGTGCATCGGAATTAAATACAAAAGGCACAATGCCGCGTTAAGGACAAGAAGACTGACTCTTCCTACTGACCAATCCTGTGACAATAGTTATAGATTCCGATGCTTCACTTCAGGTTTACTGTATCCCTTGGACCTTCTTATTGACGATGAAACACAGAAATTGCATCGGAATTAAATACAAAAGGCACAATGCCGACTTAAGTACATGAAGACCGACACTTCTTACTGTCTATGTTTTGGACCATTCCTGTGACACTAGTTATAGTTTCCGATGCTACACTCCAGGTTTACTGTATCCCTTGGACCTTCTTATTGACGATGAAACACAGAAACTGCATCGGAATTAAATACAAAAGGCACAATGCCGACTTAAGTACATGAAGACCGACACTTCTTACTGATTATGTTTTGAATCATTCCTGTAACACTAGTTACAGATTCCGATGCTTCACTTCAGGTTTACTGTATCCCTTGGACCTTCTTATTGACGATGAAACATAGAAATTGCATCGGAATTAAATACAAAAGGCACAATGCCGACTTAAGGGCAAGAAGAATGACTCTTCCTACTGACCATTACTGTGACACTAGTTATAGATTCCGATCCTTCACTTCAGGTACACTGTATCCCTTGGACCTTCTTATTGACGACAAAACACAGAAATTGCATCGGAATTAAATACAAAAGGTACAATGCCGACTTAAGTACATGAAGACCGACACTTCTTACTGACTATGTTTTGAACCATTCCTGTGACACTAGTTACAGATTCCGATGCTTCACTTCATGTTTACTGTATCCCTTGGACCTTCTTATTGACGATGAAACACAGAAATAGCATCGGAATTAAATACAAAAAGCACAATGCCGACTTACGGAAAAGAAGACTGACTCTTCCCACTGACCATTCCTGTGACACTAGTTATAGATTCAGATGCTTCACTTCAGGTTTATTGTATCCCTTGGACCTTCTTATTGACGATGAAACACAGAAATTGCATCGGAATTAAATACAAAAGGCACAATGCCGACTTAAGTACATGAAGACCGACACTTCGTACCGACTATGTTTTGAACCATTCCTGTTACACTAGTTATAGATTCCGATGCTTCACTCCAGGTTTACTGTAGCCCTTGGACCTTGTTATTGACGATGAAACACAGAAATTGCATCGGAATTACATACAAAAGGCACTATGCCGACTTAAGTACATGAAGACCGACACTTCTTACTGAGTATGTTTTGAACCATTCCTGTAACACTAGTTATTGATTCTGATGGTTCACTTCAGGTTTACTATATCCCTTGGACCTTCTTATTGACGACGAGACACAGAAATTGCATCGGAATTAAATACAAATGGCACAATGCCGACTTAAGGACACGAAGACTGACTCTTCCTACTGACCATTCCTGTGACACTAGTTATAGATTCCGATGCTTCACTTCAGGTTTACTGTATCCCTTGGACCTGCTTATTGACGATGAAACACAGAAATTGCATCGGAATTAAATACAAAAGGCACACGTCGACTTAAGTACATGAAGACCGACACTTCTTACTGACTATGTTATGAACCATTCCTGTAACACTAGTTATAGATTCCGAAGCTTCACTTCAGGTTTACTGTATCCCTTGGACCTTCTTATTGACGATGAAACACAGAAATTGCATCGGAATTAAATACAAAAGGCACAATGCCGACTTAAGTACATGAAGACCGACACTTCTTACTGACTATGTTTTGAACCATTCCTGTGACACTAGTAATAGATGCCGATGCTTCACTTCAGGTTTACTGTATCCCTTGGACCTTCTTATTGACGATGAAACACAGAAATTGCATCGGAATCAAAAACAAAGGGCACAATGCCGACTTAAGTACAAGAAGACTGTATCTTCTTACTGCCTATGTTTTGAACCATTAATGTGACACTAGTTATAGATTCCGATGCTTCACTTCTGGTTTACTGTATCCCTTGGACGTTCTTATTGTCGATGAAACACAGAAATTGCATCGGAATTAAATACAAAAGGCACAATGCCGACTTAAGTACAAGAAGACTGACTCTTCCTACTGTCTACGTTGTGAACCATTCCTGTGACACTAGTATTAGATTCCGATGTTTGACTTCAGTTTTACTGTATCCCTTGGACCTTCTTATTGACGATGAAACACAGAAATTGCGTCGGAATTAGATACAAAAGGCACAATGCCGACTTATGTACAAGAGACTGACTCTTTTTACTGACTATGTTTTGAACCATTCCTGTGACTAGTCATAGATTCAGATGCTTCACTTCAGGTTTACTGTATCCCTTGGACCCTCTTATTGACGATGAAACACAGAAATTGCATCGGAATTAAATACAAAAGGCACAATGCCGACTTAAGTACAAGAGACTGACTCTTCTTACTGTCTATGTTTTGAACCATTCCTGTGACACTAGTTATAGATTCCGATGCATCACTTCTGGTTTACTGTATCCCTTGGACCTTCTTATTGACAATGAAACACAGATATTGCATCGGAAGTAAATACAAAAGGCACAATGCCGACTTAAGTACAAGAAGACTGACTCTTCTTACTGTCTATGTTTTTAACCAATCCTGTGACACTAGTTGGCGATTCCGATGCTTCACTGCAGGTTTACTGCATCCCTTGGACCTTCTTATTGACAATGAAACACAGAAATTGCATCGGAATTAAATACAAAATGCACAATGCCGATTAAGTACAAAAAGACTGACTCTCATTACTGACTATGTTTTGAACCGTTCCAGTGACGCTAGTTATAGATTCCGATAATTCACTTCAGGGTTACTGTATCCCTCTGACCTTCTCATGGATGATGAAACACAGAAATTGCATCGGAATTAAATACAAAAGGCACAATGCCGCCTTAAGTACAAGAAGACTGACACTTTCTACTGACTATGTTTTGAACCATTCCTGTGACACTACTTATAGATTCCGAGGCTTCACTTCACGTTTACTGTACCCCTCTGACCTTCTTATTGACGATGAAACACTGAAATTGCATCGGAATTAAATTGAAAAGGCACAATGCCGACTTAAGTACAAGATGGCTGATTCTTCTTACTGTCTATGTTTTGAACAATTCCTGTGACACTAGTTATAGATCCCGATGTTTGACTTCAGTTTTACTGTTTCCCTTGGACCTTCTAATTGATGATGAAACACAGTAATTGGATCGGAATTAAATACAAAAGGCATAATGACGACTTAAGTACAAGAGACTGATTCTTCTTACTGACTATCTTTGAACCATTCCTGTGACACTAGTTTTAGATTCCGATGCTTCACTTCAGGTGTACTGTATCCCTCTGACGTTCTTATTGACGATGAAACACAGAAATAGCATCGGAATTAAATAGAAAAGGCACAATGCCGACTTAAGTACAAGAAGACTGACTCTTCTTACTGACTATGTTTTGAACCATTCCTGTTACACTAGTTATAGATTCCGATGCTTCACTCCAGGTTTACTGTATCCCTTGGACCTTGTTATTGACGATGAAACACAGAAATTGCATCGGAATTACATACAAAAGGCACTATGCCGACTTAAGTACATGAAGACCGACACTTCTTACTGAGTATGTTTTGAACCATTCCTGTAACACTAGTTATTGATTCTGATGGTTCACTTCAGGTTTACTATATCCCTTGGACCTTCTTATTGACGACGAGACACAGAAATTGCATCGGAATTAAATACAAATGGCACAATGCCGACTTAAGGACACGAAGACTGACTCTTCCTACTGACCATTCCTGTGACACTAGTTATAGATTCCGATGCTTCACTTCAGGTTTACTGTATCCCTTGGACCTGCTTATTGACGATGAAACACAGAAATTGCATCGGAATTAAATACAAAAGGCACACGTCGACTTAAGTACATGAAGACCGACACTTCTTACTGACTATGTTATGAACCATTCCTGTAACACTAGTTATAGATTCCGAAGCTTCACTTCAGGTTTACTGTATCCCTTGGACCTTCTTATTGACGATGAAACACAGAAATTGCATCGGAATTAAATACAAAAGGCACAATGCTGACTTAAGTACATGAAGACCGACACTTCTTACTGACTATGTTTTGAACCATTCCTGTGACACTAGTAATAGATGCCGACGCTTCACTCCAGGTTTACTGTCTCCCTTGGACCTTCTTATTGACGATGAAACACCGAAATTGCATCGGAATTAAATACAAAAGGCACAGTGCCGACTTAAGTACATGAAGACCGACACTTCTTACTGACTAAGTTTTGAACCCTTCCTGTAACACTAGTTATAGATTCCGATGCTTCACTTCAGGTTTACTGTATCCCTTGGACCTTCTTATTGACGATGAAACACAGAAATTGCATCGGAATCAAAAACAAAGGGCACAATGCCGACTTAAGTACAAGGAGACTGTATCTTCTTACTGCCTATGTTTTGAACCATTAATGTGACACTAGTTATAGATTCCGATGCTTCACTTCTGGTTTACTGTATACCTTGGACGTTCTTATTGTCGATGAAACACAGAAATTGCATCGGAATTAGATACAAAAGGCACAATGCCGACTTATGTACAAGAGACTGACTCTTTTTACTGACTATGTTTTGAACCATTCCTGTGACTAGTCATAGATTCAGATGCTTCACTTCAGGTTTACTGTATCCCTTGGACCCTCTTATTGACGATGAAACTCAGAAATTGCATCGGAATTAAATACAAAAGGCACAATGCCGACTTAAGTACAAGAGACTGACTCTTCTTACTGTCTATGTTTTGAACCATTCCTGTGACACTAGTTATAGATTCCGATGCTTCACTTCTGGTTTACTGTATCCCTTGGACCTTCTTATTGACAATGAAACACAGATATTGCATCGGAAGTAAATACAAAAGGCACAATGCCGAGTTAAGTACAAGAAGACTGACTCTTCTTACTGTCTATGTTTTTAACCAATCCTGTGACACTAGTTGGAGATTCCGATGCTTCACTGCAGGTTTACTGCATCCCTTGGACCTTCTTATTGACAATGAAACACAGAAATTGCATCGGAATTAAATACAAAATGCACAATGCCGATTAAGTACAAAAAGACTGACTCTTATTACTGACTATGTTTTGAACCGTTCCAGTGACACTAGTTATAGATTCCGATGATTCACTTCAGGGTTACTGTATCCCTCTGACCTTCTCATGGATGATGAAACACAGAAATTGCATCGGAATTAAATACAAAAGGCACAATGCCGCCTTAAGTACAAGAAGACTGACACTTTCTACTGACTATGTTTTGAACCATTCCTGTGACACTACTTATAGATTCCGAGGCTTCACTTCACGTTTACTGTACCCCTCTGACCTTCTTATTGACGATGAAACACTGAAATTGCATCGGAATTAAATTGAAAAGGCACAATGCCGACTTAAGTACAAGATGGCTGATTCTTCTTACTGTCTATGTTTTGAACCATTCCTGTGACAGTAGTTATAGATCCCGATGTTTGACTTCAGTTTTACTGTTTCCCTTGGACCTTCTAATTGATGATGAAACACAGTAATTGCATCGGAATTAAATACAAAAGGCATAATGACGACTTAAGTACAAGAGACTGATTCTTCCTACTGACTATCTTTGAACCATTCCTGTGACACTAGTTTTAGATTCCGATGCTTCACTTCAGGTGTACTGTATCCCTCTGACGTTCTTATTGACGATGAAACACAGAAATAGCATCGGAATTAAATAGAAAAGGCACAATGCCGACTTAAGTACAAGAAGACTGACTCTTCTTACTGACTATGTTTTGAACCATTCCTGTGACACTAGTTATAGATTCCGATGCTTCTCTTCAGATTTACTGTATCCCTCTGACCTTCTTGTTGACTATGAAACACAGAATTTGCATCGGAATGAAATAGAAAAGGCACAATGCCGACTTAAGTACAAGAGGACTGACTCTTCCTACTGTCTATGTTTTGAACCATTCCTGTGACACTAGTTATAGATTCCGATGCTACACTCCAGGTTTACTGTATCCCTTGGACCTTCTTATTGACGATGAAACACAGAAATAGCATCGGAATTAAATACAAAAGGCACAATGCCGACTTCAGGACAACAAGACTGACTCTTCTTACTGACTATGTTTTGAACCATTCCTGTGACACTAGTTATAGATTCCGATGCTTCACTTCAGGTTTACTGTATCCCTCTGACCATCTTATTGACGATGAAACACTGAAATTGCATCGGAATTAAATAGAAAAGCACAAAGCCGTCTTAAGGACAAGAAGACTGACTCTTCTTACTGTCTATGTTATGAACCAATCCTGTGACACTAGTTATAGATTCCGATGCTTCTCTTCAGGTTTACTGTATCCCTTCCGTCGTTCTTATTGACGATGAAACACAGAAATTGCATCGGAATTAAATACTAAAGGCACAATGCCGACTTAAGTACAAAAAGACTGACTCTTCTTACTGACTATGTTTTGAACCATTTTTGTGACACTAGTTATAGATTCCGATGCTTCACTTTAGGTTTGCTGTATCCCTCTGACCTTCTTATTGACCATGAAACACAGAAATTGCAACGGAATTAAATAAAAATGCATAATGCCGAATTAAGTACCAGAAGACTGACTCCTCTTACTGTCTATGCTTTAAAGCATTCCTGTGACACTAGTTATAGATTCCGATGTTTGACTTCAGTTTTACTGTATTCCTTGGACCTTCTTATTGATGATGAAACACAGAAATTGCATCGGAAATAAATACAAAAGGCACAATGCCGACTTAAGTACATGAAGACCGACACTTCTTACTGACTATGTTTTTAACCATTCCTGTGACACTAGTTATAGTTTCCGATGCTTCACTTCTGGTTTACTGTATCCCTTGGGCCATCTTATTGACGATGAAACACAGAAATTGCATCGGAATTAAATACAAAAGGCACAATGCCGACTTAAGTACATGAAGACCGACACTTCTTACTTACTATGTTTGAACCATTCCTGTGACACTAGTTATAGATTCCGATGCTTCACTCCAGGTTTACTGCATCCCTTGGACCTTCTTATTGATGATGAAACACAGAAATTGCATCGGAATTAAATACAAATGGCACAATGCCGACTTAAGTACATGAAGACCGACACTTCTTACTGACAATTATTTTGAACCATTCCTGTGACACTATTTATAGATTCCAATGCTTCACTTCAGGATTACTGTATCCCTTGTTCCTTCTTACTGACGATGAAACACAGAAATTGCTTCGGAATTGAATACAAAGGGCACAATGCCGACTTACGTACATGAAGACCGACACTTGTTACTGACTATGTTTTGAACCATTCCTGTAACACTAGTTATAGATTCCGATGCTTCACTTCAGGTTTACTGTATCCCTTGGACCTTATTATTGACGATGAAACACAGAAATTGCATCGGAATTAAATACAAAAGGCACAATGACGACTTAAGGACAAGAAGACTGACTCTTCCTACTGACCATTCCTGTGACACTAGTTATAGATTCAGATGCTTCACTTCAGGTTTACTGTATCCCTTGGACCTTCTTATTGACGATGAAACACAGAAATTGCATCGGAATTAAATACAAAAGGCACAATGCCGACTTAAGTACATGAAGACCGACACTTCTTACTGACTATGTTTTGAACCATTCCTGTGACACTAGTTATAGATTCCGATGCTTCACTTAAGGTTTACTGTATCCCTTGGACCTTCTTATTGACGATGAAACACAGAAATTGCATCGGAATTAAATGCGAAAGGCACAATGCCGACTTAAGGACAAGAAGACTGACTCTTCCTACTGACCATTCCTGTGACACTAGTTATAGATTCCGATGCTTCACTTCAGGTTTACTGTATCCCTTGGACCTTCTTATTGACGATGAAACACAGGAATTGCAAAGGAATTAAATACAAAAGGCACAATGCCATCTTAAGTACACGAAGACCGACACCTCTTACTGACTAAGTTTTGAACCATTCCTGTAACACTAGTTATAGATTCCGATGCTTCACTTCAGGATTCCTGTATCCCTTGGACCTTCTCATTGACGATGAAACACAGAAAGTGCATCGGAATTAAATACAAAAGGCACAATGCCGCGTTAAGGACAAGAAGACTGACTCTTCCTACTGACCAATCCTGTGACAATAGTTATAGATTCCGATGCTTCACTTCAGGTTTACTGTATCCCTTGGACCTTCTTATTGACGATGAAACACAGAAATTGCATCGGAATTAAATACAAAAGGCACAATGCCGACTTAAGTACATGAAGACCGACACTTCTTACTGTCTATGTTTTGAACCATTCCTGTGACACTAGTTATAGTTTCCGATGCTACACTCCAGGTTTACTGTATCCCTTGGACCTTCTTATTGACGATGAAACACAGAAACTGCATCGGAATTAAATACAAAAGGCACAATGCCGACTTAAGTACATGAAGACCGACACTTCTTACTGATTATGTTTTGAATCATTCCTGTAACACTAGTTACAGATTCCGATGCCTCACTTCAGGTTTACTGTATCCCTTGGACCTTCTTATTGACGATGAAACATAGAAATTGCATCGGAATTAAATACAAAAGGCACAATGCCGACTTAAGGGCAAGAAGAATGACTCTTCCTACTGACCATTACTGTGACACTAGTTATAGATTCAGATGCTTCACTTCAGGTTTACTGTATCCCTTGGACCTTCTTATTGACGATGAAACACAGAAGTTGCATCGGAATTAAATACAAAAGGGACAATGCCGACTTAAGTACATGAAGACGGACAATTCGTACTGACAATGTTTTGAACCATTCCTGTGACAGTAGTTATTGACCCGATGCTTCACTCCAGGTTTACTGTATTCCTTGGACCCTCTTATTGACGATGAAACACAGAAATTGCATCGAAATTACATACAAAAGGCACTATGCCCACTTAAGTACATAAAGACCGACACTTCTTACTGAGTATGTTTTGAACCATTCCTGTAACACTAGTTATTGGTTCTGATGGTTCACTTCAGGTTTACTATATCCCTTGGACCTTCTTATTGACGATGAGACACAGAAATTGCATCGGAATTAAATACAAATGGCACAATGCCAACTTAAGGACACGAAGATTGAGTCTTCCTACTGACCATTCCTGTGACACTAGTTATAGATTCCGATGCTTCACTTCAGGTTTACTGTATCCCTTGGACCTTCTTATTGACGATGAAACACAGAAATTGCATCGGAATTAAATACAAAAGGCACACGTCGACTTAAGTACATGAAGACCGACACTTCTTACTGACTATGTTTTGAACCATTTATATAACACTAGTTATAGATTCCGATGCTTCACTTCATGTTTACTGTATCCCTTGGACCTTCTTATTGACGAAGAAACACATAAATTGCATCGGAATTAAATACAAAAGGCACAATGCCGACTTAAGGACAAGAAGACTGACTCCTCCTACTGACCATTCCTGTGACACTCGTTATAGATTCCGTTGCTTCGCTTCGGGTATGCTGTATCCCTTGGACCTTCTTATTGACGATGAAACACAGAAATTGCTTCGGAATTGAATACAAAAAGCACAATGCCGACTTACGTACATGAAGACCGACACTTGTTACTGACTATGTTTTGAACCATTCCTGTAACACTAGTTATAGATTCCGATGCTTCACTTCAGGTTTACTGTATCCCTTGGACCTTATTATTGACGATGAAACACAGAAATTGCATCGGAATTAAATGCAAAAGGCACAATGCCGACTTAAGGACAAGAAAACTGACTCTTCCTACTGACCATTCCTGTGACACTAGTTATAGATTCAGATGCTTCACTTCAGGTTTACTGTATCCCTTGGACCTTCTTATTGACGATGAAACACAGAAATTGCATCGGAATTAAATACAAAAGGCACAATGCCGACTTAAGTACATGAAGACCGACACTTCTTACTGACTATGTTTTGAACCATTCCTGTGACACTAGTTATAGATTCCGATGCTTCACTTTAGGTTTACTGTATCCCTTGGACCTTCTTATTGACGATGAAACTCAGAAATTGCATCGGAATTAAATGCGAAAGGCACAATGCCGACTTAAGGACAAGAAGACTGACTCTTCCTACTGACCATTCCTGTGACACTAGTTATAGATTCCGATGCTTCACTTCAGGTTTACTGTATCCCTTGGACCTTCTTATTGACGATGAAACACAGAAATTGCATCGGAATTAAATACAAAAGGCACAATGCCAACTTAAGTACACGAAGACCGACACTTCTTACTGACTAAGTTTTGAACCATTCCTGTAACACTAGTTATAAATTCCGATGCTTCACTTCAAGATTCCTGTATCCCTTGGACCTTCTCATTGACGATGAAACACAGAAAGTGCATCGGAATTAAATACAAAAGGCACAATGCCGAGTTAAGGACAAGAAGACTGACTCTTCCTACTGACCAATCCTGTGACAACAGTTATAGATTCCGATGCTTCACTTCAGGTTTACTGTATCCCTTGGACCTTCTTATTGACGATGAAACACAGAAATTGCATCGGAATTAAATACAAAAGGCACAATGCCGACTTAAGTACATGAAGACCGACACTTCTTACTGTCTATCTTTTGAACCATTCCTGTGACACTAGTTATAGTTTCCGATGCTACACTCCAGGTTTACTGTATCCCTTGGACCTTCTTATTGACGATGAAACACAGAAACTGCATCGGAATTAAATACAAAAGGCACAAAGCCGACTTAAGTACATGAAGACCGACACTTCTTACTGATTATGTTTTGAATCATTCATGTAACACTAGTTACAGATTCCGATGCTTCACTTCAGGTTTACTGTATCCCTTGGACCTTCTTATTGACGATGAAACATAGAAATTGCATCGGAATTAAATACAAAAGGCACAATGCCGACTTAAGGGCAAGAAGAATGACTCTTCCTACTGACCATTACTGTGACACTAGTTATAGATTCCGATCCTTCACTTCAGGTACACTGTATCCCTTGGACCTTCTTATTGACGACAAAACACAGAAATTGCATCGGAATTAAATACAAAAGGTACAATGCCGACTTAAGTACATGAAGACCGACACTTCTTACTGACTATGTTTTGAACCATTCCTGTGACACTAGTTACAGATTCCGATGCTTCACTTCATGTTTACTGTATCCCTTGGACCCTTTTATTGACGATGAAACACAGAAATAGCATCGGAATTAAATACAAAAAGCACAATGCCGACTTAAGTACATGAAGACCGACACTTCTTACTGAGTATGTTTTGATCCATTCCTGTAACACTAGTTATTGATTCTGATAGTTCCCTTCAGGTTTACTGTATCCCTTGGACCTTCTTATTGACGATGAAACATAGAAATTGCATCGGAATTAAATACAAATGGCACAATGCCGCCTTAAGGACAAGAAGACTGACTCTTCCTACTGACCATTCCTGTGACACTGGTTATAGATTCCGATGCTTCACTTCAGGTTTATTGTATCCCTTGGACCTTCTTATTGACGATGAAACACAGAAATTGCATCGGAATTAAATACAAAAGGCACAATGCCGACTTAAGTACATGAAGACCGACACTTCGTACCGACTATGTTTTGAACCATTCCTGTTACACTAGTTATAGATTCCGATGCTTCACTCCAGGTTTACTGTATCCCTTGGACCTTCTTATTGACGATGAAACACAGAAATTGCATCGGAATTACATACAAAAGGCACAATGCCGACTTAAGTACATGAAGACCGACACTTCTTACTGAGTATGTTTTGATCCATTCCTGTAACACTAGTTATTGATTCTGATAGTTCCCTTCAGGTTTACTGTATCCCTTGGACCTTCTTATTGACGATGAAACATAGAAATTGCATCGGAATTAAATACAAATGGCACAATGCCGCCTTAAGGACAAGAAGACTGACTCTTCCTACTGACCATTCCTGTGACACTAGTTATAGACCCGATGCTTCACTCCAGGTTTACTGTATTCCTTGGACCCTCTTATTGACGATGAAACACAGAAATTGCATCGAAATTACATACAAAAGGCACTATGCCGACTTAAGTACATAAAGACCGACACTTCTTACTGAGTATGTTTTGAACCATTCCTGTAACACTAGTTATTGATTCTGATGGTTCACTTCAGGTTTACTATATCCCTTGGACCTTCTTATTGACGATGAAACACAGAAATTGCATCGGAATTAAATACAAAAGGCACAATGCCAACTTAAGTACACGAAGACCGACACTTCTTACTGACTAAGTTTTGAACCATTCCTGTAACACTAGTTATAGATTCCGATGCTTCACTTCAGGATTCCTGTATCCCTTGGACCTTCTCAATGACGATGAAACACAGAAAGTGCATCGGAATTAAATACAAAAGGCACAATGCCGAGTTAAGGACAAGAAGACTGACTCTTCCTACTGACCAATCCTGAGACAATAGTTATAGATTCCGATGCTTCACTTCAGGTTTACTGTATCCCTTGGACCTTCTTATTGACGATGAAACACAGAAATTGCATCGGAATTAAATACAAAAGGCACAATGCCGACTTAAGTACATGAAGACCGACACTTCTTACTGTCTATCTTTTGAACCATTCCTGTGACACTAGTTATAGTTTCCGATGCTACACTCCAGGTTTACTGCATCCCTTGGACCTTCTTATTGACGATGAAACACAGAAATTGCATCGGAATTAAATACAAAAGGCACAATGCCGACTTAAGTACATGAAGACCGACACTTCTTACTGATTATGTTTTGAATCATTCCTGTAACACTAGTTATAGATTCCGATGCTTCACTTCAGGTTTACTGTATCCCTTGAACCTTCTTATTGACGATGAAACATAGAAATTGCATCGGAATTAAATACAAAAGGCACAATGCCGACTTAAGGGCAAGAAGAGTGACTCTTCCTACTGACCATTACTGTGACACTAGTTATTGATTCCGATCCTTCACTTCAGGTACACTGTATCCCTTGGACCTTCTTATTGACGACAAAACACAGAAATTGCATCGGAATTAAATACAAAAGGTACAATGCCGACTTAAGTACATGAAGACCGATACTTCTTACTGACTATGTTTTGAACCATTCCTGTGACACTAGTTACAGATTCCGATGCTTCACTTCATGTTTACTGTATCCCTTGGACCTTCTTATTGACGATGAAACACAGAAATAGCATCGGAATTAAATACAAAAAGCACAATGCCGACTTACGGAAAAGAAGACTGACTCTTCCTACTGACCATTCCTGTGACACTAGTTATAGATTCAGATGCTTCACTTCAGGTTTATTGTATCCCTTGGACCTTCTTATTGACGATGAAACACAGAAATTGCATCGGAATTAAATACAAAAGCCACAATGCCGACTTAAGTACATGAAGACCGACACTTCGTACCGACTATGTTTTGAACCATTCCTGTTACACTAGTTATAGATTCCGATGCTTCACTCCAGGTTTACTGTATCCCTTGGACCTTCTTGTTGACGATGAAACACAGAAATTGCATCGGAATTACATACAAAAGGCACAATGCCGACTTAAGTACATGAAGACCGACACTTCTTACTGAGTATGTTTTGATCCATTCCTGTAACACTAGTTATTGATTCTGATAGTTCCCTTCAGGTTTACTGTATCCCTTGGACCTTCTTATTGACGATGAAACATAGAAATTGCATCGGAATTAAATACAGATGGCACACGTCGACTTAAGTACATGAAGACCGACACTTCTTACTGACTATGTTTTGAACCATTCCTGTAACACTAGTTATAGATTCCGATGCTTCACTTCATGTTTACTGTATCCCTTGGACCTTCTTATTGACGATGAAACACAGAAATAGCATCGGAATTAAATACAAAAAGCACAATGCCGACTTACGGAAAAGAAGACTGACTCTTCCTACTGACCATTCCTGTGACACTAGTTATAGATTCCGATGCTTCACTTCAGGTTTACTGTATCCCTCGGACCTTCTTATTGACGATGAAACACAGAAATTGCATCGGAATTAAATACAAAAGGCACACGTCGACTTAAGTACATGAAGACCGACACTTCTTACTGACTATGTTTTGAACCATTCCTGTAACACTAGTTATAGATTCCGATGCTTCACTTCATGTTTACTGTATCCCTTGGACCTTCTTATTGACGAAGAAACACATAAATTGCATCGGAATTAAATACAAAAGGCACAATGCCGACTTAAGGACAAGAAGACTGACTCTTCCTACTGACCATTCCTGTGACACTAGTTATAGATTCCGATGCTTCACATCAGGTTTACTGTATCCCTTGGACCTTCTTATTGACGATGAAACACAGAAATTGCATCGGAATTAAATACAAAAGGCACAATGCCAACTTAAGTACACGAAGACCGACACTTCTTACTGACTAAGTTTTGAACCATTCCTGTAACACTAGTTATAGATTCCGATGCTTCACTTCAGGATTCCTGTATCCCTTGGACCTTCTCAATGACGATGAAACACAGAAAGTGCATCGGAATTAAATACAAAAGGCACAATGCCGAGTTAAGGACAAGAAGACTGACTCTTCCTACTGACCAATCCTGTGACAATAGTTATAGATTCCGATGCTTCACTTCAGGTTTACTGTATCTCTTGGACCTTCTTATTGACGATGAAACACAGAAATTGTATCGGAATTAAATACAAAAGGCACAATGCCGACTTAAGTACATGAAGACCGACACTTCTTACTGTCTATCTTTTGAACCATTCCTGTGACACTAGTTATAGTTTCCGATGCTACACTCCAGGTTTACTGCATCCCTTGGACCTTCTTATTGACGATGAAACACAGAAATTGCATCGGAATTAAATACAAAAGGCACAATGCCGACTTAAGTACATGAAGACCGACACTTCTTACTGATTATGTTTTGAATCATTCCTGTGACACTAGTTATAGATTCCGATGCTTCACTTCAGGTTTACTGTATCCCTTGGACCTTCTTATTGACGATGAAACATAGAAATTGCATCGGAATTAAATACAAAAGGCACAATGCCGACTTAAGGGCAAGAAGTGTGACTCTTCCTACTGACCATTACTGTGACACTAGTTATAGATTCCGATCCTTCACTTCAGGTACACTGTATCCCTTGGACCTACTTATTGACGACAAAACACAGAAATTGCATCGGAATTAAATACAAAAGGTACAATGCCGACTTAAGTACATGAAGACCGATACTTCTTACTGACTATGTTTTGAACCATTCCTGTGACACTAGTTACAGATTCCGATGCTTCACTTCATGTTTACTGTATCCCTTGGACCTTCTTATTGACGATGAAACACAGAAATAGCATCGGAATTAAATACAAAAAGCACAATGCCGACTTACGGAAAAGAAGACTGACTCTTCCTACTGACCATTCCTGTGACACTAGTTATAGATTCAGATGCTTCACTTCAGGTTTATTGTATCCCTTGGACCTTCTTATTGACGATGAAACACAGAAATTGCATCGGAATTAAATACAAAAGGCACAATGCCGACTTAAGTACATGAAGACCGACACTTCTTACTGACTATGTTTTGAACCATTCCTGTGACACTAGTTACAGATTCCGATGCTCACTTCAGGTTTACTGTATCCGGTGGACCTTCTTATTGGCGATGAAACACAGAAATTGCATCGGAATTAAATACAAAAAGCACAATGCCGACTTAAGGACAAGAGGACTGATTCTTCCTACTGACCATTCCTGTGACACTAGTTATAGATTCAGATGCTTCACTTCAGATTTACTGTATCCCTTGGACCTTCTTATTGACGATGAAACACAGAAGTTGCATCGGAATTAAATACAAAAGGCACAATGCCGACTTAAGTACATGAAGACCGACAATTCGTACTGACAATGTTTTGAACCATTCCTGTGACACTAGTTATAGGCCCGATGCTTCACTCCAGGTTTACTGTATTCCTTGGACCCTCTTATTGACGATGAAACACAGAAATTGCATCGAAATTACATACAAAAGGCACTATGCCGACTTAAGTACATGAAGACCGACACTTCTTACTGAGTATTATTTCAACCATTCCTGTAACACTAGTTATTGATTCTGATGGTTCACTTCAGGTTTACTATATCCCTTGGCCTTCTTATTGTCGATGAGACACAGAAATTGCAACGGAATTAAATACAAATGGCACAATTCCGACTTAAGGACACGAAGATTGACTCTTCCTACTGACCATTCCTGTGACACTAGTTATAGATTCCGATGCTTCACTTCAGGTTTACTGTATCCCTTGGACCTTCTTATTGACGATGAAACACAGAAATTGCATCGGAATTAAATACAAAAGGCACACGTCGACTTAAGTACATGAAGACCGACACTTCTTACTGACTATGTTTTGAACCATTCCTGTAACACTAGTTATAGATTCCGATGCCTCACTTCATGTTTACTGTATCCCTTGGACCTTCTTATTGACGAAGAAACACATAAATTGCATCGGAATTAAATACAAAAGGCACAATGCCGACTTAAGGACAAGAAGACTGACTCCTCCTACTGACCATTCCTGTGACACTCGTTATAGATTCCGTTGCTTCACTTCGGGTATACTGTATCCCTTGGTCCTTCTTATTGAGGACGAAACACAGAAATTGCATTGGAATTAAATACAAAAGGCAGAATGTCGACTTAAGTACATGAAGGCCGATACTTCTTACTGACTATGTTATGAACCATTCCTGTGACACTAGTTATAGATTCCGAAGCTTCACTTCAGGTTTACTGTATCCCTTGGACCTTCTTATTGACGATGAAACACAGAAATTGCATCGGAATTAAATACAAAAGGCACAATGCCGACTTAAGTACATGAAGACCGACACATCTTACTGACTATGCTTTGAACCATTCCTGTGACACTAGTTATAGATGCCGACGCTTCACTCCAGGTTTACTGTCTCCCTTGGACCTTCTTATTGACGATGAAACACAGAAATTGCATCGGAAATAAATACAAAAGGCACAATGCCGACTTAAGTACATGAAGACCGACACTTCTTACTGACTAAGTTTTGAACCCTTCCTGTAACACTAGTTATATATTCCGATGCTTCACTTCAGGTTTACTGTACCCCTTGGACCTTCTTATTGACGATGAAACACAGAAATTGCATCGGAATTAATTACAAAAGGCACAATGCCGACTTATGTACAAGAGACTGACTCTTCTTACTGACTATGTTTTGAACCATTCCTGTGACTAGTCAAAGATTCCGATGCTTCACTTCAGGTTTACTGTATCCCTTGGACCTTCTTATTGACGATGAAACACAGAAATTGTATCGGAATTAAATACAAAAGGCACAATGCCGACTTAAGTACAAGAGACTGACTTTTCTTACTGTCTATGTTTTGAACCATTCCTGTGATACTAGTTATAGATTCCGATGCTTCACTTCTGGTTTACTGTATCCCTTGGACCTTCTTATTGACAATGAAACACAGATATTGCATCGGAATTAAATACAAAAGGCACAATGCCGACTTAAGTACAAGAAGACTGACTCTTCTTACTGTATATGTTTTGAACCAATCCTGTGACACTAGTTAGAGATTCCGATGCTTCACTGCAGGTTTACTGCATCCCTTGGACCTTCTTATTGACAATGAAACACAGAAATTGCATCGGAATTAAATACAATATGCACAATGCCGATTAAGTACAAAAAGACTGACTCTTATTACTGACTATGTTTTGAACCGTTCCTGTGACACTAGTTATAGATTCCGATGCTTCACTTCAGGGTTACTGTATCCCTCTGACCTTCTCATGGATGTTGAGACACAGAAATTGCATCGGAATTAAATACAAAAGGCACAATGCCGCCTTAAGTACAAGAAAACTGACACTTACTACTGCCTATGTTTTGAACCATTCCTGTGACACTACTTATAGATTCCGAGGCTTGACTTCACGTTTACTGTACCCCTCTGACCTTCTTATTGACGTTGAAACACTGAAATTGCATCGGAATGAAATTGAAAAGGCACAATGCCGACTTAAGTACAAGATGACTGACTCTTCTTACTGTCTATGTTTTGAACCATTCCTGTGACACTAGTTATAGATCCCGATGTTTGACTTCAGTTTTACTGTTTCCCTTGGACTTTCTAATTGATGATGAAACACAGAAATTGCATCGGAATTAAATACAAATAGCATAATGCCGACTTAAGTACCAGAGACTGATTCTTCTTACTGACTATCTTTGAACCATTCCTGTGACACTAGTTTTAGATTCCGATGCTTCACTTCAGGTGTACTGTATCCCTCTGACGTTCTTATTGACGATGAAACACAGAAATTGCATCGGAATTAAATAGAAAAGGCACAATGCCGACTTAAGTTCAAGAAGACTGACTCTTCTTACTGACTATGGTTTGAACCATTCCTGTGACACTAGTTATAGATTCGGATGCTTCTCTTCAGATTTACTGTATCCCTCTGACCTTCTTGTTGACTATGAAACACAGAAATTGCATCGGAATTAAATAGAAAAGGCACAATGCCGTCTTAAGTACAAGAGGACTGACTCTTCCTACTGTCTATGTTTTGAACCATTCCTGTGACACTAGTTATAGATTCCGGTGCTACACTCCAGGTTTACTGTATCCCTTGGACCTTCTTATTGACGATGAAACACAGAAATAGCATCGGAATTAAATACAAAAGGCACAATGCCGACTTAAGGACAACAAGACTGACTCTTCTTACTGACTATGTTTTGAACCATTCCTATAACACTAGTTATAGATTCCGATGCTTCACTTTAGGTTTGCTGTATCCCTCTGACCTTCTTATTGACCACGAAACACAGAAATTGCAACGGAATTAAATAAAAATGCATAATGCCGAATTAAGTACCGGAAGACTGTCTCTTCTTACTGAATATGTTTTGAACCATTCCTGTGACACTAGTTATGGATTCCGATGCTTCACTTCAGGTTTGCTGTATCCCTCTGATCTTCTTATTGGCGATGAAACACCGAAATTGCATCGGAATTAAATGCAAAAGGCACAATGCCGACTTAAGTACAAGAAGACTGACTCCTCTTACTGTCTATGCTTTGAAGCATTCCTGTGACACTAGTTATAGATTCCGATGTTTGACTTCAGTTTTACTGTATTCCTTGGACCTTCTTATTGATAATGAAACACAGAAATTGCATCGGAAATAAATACAAAAGGCACAATGCCGACTTAAGTACATGAAGACCGACACTTCTTACTGACTATGTTTTTAACCATTCCTGTGACACTAGTTATAGTTTCCGATGCTTCACTTCTGGTTTACTGTATCCCTTGGGCCATCTAATTGACGATGGAACATAGAAATTGCATCGGAAATAAATACAAAAGGCACAACGCCGACTTAAGTACATGAAGACCGACACTTCTTACTTACTATGTTTGAACCACTCCTGTGACACTAGTTATAGATTCCGATGCTTCACTCCAGGTTCACTGCATCCCTTGGACCTTCTTATTGACGATGAAACACAGAAATTGCATCGGAATTAAATACAAAAGGCACAATGCCGACTAAAGTACATGAAGACCGACACTTCTTACTGACTATTATTTTGAACCATTCCCGTGACACTATTTATAGATTCCAATGCTTCACTTCAGGATTACTGTATACCTTGGACCTTCTTATTGACGATGAAACACAGAAATTGCTTCGGAATTGAATACAAAAGGCACAATGCCGACTTACGTACATGAAGACCGACACTTCTTACTGACTATGCTTTGAACCATTCCTGTAACACTAGTTATAGATTCCGATGCTTCACTTCAGGTTTACTGTATCCCCTGGACCTTATTATTGACGATGAAACACAGAAATTGCATCGGAAGTAAATACAAAAGGCACAATGCCGACTTAAGGACAAGAAGACTGACTCTACCTACTGACCATTCCTGTGACACTAGTTATAGATTCCGATGCTTCACTTCTGGTTTACTGTATCCCTTGGACCTTCTTATGGACGATGAAACACAGAAATTGCATCGGAATTAAATACAAAAGGCACAATGCCGACTTAAGTACATGAAGACAGACACTTCTTACTGACTATGTTTTGAACCATTCCTGTAACACTAGTTATAGATTCCGATGCTTCACTCCAGGTTACTGTATCCCTTGGACCTTCTTAGTGACGATGAAACTCAGAAAATGTATCGAAATTAAATACAAAAGGCACAATGCCGACTTAAGTACATGAAGACCAACACTTCTTACTGACTATCTTTTGAACCATTTCTGTAACACTAGTTATAGTTTCCGATGCTTCACTTCAGGTTTACTGTATCCCTTGGACCTTCTTATTGACGATGAAAGACAGAAATTGCATCGGAATTAAACACAAAAGGCACTATGCCGACTTAAGGACAAGAAGACTGACTTTTCCTACTGACCATTCCTGTGACAATAGTTATGGGTTCCGATGCTTCACATCAGGTTTACTGTATCCCCTCTACCTTCTTATTGACGATGAAACACAGAAATTGCATCGGAATTAAATACAAAAGGCACACTGCCAACTTAAGGACAAGAAGACTGACTCTTCCTACTGACCATTCCTGTGATACTAGTTATAGATTCCGATGCTTCACTTCAGGTTTACTGTATCCCTTGGACCTTCTTATTGACGATGAAACACAGAAATTGCATCAGAATTAAATACAAAATGCACAATGCCGTCTTAAATACATGAAGACCGACACTTCTTACTGACTACGTTTTGAACCATTCCTGCAACACTACTTATAGATTCAGAAGCTTCACTTCAGGTTTACTGTATCCCTTGGACCTTGTTATTGACGGTGAAACACAGAAATTGCATCGGAATTAAATTCAAAAGGCACAATGCCGACTTAAGGACAAGAAGACTGACTCTTCCTACTGACCAGTCCTGTGACACTAGTTATAGATTCCGATGCTTCACTTCAGGTTTACTGTATCCCTTGGACCTTCTTATTGACGATGAAATACAAAAATTGCATCGGAAATAAATACAAAAGGCACAATGCCGACTTAAGTACATGAAGACGGACACTTCCTACTGAGTATGTTTTGAACCATTCCTGTGACTCTAGTTATAGATTCCGATGCTTCACTTCAGGTATACTGTATCCCTTGGACCATCTTAATGTCGATGAAACACAGAAATTGCATAGGAATTAAATGCAAAAGGCACAATGCCGACTTAAGGGCAAGAAGACTGACTCTTCCTACTGACCATTCCTGTGACACTAGTTATAGATTCCGATGCTTCACTTCAGGTACACTGTATCCCTTGGACCTTCTTATTGGCGATGAAACACAGAAATTGCATCGGAAATAAATACAAAAGGCACAATGCCGACTTAAATACATGAAGACCGACACTTCTTACTGACTACGTTTTGAACCGTTCCTGTAACACTAGTTATAGATTCAGATGCTTCACTTCAGGTTTACTGTATCCCTTGGACCTTCTTATTGACGATGAAACACAGATATTGCGTCGGAATTAAATACAAAAGGCACAATGCCGACTTAAGTACATGAAGACCGACACTTCTTACTGACTATGTTTTGAACCATTCCTGTGACACTTGTTATGGGTTCCGATGCTTCACATCAGGTTTACTGTATCCCTTCTACCTTCTTATTGACGATGAAACACAGAAATTGCATCGGAATTAAATACAAAAGGCACACTGCCAACTTAAGGACAAGAAGACTGACTCTTCCTACTGACCATTCCTGTGATACTAGTTATAGATTCCGATGCTTCACTTCAGGTTTACTGTATCCCTTGGACCTTCTTATTGACGATGAAACACAGAAATTGCATCGGAATTAGATACAAAATGCACAATGCCGTCTTAAACACATGAAGACCGACACTTCTTACTGACTACGTTTTGAACCATTCCTGCAACACTAGTAATAGATTCAGAAGCTTCACTTCAGGTTTACTGTATCCCATGGACCTTCTTATTGACGATGAAACACAGAAATTGCATCGGAATTAAATACAAAAGGCAAATTGCCGACTTAAGGACAAGAAGACTGACTCTTCCTACTGACCATTCCTGTGACACTAGTTATAGATTCCGATGCCTCACTCCAGGTTTACTGTATCCCTTGGACCTTCTTATTGACGATGAAACACAGAAATTGCATCGGAATTAAATACAAAAGACGCAATGCCGACTTAAGTACATGAAGACCGACACATCTTACTGACTATGTTTTGAACCATTCCTGTGACACTAGTTATAGATTCCGATGCTTCACTTCAGGTTTACTGTATCCCTTGGACCATCTAATTGACGGTGAAACACAGAAATTGCATAGGAATTACATACAAAAGGCACAATGCCGACTTAAGGGCAAGAAGACTGACTCTTCCTACTGACCATTCCTGTGACACTAGTTATAGATTCCGATGCTTCACTTTAGGTTTACTGTATCCCTTGGACCTTATTATTGACGGTGAAACACAGAAATTGCAACGGAATTAAATACAAAAGGCACAATGCCGAATTAAGTACATGAAGACCGACACTTCTTACTGACTATGTTTTGAACCATTCCTGTGACACTAGTTATGGATTCCGATGCTTCACTTCAGGTTTACTGTATCCCTTGAACCTTCTTATTGACGATGAAACACAGAAATTGCATCGGAATTAAATACAAAAGGCACAATGCCGACTTAAGGACAAGATGACTGACTCTTCCAACTGACCGTTCCTGTGACACTACTTATAGATTCCGATGCTTCACTTCAGGTTTACTGTATCCCTTGGACCATCTTATTAACGATGAAACACAGAAATTGCATCGGAAATAAAAACAAAAGGCACAATGCCGACTTAAATACATGAAGACCGACACTTCTTACTGACTACGTTTTGAACCGTTCCTGTAACACTAGTTATAGATTCAGATGCTTCACTTCAGGTTTACTGTATCCCTTGGACCTTCTTATTGACGATGAAACACAGAAATTGGATCGGAATTAAATACAAAATGCACAATGCCGACTTAAGGACAAGAAGACTGACTCTTCCTACTGACCATTCCTGTGACACTAGTTATAGATTCCGATGCTTCACTTCAGGTTTACTGTATCCCTTGGACCTTCTTATTGACGATGAAACACAGAAATTGCATCGGAATTAAATACAAAAGGCACAATGCCGACTTAAGGACAAGAAGACAGACTCTTCCTACAGACCATTCCTGTGCCCCTAGTTATAGATTCCGACGCTTCGCTTCAGGTTTTCTGTATCCCTTGGACCTTCTTATTGACGATGAAAGACAGAAATTGCATCGGAATTAAATACAAAAGGCACTATGCCGACTTAAGGACAAGAAGACTGACTCTTCCTACTGACGATTCCTGTGACAATAGTTATTGGTTCCGATGCTTCACATCTGGTTTACTGTATCCCTTCTACCTTCTTATTGACGATGAAACACAGAAATTGCATCGGAATTAAATACAAAAGGCACACTGCCAACTTAAGGACAAGAAGACTGACTCTTCCTACTGACCATTCCTGTGATACTAGTTATAGATTCCGATGCTTCACTTCAGGTTTACTGTATCCCTTGGACCTTCTTATTGACGATGAAACACAGAAATTGCATCGCAATTAAATACAAAATGCACAATGCCGTCTTAAACACATGAAGACCGACACTTCTTACTGACTACGTTTTGAACCATTCCTGCAACACTAGTAATAGATTCAGAAGCTTCACGTCAGGTTTACTGTATCCCATGGACCTTCTTATTG
Organism: Schistocerca americana; assembly: GCF_021461395.2. Lineage (NCBI taxonomy): Eukaryota > Metazoa > Arthropoda > Insecta > Orthoptera > Acrididae > Schistocerca > Schistocerca americana. Next base: position 1,615,142 of record NW_025726192.1, on the reverse strand, counting down.
ACGATGAAACACAGAAATTGCATCGGAATTAAATACAAAAGGCAAAATGCCGACTTAAGGACAAGAAGACTGACTCTTCCTACTGACCATTCCTGTGACACTAGTTATAGATTCCGATGCCTCACTCCAGGTTTACTGTATCCCTTGGACCTTCTTATTGACGATGAAACACAGAAATTGCATCGGAATTAAATACAAAAGACGCAATGCCGACTTAAGTACATGAAGACCGACACATCTTACTGACTATGTTTTGAACCATTCCTGTGACACTAGTTATAGATTCCGATGCTTCACTTCAGGTTTACTGTATCCCTTGGACCATCTTATTGACGGTGAAACACAGAAATTGCATAGGAATTACATACAAAAGGCACAATGCCGACTTAAGGGCAAGAAGACTGACTCTTCCTACTGACCATTCCTAAGACACTAGTTATAGATTCCGATGCTTCACTTTAGGTTTACTGTATCCCTTGGACCTTATTATTGACGGTGAAACACAGAAATTGCATCGGAATTAAATACAAAAGGCACAATGCCGAATTAAGTACATGAAGACCGACACTTCTTACTGACTATGTTTTGAACCATTCCTGTGACACTATTTATGGATTCCGATGCTTCACTTCATGTTTACTGTATCCCTTGGACCTTCTTATTTACGATGAAACACAGATATTGCATCGGAATTAAATACAAAAGGCACAATGCCGACTTAAGGACAAGATGACTGACTCTTCCAACTGACCATTCCTGTGACACTACTTATAGATTCCGATGCTTCACTTCAGGTTTACTGTATCCCTTGGACCATCTTATTGACGATGAAACACAGAAATTGCATCGGAAATAAAAACAAAAGGCACAATGCCGACTTAAATACATGAAGACCGACACTTCTTACTGACTACGTTTTGAACCGTTCCTGTAACACTAGTTATAGATTCAGATGCTTCACTTCAGGTTTACTGTATCCCTTGGACGTTCTTATTGACGATGAAACACAGAAATTGCATCGGAATTAAATACAAAAGGCACAATGCCGACTTAAGGACAAGAAGACTGACTCTTCCTACTGACCAGTCCTGTGACACTAGTTATAGATTCCGATGCTTCACTTCAGGATTACTGTATCCCTTGGTCCTTCTTATTGACGATGAAACACAGAAATTGCACCGGAATTAAATGCAAAAGGCACAATGCCGACTTAAGGACAAGAAGACAGACTCTTCCTACAGACCATTCCTGTGACAATAGTTATGGGTTCCGATGCTTCACATCAGGTTTACTGTATCCCTTCTACCTTCTTATTGACGATGAAACACAGAAATTGCATCGGAATTAAATACAAAAGGCACACTGCCAACTTAAGGACAAGAAGACTGACTCTTCCTACTGACCAGTCCTGTGACACTAGTTATAGATTCCGATGCTTCACTTCAGGTTTACTGTATCCCTTGGACGTTCTTATTGACGATGAAATACAGAAATTGCATCGGAAATAAATACAAAAGGCACAATGCCGACTTAAGTATATGAAGGCGGACACTTCCTACTGTGTATGTTTTGAACCATTCCTGTGACTCTAGTTATAGATTCCGATGCTTCACTTCAGGTATACTGTATCCCTTGGACCATCTTATTGTCGATGAAACACAGAAATTGCATAGGAATTAAATGCAAAAGGCACAATGCCGACTTAAGGGCAAGAAGACTGACTCTTCCTACTGACCATTCCTGTGACACTAGTTATAGATTCCGATGCTTCACTTCAGGTACACTGTATCCCTTGGACCTTCTTATTGGCGATGAAACACAGAAATTGCATCGGAATTAAATACAAAAGACACAATGCCGACTTAAGTACATGAAGACCGACACATCTTACTGACTATGTTTTGAACCACTCCTGTGACACTAGTTATAGATTCCGATGCTTCACTTCAGTTTTACTGTATCCCTTGGACCATGTTATTGACGGTGAACCACAGAAATTGCATAGGAATCACATACAAAAGGCACAATGCCGACTTAAGGGCAAGAAGACTGACTCTTCCTACTGACCATTCCTGTGACACTAGTTATAGATTCCGATGCTTCACTTTAGGTTTACTGTATCCCTTGGAACTTATTACTGATGGTGAAACACAGAAATTGCATCGGAATTAAATACAAAAGGAACAATGCCTAATTAAGTACATGAAGACCGACACTTCTTACTGACTATGTTTTGAACTATTCCTGTGACACTAGTTATGGATTCCGATGCTTCACTTCAGGTTTACTGTATCCCTTGGACCATCTTATTGACGATGAAACACAGAAATTGCATCGGAATTAAATACAAAAGGCACAATGCCGACTTAAGTACATGAAGAACGACACTTCTTACTGACTATGTTTTGAACCATTCCTGTGACACTTGTTATGGGTTCCGATGCTTCACATCAGGTTTACTGTATCCCTTCTACCTTCTTATTGACGATGAAACACAGAAATTGCATCGGAATTAAATACAAAAGGCACACTGCCAACTTAAGGACAAGAAGACTGACTCTTCCTACTGACCATTCCTGTGATACTAGTTATAGATTCGGATGCTTCATTTCAGGTTTACTGTATCCCTTGGACGTTCTTATTGACGATGAAACACAGCAATTGCATCGGAATTAAATACAAAATGCACAATGCCGTCTTAAATACATGAAGACCGACACTTCTTACTGACTACGTTTTGAACCATTCCTGCAACACTAGTAATAGATTCAGAAGCTTCACTTCAGGTTTACTGTATCCCTTGGACCTTCTTATTGACGATGAAACACAGAAATTGCATCGGAATTAAATACAAAAGGCAAAATGCCGACTTAAGGACAAGAAGACTGACTCTTCCTACTGACCATTCCTGTGACACTAGTTATAGATTCCAATGCCTCACTCCAGGTTTACTGTATCCCTTGGACCTTCGTATTGACGATGAAACACAGAAATTGCATCGGAAATAAATACAAAAGGCACAATGCCGACTTAAGTACATGAAGACGGACACTTCCTACTGAGTATGTTTTGAACCATTCCTGTGACTCTAGTTATAGATTCCGATGCTTCACTTCAGGTATACTGTATCCCTTGGACCATCTTATTGTCGATGAAACACAGAAATTGCATAGGAATTAAATGCAAAAGGCACAATGCCGACTTAAGGGCAAGAAGACTGACTCTCACTACTGACCATACCTGTGACACTAGTTATAGATTCCGATGCTTTAGTTCAGGTACACTGTATCCCTTGGACCTTCTTATTGCCGATGAAACACAGAAATTGCATCGGAATTAAATACAAAAGACACAATGCCGACTTAAGTACATGAAGACTGACACATCTTACTGACTATGTTTTGAACCATTCCTGTGACACTAGTTATAGATTCCGACGCTTCACTTCAGGTTTACTGTATCCCTTGGACCATCTTATTGACGGTGAAACACAGAAATTGCGTAGGAATTACATACAAAAGGCACAATGCCGACTTAAGGGCAAGAAGACTGACTCTTCCTACTGACCATTCCTGTGACACTAGTTATAGATTCCAATGCTTCACTTTAGGTTTACTGTATCCCTTGGACCTTATTATTGACGGGGAAACACAGAAATTGCATCGGAATTAAATACAAAAGGCACAATGCCGAATTAAGTACATGAAGACCGACACTTCTTACTGACTATGTTTTGAACCATTCCTGTGACACTAGTTATGGATTCCGATGCTTCACTTCAGGTTTACTGTATCCCTTGGACCTTCTTATTGACGATGAAACACAGAAATTGCATCGGAATTAAATACAAAAGGCACAATGCCGACTTAAGGACAAGAAGACTGACTCTTCCTACTGACCATTCCTGTGACACTACTTATAGATTCCGATGCTTCACTTCAGGTTTACTGTATCCCTTGGACCATCTTATTGACGATGAAACACAGAAATTGCATCGGAAATAAAAACAAAAGGCACAATGCCGACTTAAATACATGAAGACCGACACTTCTTACTGACTACGTTTTGAACCGTTCCTGTAACACTAGTTATAGATTCAGATGCTTCACTTCAGGTTTACTGTATCCCTTGGACCTTCTTATTGACGATGAAACACAGAAATTGGATCGGAATTAAATACAAAATGCACAATGCCGACTTAGGGACAAGAAGACTGACTCTTCCTACTGACCATTCCTGTGACACTAGTTATAGATTCCGATGCTTCACTTCAGGTTTACTGTATCCCTTGGACCTTCTTATTGACGATGAAACACAGAAATTGCATCGGAATTAAATACAAAAGGCACATTGCCAACTTAAGTACAAGAAGACCGACACTTCTTACTGACTACGTTTTGAACCATTCCTGTGACACTAGTTATAGATTCCGATGCTTCACTTCAGGTTTACTGTATCCTTTGGACCTTCTTATTGACGATGAAACACAGAAATTGCATCGGAGTTAAATACAAAAGGCACAATGCCGACTTAAGGACAAGAAGACTGACTCTTCCTACTGACCAGTCCTGTGACACTAGTTATAGATTCCGATGCTTCACTTCAGGATTACTGTATCCCTTGGTCCTTCTTATTGACGATGAAACACAGAAATTGCATCCGAATTAAATGCAAAAGGCACAATGCCGACTTAAGTACATGAAGACCGACACTTTTTACTGACTACGTTTTGAACCATTCCTGTAACACTAGTTATAGATTCCGATCCTTCACTTCAGGTTTATTGTATCCCTAGGACCTTCTTATTGACGATGAAACACAGAAATTGCATCGGAATTAAATACAAAAGGCACAATGCCGACTTAAGGACAAGAAGACAGACTCTTCCTACAGACCATTCCTGTGCCCCTAGTTATAGATTCCGACGCTTCACTTCAGGTTTTCTGTATCCCTTGGACCTTCTTATTGACGATGAAACACAGAAATTGCATCGGAATTAAATACAAAAGGCACAATGCCGAATTAAGTACATGAAGGCCGACACATCTTACTGACTATGTTTTGAACCATTCCTGTGACACTAGTTATAGATTCCGATGCTTCACTTCAGGTTTACTGTATCCCTTGGACCTTCCTATTGACGATTAAACACAGAAATTGCATCGGAATTAAATACAAAAGGCACAATGCCGACTTAGGTACATGAAGACCGACACTTCTTACTGACTATGTTTTGAACCATTCCTGTGACACTAGTTATAGATTCCGATGCTTCACTCCAGGTATACTGTATCCCTTGGACCATCTTATTGCCGATGAAACACAGAAATTGCATCGGAATTGAATGCAAGAGGCACAATGCCGACTTAAGTCCATGAACACCGATACTTCTTACTGACTACGTTTTGAACCATTCCTGTAACACAAGTTATAGATTCCGATGCTTCACTTCAGGTTTACTGTATCCCTTGGACCTTCTTATTGACGATGAAACACAGAAATTGCATCGGAATTAAATACAAAAGGCACAATGCCGACTTATGGGCAAGAAGACTGACTCTTCCTACTGACCATTCCTGTGACACTAGTTATATATTCCGATTCTTCACTTCAGGTTTACTGTATCCCTTGGACCTTCTTATTGACAATGAAACACAGATATTGCATCGGAATTAAATACAAAAGGCACAATGCCGACTTAAGTACAAGAAGACTGACTCTTCTTACTGTCTATGTTTTGAACCAATCCTGTGACACTAGTTAGAGATTCCGATGCTTCACTGCAAGTTTACTGCATCCCTTGGACCTTCTTATTGACAATGAAACACAGAAATTGCATCGGAATTAAATACAAAATGCACAATGCCGATTAAGTACAAAAAGACTGACTCTTATTACTGACTATGTTTTGAACCGTTCCTGTGACACTAGTTATAGATTCCGATGCTTCACTTCAGGGTTACTGTATCCCTCTGACCTTCTCATGGATGATGAAACACAGAAATTGCATCGGAATTAAATACAAAAGTCACAATGCCGCCTTAAGTACAAGAAGACTGACACTTTCTACTGGCTATGTTTTGAACCAATCCTGTGACACTAGTTACAGATTCCGATGCTTCTCTTCAGGTTTACTGTATCCCTTCCGTCCTTCTTATTGACGATGAAACACAGAAATTGCATCGCAATTAAATACAAAAGGCACAATACCGACTTAAGTACAAAAAGACTGACTCTTCTTACTGACTATGTTTTGAACCATTTTTGTGACACTAGTTATTGATTCCGATGCTTCACTTTAGGTTTGCTGTACCCCTCTGACCTTCTTATTGACCACGAAACACAGAAATTGCAGCGGAATTAAATAAAAATGCATAATGCCGAATTAAGTACCAGAAGACTGACTCTTCTTACTGAATATGTTTTGAACCATTCCTGTGACACTAGTTATGGATTCCGATGCTTCACTTCAGGTTTACTGTATCCCTCTGATCTTCTTATTGACGATGAAACACCGAAATTGCATCGGAATTAAATGCAAAAGGCACAATGCCGACTTAAGTACAAGAAGACTGACTCCTCTTACTGTCTATGCTTTGAAGCATTCCTGTGACACTAGTTATAGATTCCGATGTTTGACTTCAGTTTTACTGTATTCCTTGGACCCTCTTATTGATGATGAAACACAGAAATTGCATCGGAAATAAATACAAAAGGCACAATGCCGACTTAAGTACATGAAGACCGACACTTCTTACTGACTATGTTTTTAACCATTCCTGTGACACTAGTTATAGTTTCCGATGCTTCACTTCTGGTTTACTGTATCCCTTGGGCCATCGTATTGACGATGAAACATAGAAATTCCATCGGAATTAAATACAAAAGGAACAATACCGACTTAAGTACATGAAGACCGACACTTCTTACTTACTATGTTTGAGCCATTCCTGTGACACTAGTTATAGATTCCGATGCTTCACTCCAGGTTTACTGCATCCCTTGGACCTTCTTATTGATGATGAAACACAGAAATTGCATCGGAATTAAATACAAAAGGCACAATGCCGACTTAAGTACATGAAGACCGACACTTCTTACTGACTATTATTTTGAACCATTCCTGTGACACTATTTATAGATTCCAATGCTTCACTTCAGGATTACTGTATACCTTGGACCTTCTTATTGACGATGAAACACAGAAATTGCTTCGGAATTGAATACAAAAGGCACAATGCCGACTTACGTACATGAAGACCGACACTTCTTACTGACTATGTTTTGAACCATTCCTGTAACACTAGTTATAGATTCCGATGCTTCACTTCAGGTTTACTGTATCCCTTGGACCTTATTATTGACGATGAAACACAGAAATTGCATCGGAAATAAATACAAAAGGCACAATGCCGACTTAAGGACAACAAGACTGACTCTACTTACTGACCATTCCTGTGACACTAGTTATAGATTTCGATGCTTCACTTCTGGTTTACTGTATCCCTTGGACCTGCTTATGGACGATGAAACACAGAAATTGCATCGGAATTAAATACAAAAGGCACAATGCCGACTTAAGTACATGAAGACAGACACTTCTTACTGACTATGTTTTGAACCATTCCTGTAACACTAGTTATAGATTCCGATGCTTCACTCCAGGTTACTGTATCCCTTGGACCTTCTTAGTGACGATGAAACTCAGAAAATGTATCGAAATTAAATACAAAAGGCACAATGCCGACTTAAGTACATGAAGACCGACACTTCTTACTGACTATCTTCTGAACCATTTCTGTAACACTAGTTATAGTTTCCGATGCTTCACTTCAGGTTTACTGTATCCCTTGGACCTTCTTATTGACGATGAAAGACAGAAATTGCATCGGAATTAAATACAAAAGGCACTATGCCGACTTAAGGACAAGAAGACTGACTCATCCTACTGACCATTCCTGTGACAATAGTTATGGGTTCCGATGCTTCACATCAGGTTTACTGTATCCCTTCTACCTTCTTATTGACGATGAAACACAGAAATTGCATCGGAATTAAATACAAAAGGCACACTGCCAACTTAAGGACAAGAAGACTGACTCTTCCTACTGATTATTCCTGTGATACTAGTTATAGATTCCGATGCTTCACTTCAGGTTTACTGTATCCCTTGGACCTTCTTATTGACGATGAAACACAGAAATTGCATCGGAATTAAATACAAAATGCACAATGCCGTCTTAAATACATGAAGACCGACACTTCTTACTGACTACGTTTTGAACCATTCCTGCAACACTTGTTATAGATTCAGAAGCTTCACTTCAGGTTTACTGTATCCCTTGGACCTTTTTATTGACGATGAAACACAGAAATTGCATCGGAATTAAATACAAAAGGCAAAATGCCGACTTAAGGACAAGAAGACTGACTCTTCCTACTGACCATTCCTGTGACACTAGTTATAGATTCCGATGCCTCACTCCAGGTTTACTGTATCCCTTGGACCTTCGTATTGACGATGAAACACTGAAATTGCATCGGAATTAAATACAAAAGGCACAATGCCGACTTAAGTACAAGAAGACCGACACTTCTTACTGACTGCGTTTTGAACCATTCCTGTAACACTAGTTATAGATTCCGATGCTTCACTTCAGGTTTACTGTATCCCTTGGACCTTCTTATTGACGGTGAAACACAGAAATTGCATCGGAATTAAATTCAAAAGGCACAATGCCGACTTAAGGACAAGAAGACTGACTCTTCCTACTGACCAGTCCTGTGACACTAGTTATAGATTCCGATGCTTCACTTCAGGTTTACTGTATCCCTTGGACCTTCTTATTGACGATGAAACACAGAAATTGCATCGGAAATAAATACAAAAGGCACAATGCCGACTTAAGTACATGAAGACGGACACTTCCTACTGAGTATGTTTTGAACCATTCCTGTGACTCTAGTTATAGATTCCGATGCTTCACTTCAGGTATACTGTATCCCTTGGACCATCTTATTGTCGATGAAACACAGAAACTGCATAGGAATTAAATGCAAAAGGCACAATGCCGACTTAAGGGCAAGAAGACTGACTCTTCCTACTGACCATTCCTGTGACACTAGTTATAGATTCCGATGCTTCACTTCAGGTACACTGTATCCCTTGGACCTTCTTATTGGCGATGAAACACAGAAATTGCATCGGAATTAAATACAAAAGACACAATGCCGACTTAAGTACATGAAGACCGACACATCTTACTGACTATGTTTTGAACCATTCCTGTGACACTAGTTATAGATTCCGATGCTTCACTTCAGTTTTACTGTATCCCTTGGACCATCTTATTGACGGTGAACCACAGAAATTGCATAGGAATTACATACAAAAGGCACAATGCCGACTTAAGGGCAAGAAGACTGACTCTTCCTACTGACCATTCCTGTGACACTAGTTATAGATTCCGATGCTTCACTTTAGGTTTACTGTATCCCTTGGACCTTATTATTGACGGTGAAACACAGAAATTGCATCGGAATTAAATACAAAAGGCACATGCCGAATTAAGTACATGAAGACCGTCACTTCTTACTGACTATGTTTTGAACCATTCCTGTGACACTAGTTATGGATTCCGATGCTTCACTTCAGGTTTACTGTATCCCTTGGACCATCTTATTGACGATGAAACACAGAAATTGCATCGGAATTAAATACAAAAGGCACAATGCCGACTTAAGGACAAGAAGACTGACACTTCCTACTGACCATTCCTGTGACACTACTTATAGATTCCGATGCTTCACTTCAGGTTTACTGTATCCCTTGGACCTTCTTATTGACGATGAAACACAGAAATTGCATCGGAAATAAATACAAAAGGCACAATGCCGACTTAAATACATGAAGACCGACACTTCTTACTGACTACGTTTTGAACCGTTCCTGTAACACTAGTTATAGATTCAGATGCTTCACTTCAGGTTTACTGTATCCCTTGGACCTTCTTATTGACGATGAAACACAGAAATTGCGTCGGAATTAAATACAAAAGGCACAATGCCGACTTAAGTACATGAAGACCGACACTTCTTACTGACTATGTTTTGAACCATTCCTGTGACACTTGTTATGGGTTCCGATGCTTCACATCAGGTTTACTGTATCCCTTCTACCTTCTTATTGACGATGAAACACAGAAATTGGATCGGAATTAAATACAAAAGGCACACTGCCAACTTAAGGACAAGAAGACTGACTCTTCCTACTGACCATTCCTGTGATACTAGTTATAGATTCCGATGCTTCACTTCAGGTTTACTGTATCCCTTGGACCTTCTTTTTGACGATGAAACACAGAAATTGCATCGGAATTAAATACAAAATGCACAATGCCGACTTAAATACATGAAGACCGACACTTCTTACTGACTACGTTTTGAACCATTCCTGCAACACTAGTAATAGATTCAGAAGCTTCACTTCAGGTTTACTGTATCCCTTGGACCTTCTTATTGACGATGAAACACAGAAATTGCATCGGAATTAAATACAAAAGGCAAAATGCCGACTTAAGGACAAGAAGACTGACTCTTCCTACTGACCATTCCTGTGACACTAGTTATAGATTCCGATGCCTCACTACAGGTTTACTGTATCCCTTGGACCTTGGTATTGACGATGAAACACTGAAATTGCATCGGAATTAAATACAAAAGGCACAATGCCGACTTAAGTACAAGAAGACCGACACTTCTTACTGACTACGTTTTGAACCATTCCTGTAACACTAGTTATAGATTCCGATGCTTCACTTCAGGTTTACTGTATCCCTTGGACCTTCTTATTGACGATGAAACACAGAAATTGCATCGGAATTAAATTCAAAAGGCATAATGCCGACTTAAGTATAAGAAGGCGGACTCTTCCTACTGACGAGTCCTGTGACACTAGTTATAGATACCGATGCATCACTTCAGATTTACTGTATCCCTTGGACCTTCTTATTGACGATGAAACACAGAAATTGCATCGGAAATAAATACAAAATTCACAGTGCCGACTTAAGTACATGAAGACGGACACTTCCTACTGAGTATGTTATGAACCATTCCTGTGACTCTAGTTATAGATTCCGATGCTTCACTTCAGGTATACTGTATCCCTTGGACCATCTTATTGTCGATGAAACACAGAAATTGCATAGGAATTAAATGCAAAAGGCACAATGCCGACTTAAGGGCAAGAAGACTGACTCTTCCTACTGACCATACCTGTGACACTAGTTATAGATTCCGATGCTTCACTTCAGGTACACTGTATCCCTTGGACCTTCTTATTGGCGATGAAACACAGAAATTGCAACGGAATTAAATACAAAAGACACAATGCCGACTTAAGTACATGAAGACCGACACATCTTACTGACTATGTTTTGAACCATTCCTGTGACACTAGTTATAGATTCCGATGCTTCACTTCAGGTTTACTGTATCCCTTGGACCATCTTATTGACGGTGAAACACAGAAATTGCATAGGAATTACATACAAAAGGCACAATGCCGACTTAAGGGCAAGAAGACTGACTCTTCCTACTGACCATTCCTGTGACACTAGTTATAGATTTCGATGCTTCACTTTAGGTTTACTGTATCCCTTGGACCTTATTATTGACGGTGAAACACAGAAATTGCATCGGAATTAAATACAAAAGGCACAATGCCGAATTAAGTACATGAAGACCGACACTTCTTACTGACTATGTTTTGAACCATTCCTGTGACACTAGTTATGGATTCCGATGCTTCACTTCAGGTTTACTGTATCCCTTGGACCTTCTTATTGACGATGAAACACAGAAATTGCATCGGAATTAAATACAAAAGGCACAATGCCGACTTAAGGACAAGAAGACTGACTCTTCCTACTGACCATTCCTGTGACACTACTTATAGATTCCGATGCTTCACTTCAGGTTTACTGTATCCCTTGGACCATCTTATTGACGATGAAACACAGAAATTGCATCGGAAATAAAAACAAAAGGCACAATGCCGACTTAAATACATGAAGACCGACACTTCTTACTGACTACGTTTTGAACCGTTCCTGTAACACTAGTTATAGGGTCAGATGCTTCACTTCAGGTTTATTGTATCCCTAGGACCTTCTTATTGACGATGAAACACAGAAATTGCATCGGAATTAAATACAAAAGGCACTATGCCGACTTAAGGACAAGAAGACAGACTCTTCCTACAGACCATTCCTGTGCCCCTAGTTATAGATTCCGACGCTTCACTTCAGGTTTTCTGTATCCCTTGGACCTTCTTATTGACGATGAAACACAGAAATTGCTTCGGAATTAAATACAAAAGGCACAATGCCGAATTAAGTACATGAAGACCGACACATCTTACTGACTATGTTTTGAACCATTCCTGTGACACTAGTTATAGATTCCGATGCTTCACTTCAGGTTTACTGTATCCCTTGGACCTTCTTATTGACGATGAAACACAGAAATTGCATCGGAATTAAATACAAAAGGCACAATGCCGACTTAGGTACATGAAGACCGACACTTCTTACTGACTATGTTTTGAACCATTCCTGTGACACTAGTTATAGATTCCGATGCTTCACTCCAGGTATACTGTATCCCTTGGACCATCTTATTGCCGATGAAACATAGAAATTGCATCGGAATTGAATGCAAAAGGCACAATGCCGACTTAAGTCCATGAAGACCGACACTTCTTACTGACTATGTTTTGAACCATTCCTGTAACACAAGTTATAGATTCCGATGCTTCACTTCAGGTTTACTGTATCCCTTGGACCTTCTTATTGACGATGAAACACAGAAATTGCATCGGAATTAAATACAAAAGGCACAATGCCGACTTATGGGCAAGAAGACTGACTCTTCCTACTGACCATTCCTGTGACACTAGTTATATATTCCGATTCTTCACTTCAGGTTTACTGTATCCCTTGGACCTTCTTATTGACGATGAAACACAGAAATTGCATCGAAATCAAATACAAAAGGCACACATGCCGACTTAAGTACAAGAAGACTGTATCTTCTTACTGTCTTTGTTTTGAACCAATCCTGTGACACTTGTTATAGATTCCGATGCTTGACTTCAGTTTTACTGTATCCCTTGGACCTTCTTATTGACGATGAAACACAGAAATTGCATCGGAATTAATTACAAAAGGCACAATGCCGATTTAAGTACAAGAGACTGACTATTCTTACTGACCATGCTTTAGACCATTCCTATGATACTTAATATAGATTCCGATGCTTCACTTCAGGTTTACTGTATCCCTTGGACGTTCTTATTGACGATGAAACACAGAAATTGCATCGGTATTAAATACAAAAGGCACAATGCCGAATTAAGTACAAGAGACTGACTCTTCTTACTGACTATGTTTTGAACCATTCCTGTGACACTAGTTATAGATTCCGATGCTTCACTTCAGGTTTACTGAATCCCTCTGACCTTCTTGTTGACTATGAAACACAGAAATTGCATCGGAATTAAATACAAAAGGCACAATGCCGACTTAAGTACTGTCTATGTTTTGAACCATTCCTGTGACACGAGTTATAGATTCCCATGCTTCACTCCAGGATTACTGTATCCCTTGGACCTTCTTATTGACGATGAAACACAGAAATTGCATCGGATTTAATTACAAAAGGGATAAGGCCGACTTAAGGACAAGAAGACTGTCTCTTCTTACTGACTATGTTTTGAACCATTCCTGTGAAACTAGTTATAGATTCCGATGCTTCACTTCTGGTTTACTGTATCCCTTGGACCTTCTTATTGACGATGAAACACAGAAATTGCATCGGAATTAAATACAAAAGGCACAATGCCGACTTAAGGAAAAGAAGACTGACTCCTCCTACTGACCAGTCCTGTGACACTAGTTATAGATTCCGATGCTTCACTTCAGGCTTACTGTATCCCATGGTCCTTCTTATTGACGATGAAACACAGAAATGACATCGGAATTAAATGCAAAAAGCACAATGCCGACTTAAGTACATGAAGACCGACACTTTTTACTGACTACGTTTTGAACCATTCCTGTAACACTAGTTATAGATTCCGATGCTTCACTTCAGGTTTACTGTATCCCTTGGACCTTGTTATTGACGATGAAACCAAGAAATTGCATCGGAATCAAATACAAAAGGCACAATGCCGACTTAAGGACAAGAAGCCAGACTCTTCCTACAGACCATTCCTGTGCCCCTAGTTATAGATTCCGACGCTTCACTTCAGGTTTTCTGTATCCCTCGGACCTTCTTGTTGACGATGAAACACAGAAATTGCATCGGAATTAAATACAAAAGGCACAATGCCGAATTAAGTACATGAAGGCCGACACTTCTTACTATGTTTTGAACCATTCCTGTGACACTAGTTATAGATTCCGATGCTTCACTTCAGCTTTACTGTATCCCTTGGACCCTCTTATTGACGATGAAACACAGAAATTGCATCGGAACTAAATACAAAAGGCACAAAGCCGACTTAGGTACATGAAGACCGACACTTCTTACTGACTATGTTTTGAACCATTCCTGTGACACTAGTTATAGTTTCCGATGCTTCACTCCAGGTATACTGTATCCCTTGGACCATCTTATTGCCGATGAAACACCGAGATTGCATCGGAATTAAATGCAAAAGGCACAATGCCGACTTAAGTACATAGAGACCGACACTTCTTACTGACTATGTTTTGAACCATTCCTGTATCACAAGTTATAGATTCCGATGCTTCACTTCAGGTTTACTGTATCCCTAGGACCTTCTTATTGACGATGAAACACAGAAATTGCATCGGAATTAAATACAAAAGGCACAATGCCGACTTATGGACAAGAAGACTGACTCTTCCTACTGACCATTCCTGTGACACTAGTTATAGATTCCGATGCTTCACTTCCGGTTTACTGTATCCCTTGGACCTTCTTATTGACGATGAAACACAGAATTTGCATCGAAATCAAATACAAAAGGCACAATGCCGACTTAAGTACAAGAAGACCGTATCTTCTTACTGTCTTTGTTTTGAACCAATCCTGTGACACTAGATATAGATTCCGATGCTTCACTTCAGGTTTACTGTATCCCTTGGACCTTCTTATTGACGATGAAACACAGAAATTTCATCGGAATTATATACAAAAGGCACAATGCCGACTTAAGGACAAGAAGACTGACTCTTCCTACTGACCAGTCCTGTGACACTAGTTATAGATTCCGATGCTTCACTTCAGGTTTACTGTATCAGTTGGTCCTTCTTATTGACGATGAAACACAGAAATTGCATCGGAATTAAATACAAAAGGCACAATGCCGACTTAGGTACATGAAGACCGACACTTCTTACTGACTATGTTTTGAACCATTCCTGTGACACTAGTTATAGATTCCGATGCTTCACTCCAGGTATACTGTATCCCTTGGACCATCTTATTGCCGATGAAACACAGAAATTGCATCGGAATTAAATGCAAAAGGCACAATGCCGACTTAAGTACATGAAGACCGACACTTCTTACTGACTATGTTTTGAACCATTCCTGTAACACAAGTTATAGATTCCGATGCTTCACTTCAGGTTTACTGTATCCCTTGGACCTTCTTATTGACGATGAAACACAGAAATTGCATCGGAATTAGATACAAAAGGCACAATGCCGACTTATGGGCAAGGAGACTGACTCTTTCTACTGACCATTCCTGTGACACTAGTTATAGATTCCGATTCTTCACTTCAGGTTAACTGTATCCCTTGGACCTTCTTATTGACGATGAAACACAGAAATTGCATCGAAATCAAATACAAAAGGCAAACATGCCGACTTAAGTACAAGAAGACTGTATCTTCTTACTGTCTTTGTTTTCAACCAATCCTGTGACACTTGTTATAGATTCCGATGCTTGACTTCAGTTTTACTGTATCCCTTGGGCCTTCTTATTGACGATGAAACACAGAAATTGCATCGGAATCAATTACAAAAGGCACAATGCCGATTTAAGTACAAGTGACTGACTATTCTTACTGACCATGCTTTGAACCATTCCTATGACACTTAATATAGATTCCGATGCTTCACTTCAGGTATACTGTATCCCTTGGCCGTTCTTATTGACGATGAAACACAGAAATTGCATCGGAATTAAATACAAAAGGCACAATGCCGACTTAAGTACAAGAAGACTGACTCTTCCTACAGTCTAAAATTTGAACCATTCCTGTGACACTAGTTATAGATTCCGATGCTTCATTTCAGGTTTACTGTATAAGTACAAGAAGACAGACTCTTCTTACTGTCTATGTTTTGAACCAATCCTGTGACACTAGTTAGAGATTCCGATGCTTCACTTCAGGTTTACTGCATCCCTTGGACCTTCGTATTGACGATGAAACACAGAAATTGCATCGGAATTAAATACAAAAGGCACAATGCCGACTTAAGTACAAAAAGACTGACTCTCCTTACTGACTATGTTTTGAACCATTCCTGTGACACTAGTTACAGATTCCGATGCTTCACTTCATTTTTACTGTACCCCTCTGACCTTCTTATTGGCGATGAAACACTGAAAGTGCATCGGAATTAAATAGAAAACCACAATGCCGACTTAAGTACAAGAAGACTGACTCTTCTTACTGTCTATGCTTTCAAGAATTCCTGTGGCACTAGTTATCGATTCCGATGTTTGACTTCAGTTTTACTGTATCCCTTGGACCTTCTTATTGACGATGAAACACAGAAAATGCATCGGTATTAAATACAAAAGGCACAATGCCGAATTAAGTACAAGAGACTGACTATTCTTACTGACTATGTTTTGAACCATTCCTGTGACACTAGTTATAGATTCCGATGTTTCACTCCAGGATTACTGTATCCCTTGGACCTTCTTATTGACGATGAAACACAGAAATTGCATCGGAATTAATTAGAAAAGGGATAAGGCCGACGTAAGGACAAGAAGACTGTCTCTTCTTACTGACTATGTTTTGAACCATTCCTGTGAAACTAGTTATAGATTCCGATGCTTCACTTCAGATTTACTGTATCCCTTGGACCTTCTTATTGACGATGAATCACAGAAATTGCATCGGAACTAAATCCAAAAGGCACAATGCCGACTTAAGGACAAGAAGACTGACTCTTCCTACTGACCAGTCCTGTGACACTAGTTATAGATTCCGATGCTTCACTTCAGGTTTACTGTATCCCTTGGTCCTTCTTATTGACGATGAAACACAGAAATTGCATCGGAATTAAATGCAAAAAGCACAATGCCGACTTAAGTACATGAAGACCGACACTTTTTACTGACTACGTTTTGAACCATTCCTGTAACACTAGTTATAGATTCCGATGCTTCACTTCGGGTTTACTGTATCCCTTGGACCTGCTTATTGACGATGAAACACAGAAATTGCATCGGAATCAAATACAAAAGGCACAATGCCGACTTAAGGACAAGAAGACAGACTCTTCCTACAGACCATTCCTGTGCCCCTAGTTATAGATTCCGACGCTTCACTTCAGGTTTTCTGTATCCCTCGGACCGTCTTATTGACGATGAAACACAGAAATTGCATCGGAATTAAATACAAAAGGCACAATGCCGAATTAAGTACATGAAGGCCGACACTTCTTACTATGCTTTGAACCATTCCTGTGACATTAGTTATAGATTCTGATGCTTCACTTCAGGTTTACTGTATCCCTTGGACCTTCTTATTGACGATGAAACACAGAAATTGCATCGGAATTAAATACAAAAGGCACAATGCCGACTTAGGTACATGAAGACCGACACTTCTTACTGACTATGTTTTGAACCATTCCTGTGACACTAGTTATAGATTCCGATGCTTCACTCCAGGTATACTGTATCCCTTAAACCATCTTATTGCCGATGAAACACAGAAATTGCATCGGAATTAAATGCAAAAGGCACAATGCCGACTTAAGTACATGAAGACCGACACTTCTTACTGACTATGTTTTGAACCATTCCTGTAACACAAGTTATAGATTCCGATGCTTCACTTCAGGTTTACTGTATCCCTAGGACCTTCTTATTAGCGATGAAACACAGAAATTGCATCGGAATTAAATACAAAAGGCACATTGCCGACTTATGGACAAGAAGACTGACTCTTCTTACTGACCATTCCTGTGACACTAGTCATAGATTCCGATGCTTCACTTCAGGTTTACTGTATCCCTTGGACCCTCTTATTGACGATGAAACAAAGAAATTGCATCGAAATCAAAGACAAAAGGCACAATGCCGACTTAAGTACAAGAAGACTGTATCTTCTTACTGTCTTTGTTTTGAACCAATCCTGTGACACTAGTTATAGTTTCCGATGCTTGACTTCAGCTTTACTGTATCCCTTGGAAGTTCTTATTGACGATGAAACACAGAAATTGCATCGGAATTAATTACAAAAGGCACAATGCCGATTTAAGTACAAGTGACTGACTCTTCTTACTGACCATGTTTTGAACCATTCCTATGACACTTAATATAGATTCCGATACTTCACTTCAGGTTTACTGTATCCCTTGGACGTTCTTATTGACGATGAAACACAGAAATTGCATCGGAATTAAATGCAAAAGGCACAATGCCGACTTAAGTACATGAAGACCGACACTTTTTACTGACTACGTTATGAACCATTCCTGTAACACTAGTTATAGATTCCGATGCTTCACTTCAGGTTTACTGTATCCATTGGACCTTGACGATGAAACACAGAAATTACATCGGAATCAAATACAAAAGGCACAATGCCGACTTAAGGACAAGAAGACAGACTCTTCCTACAGACCATTCCTGTGACACTAGTTATAGATTCCGATGCTTCACTTCAGGTTTACTGTATCCCTTGGACCTTCTTATTGACGATGAAACACAGAAATTGCATCGGAATTAAATACAAAAGGCACAATGCCGCCTTAGGTACATGAAGACCGACACTTCTTACTGACTATGTTTTGAACCATTCCTGTGACATTCCTGTGATAGATTCCGATGCTTCACTCCAGGTATACTGTATCCCTTGGACCATCTTGTTGCCGATGAAACACAGAAATTGCATCGGAATTAAATGCAAAAGGCACAATGCCGACTTAAGTACATGAAGACCGACACTTCTTACTGACTATGTTTTGAACCATTCCTGTAACACAAGTTATAGATTCCGATGCTTCACTTCAGGTTTACCGTATCCCTTGGACCTTCTTATTGACGATGAAACACAGAAATTGCATCGGAATTAAGTACAAACGGCACAATGCCGACTTATGGACAAGAAGACTGACTCTTCCTACTGACCATTCCTGTGACACTAGTTATAGATTCCGATGCTTCACTTCAGGTTTACTATATCCCTTGGACCTTCTTATTGACGATGAAACACAGAAATTGCGTCGAAATCAAATACAAAAGGCACAATGCCGACTTAAGTACAAGAAGACTGTATCTTCTTACTGTCTTTGTTT
Source organism: Schistocerca americana (assembly GCF_021461395.2). Classification (NCBI taxonomy): domain Eukaryota; kingdom Metazoa; phylum Arthropoda; class Insecta; order Orthoptera; family Acrididae; genus Schistocerca; species Schistocerca americana. The sequence continues at coordinate 1,595,555 of NW_025726192.1, read as the reverse complement.
TGAACCAATCCTGTGACACTAGTTATAGATTCCGATGCTTGACTTCAGTTTTACTGTATCCCTTGGACCTTCTTATTGACAATGAAACACAGAAATTGCATTGGAATTAATTACAAAAGCCACAATGCCGATTTAGGTACAAGTGACTGACTCTTCTTACTGACCATGTTTTGAACCATACCTGTGACACTTAATATAGATTCCGATGCTTCACTTCAGGTTTACTGTATCCCTTGGACGTTCTTATTGACGATGAAACACAGAAATTGCATCGGAATTAAATACGAAAGGCACAATGCCGACTTAAGTACAAGAAGACTGACTCTTCCTACAGTGTAAGATTTGAACCATTCCTGTGACACTAGTTACAGATTCCGATGTTTGTCTTCAATTTTACTGTATCCCTTGGACCTTCTTATTGATGATGAAACACAGAAATTGCATCGGAATTAAATACAAAAGGCACAATGCCGACTTAAGTACAAGAAGACTGACTCTTCTTACTGTCTATGTTTTGAACCATTCCTGCGAGACTAGATATAGATTCCGATGCTTGACTTCAGTTTTACTGTATCCTTTGGACCTTCTTATTGACGATGAAACACAGAAATTGCATCGGAATGAAATACAAAAGGCACAATGCCGACTTAAGTACAAGAGACTGACTCTTCTTACTGTCTATGCTTTGAACCATTCCTGTGACACTAGTTATAGATTCCGATGCTTCATTTCAGGTTTACTGTATAAGTACAAGAAGACAGAGTCTTCTTACTGTCTATGTTTTGAACCAAACCTGTGACACTAGTTAGAGATTCCGATGCTTCACTTCAGGTTTACTGCATCCCTCGGACCTTCTTATTGACGATGAAACACAGAAATTGCATCGGAATTAAATACAAAAGGCACAATGCAGACTTAAGTACAAAAAGACTGACTCTTCTTACTGACTATGTTATGAACCGTTCCTGTGACACTAGTTATAGATTCCGATGCTTCACTTCCGGTTTACTGTATCCCTCTGACCTTCTAATTGATGATGAAACACAGAAATTGCATCGGAATTAAATACCAAAGGCACAATGCCGACTAAAGTACAAGAAGACTGACTCTTCCTACTGACTATGTTTTGAACCATTAATGTGACACTAGTTATAGATTCCGATGCTTCACTTCATTTTTGCTGTACCCCTCTGTCCTTCTTATTGACGATGAAACACAGAAATTGCTCCGGAATTAAATAGAAAATGCACAATGCCGACTTAAGTACAAGAAGACTGACTCTTCTTACTGTATATGTATTGAACCATTCCATTGACATTAGTTATAGATTCCGATGCTTCACTCCAGGTTTACTGTATCCCTTGGACCTTCTTATTGACGATGAAACACTGATATTGCATCGGAATTAAATAGAAAAGGCACAATGCCGACTGAAGTACAAGACGACCGACTCTTCTTACAGTCTATGCTTTGAAGAATTCCTGTGGCACTAGTTATAGATTCCGATGTTTGACTTCAGTTGTACTGTATCCCTTGGACCTTCTTATTGACGATGAATCACAGAAATTGCATCGGTATTAAATACAAAAGGCACAATGCCGAATTAAGTACAAGAGACTGACTCTTGTTACTGACTATGCTTTGAACCATTCCTGTGACACTAGTTATAGATTTCGATGCTTCACTTCAGGTTTACTGAATCCCTCTGATCTTCTTGTTGACTATGAAACACAGAAATTGCATCGGAATTAAATACAAAAGGCACAATGAAGACTTAAGTACAAAAAGACTGACTCTTCTTACTGACTATGTTATGAACCGTTCCTGTGACACTAGTTATAGATTCCGATGCTTCACTTCAGCTTTACTGTATCCCTCTGACCTTCTTATTGACGATGAAACACAGAAATTGCATAGGTATTAAATACAAAAGGCACAATGCCGAATTAAGTACAAGAGACTGACTCTTGTTATTGACTATGTTTTGAACCATTCCAGTGACAATAGTTATAGATTCCGATGCTTCACTTCAGGTTTACTGTATCCCTTGGACCTTCGCATTGACGATGAATCACAGAGATTGCATCGGAATTAATTACAAAAGGCACAATGCCGACCTAAGTACATGAAGACCGACTCTTCTTACTGTCTATCTTTTGAACCATTCCTGCGACACTAGTTATACATTCCGATGCTTGACTTCAGTTTTACTGTATCACTTGGACCTTCTTATTGACAATGAAACACAGAAATTGCATCGGAATTAAATACAAAAGGCACAATGCCGACTTAAGTACAAGAGACTGACTCTTCTTACTGTCTATGTTTTGAACCATTCCTGTGACACTAGTTATAGATTCCGATGCTTCACTTCAGGTTTACTGTATCCCTTGTACCTACTTAATGACTATGAAACACAGAAATTGCATCGGAATTAAATACAAAATGCACAATGCCGACTTATGTACAAATAGACTGAATCTTTTTACTGTCTATGTTTTGAACCAATCCAGTGACACTAGTTATAGATTCCGACGCTTCACTTCAGGTTTACGGTATCCCTTGGACCTTCTTATTGACGATGAAACACAGAAATTGCATCGGAATTAAATACAAAAGGCACAATGCCGACTTAAGAACAAAAAGACTGACTCTTCTTACTGACTATGTTTTGAACCATTCCTATGACACTAGTTATAGTTTCCGATGCATCACTTCAGGTTTACTGTATCCCTCCGACCTTCATATTGACGATGAAACACAGAATTTGCATCGGAAATATATACAAAAGGCACTATGCCGACTTAAGTACAAGAATACTGACTCTTCTTGCTGACTATGTTTTGAACCATTCCTGTGACAATAGTTATAGATTCCGATGCTTCACTTCAGGTTTACTGTATCCCTCTGACCTTCTTATTGACGGTGAAACACAGAAATTGCATCGGAATTAAATAGAAAAGACACAATTCCGACTTAAGTACAAGAAGACTGACACTTCTTACTGTCTATGTTTTGAACCATTCCTGTGACACTAGTTTTAGATTCCGATGCTTGTCTTCAGTTTTGCTGTATCCCTTGGACGTTCTTATTGACGACGAAACACAGAAATTGCACCGGAATTAAATATAAAAGGCACAATGCCGACTTAAGTACAAGAAGACTGACTCTTCTTACTGTCTATGTTTTGAACCATTCCATTGACACTAGTTATAGATTCCAATGCTTCACTCAAGGTTTACTGTATCCCTTGGCCTTCTTATTGACGATGAAACACTGAAATTGCATCGGAATTAAATAGAACAGGCACAATGCCGACTTAAGTACAAGAAGACTGGCTCTTCTTACTGACTATGATTTGAACCATATTGTGACACTAGTTATAGATTCCGATGCTTCACTTCAGGTTTACTGTATCCATTGGACCTTCGTGTTGACGATGAAACACAGAAATCGCATCGGAATTAAATACAAAAGGCACAATGCCGACTTAAGTGCAAGCAGACTGACTCTTCTTACAGTCTATTTTTTGAACCATTCCTGTGTCACTAGTTACAGATTCCGATGCTTCACTTCAGGTTTACTGTATCCCTTGGACCTTCGTATTGACGATGAAACACAGAAATTGCGACGGAATTAAATACAAAAGGCACAATGCCGACTAAAGTACAAGAGACTGACTCTTCTTAGTGATTATGTTTTGAACCATTCCTGTGACACTAGTTATAGATTCCGATGCTTCACTTAAGGTTTACTGATTCCCTCTGACCTTCTTATTGCCGATGAAACACAGAAATTGCATCGGAATTAAATATAAAAGGCACAAAGCCGATTTAAGTATAAGAAGACTGACTTTTCATACTGACTATGTTTGAACCATTCCTGTGACACTAGTTATAGATTCCGATGCTTCACTTCAGGTTTACTGTATCCCTCTGACCTTCTTATTGACGATGAAAGACAGAAAATGCATCGGAAATAAATAGAAAAGGCACAATGCCGACTTAAGTACATAAAGATTGACTCTTCTTACTGTCTATGTTTTGAACCATTCCAGTGACACTAGTTATAGATTCCGATGCTTCACTTCAGGTTTACTGTATCCCTTGGGCGTTCTTATTGACGATGAAACACAGAAATTGCATCGGAATTAGATACAAAAAGCACAATGCCCACTTAAGTACAAGAAGACTGACACTTCCTACTGTCATTGTTCTGAACCATTCCTGTGATACTAGTTATAGATTCCGATGCTTCACTTCAGGGTTGATATATCCCTTGGACCTTCGTATTGACGATGAAACACAGAAATTGCATCGGAACTAAATACAAAAGGCACAATGCCGACTTAAGTACTGTCTATGTTTTGAACCATTCCTGTGACACTAGATATAGATTACGATGCTTCACTCCAGGTTTACTGTATCCCTTGGACCTTCTTATTGACGATGAAACACAGAAATTGCATCGGAATTAGAGACAAAAGGCACAATGCCGACTTAAGTACAAGAAGACTGACTCTTCCTACTGTCATTGTTCTGAACCATTACTGTGATACTAGTTATAGATTCCGATGTTTCACTTCAGGGTTAATATATCCCTTGGACGTTCGTATTGACGATGAAACACTGAAATTGCATCGGAACTAAATACAAAGGGCACAATGCCGACTTAAGTACTGTCTATGATTTGAACCATTCCATTGATACAAGTTATGGATTCCGATGCTTCACTTCAGGTTTACTGTATCCCTCTGACCTTCTTATTGACGATGAAACCCAGAAATTGCATCGGAATTAAATACAAAAGGCGTAAGGATGACTTAAGGACAAGAAGACTGACTCTTCTTACTGACTATGATTTGAACCATTCCTGTGACACTAGTTATAGATTCCGATGCTTCACTTCAGGTTTACTGTATCCATTGGACCTTCGTGTAGACGATGAAACACAGAAATCGCATCGGAATTAAATACAAAAGGCACAATGCCGACTTAAGTACATGCAGACTGACTCTTCATACAGTCTATGTTTTGAACCAATCCTGTGGCACAAGTTATAGTTTCCGATGCTTCACTTCAGGTTTACTGTACCCCTTCGGTCCATCTTATTGACGATGAAACACAAAATTGCATCGGAATTAATTAGAAAAGGCACAATGTCGACTTAAGTACTGGATGACTGACTCTTCTTACTGTCTATGTTTGAAAATTTCTTGTGACACTAGTTATAGATTCCGATGCTTGACTTCAGTTTTACTGTATCCCCTGGACCTTCTTATTGACGACGAAACACAGAAATTGCATCGGAATTTAATACAAAAGGCACAATGCCGACTTAAGTACAAGAGACTGACTCTTCTTAATGTCTATTTTTTTTACCATTCCTGTGACACTAGTTATAGATTCCGATGCTTCACTTCAGGTTTACTGTATCCCTTTGACCTTCTTATTGACGATGAAACACAGAAATTGCATCGGAATTAAATACTAAAAGGCACAAGCCGGACTGAAGTACAATTAGACTGACTCTTTTTACTGTCTATGTTTTGAACCAATCCTGTGACACTAGTTATAGATTCCGACGCTTCACTTCAGGTTTACTGTATCCCTTGGACCTTCTTATTGACGATGAAACACCGAAATTGTATCGGAATTAAATACAAAAGGCACAATGCCGACTTAAGTACATGAAGACTGACTCTTCTTACTGTCTATGTTTTGAACCATTCCTGTGACACCAGTTATAAATTCCGATGCTTCACTTCAGGTTTACTGTATCCCTCTGACCTTATTGACGATGAAACACAGAAATTGCATCGGAATTAAATACATAAGGCACAATGCCGACTTAAGGACAGGAAGACTGACTCTTCTTACTGTCTATGTTTTGAACCATTCCTGTGACACTAGTTATAGATTCCGATGCTTCACTCCAGGTTTACTGTATCCCTTGGACCTTCTTATTGACGATGAAACACAGAATATGCATCGGAATTAAATAGAAAAGGCACAATGCCGACTTAAGTACAAGAAGGCTGTCTCTTCTTACTGACTATGTTCTGAACCATTCCTGTGAAACTAGTTATAGATTCCGATGCTTCACTTCAGGTTTACTGTATCCCTCTGACCTTATTGACGATGAAACACAGAAATTGCATAGGAATTAAATACAAACGGCACAATGCCGACTTAAGTACAAAAAGACTGACTCTCTTACTGTCTATCTTGTGAACCATTCCTGCGACACTAGTTATACATTCCGATGCTTGACTTCAGTTTTACTTTATCACTTGGACCTTCTTATTGACGATGAAACACAGAAATTTCATCGGAATTAAATACAAAAGGCACAATGCCGACTTAAGTACAAAAAGACTGACTCTTCCTACTGTGTATATTTTGAACTATTCCTGTGACACTAATTACAGAGTCCGATGCTTCACGTCAGGTTTATTGTATCCCTTGGACCTTCTTATTGACGATGAAACACAGAAATCGCATCGGAAGTAAATACAAAAGGCACAATGCCGACTTAAGTACAAGAAGACTGATTCTTCTTACTGTCTATGTTTTGAACCATTCCTGTGACAAGAGTTATAGATGCCAATGCTTCACTTCAAGTTTACTGTATCCCATGGACCTTCTAATTGACGATGAATCACAGAAATTGCATCGGAATTAAATACAAAAGGCACAATGCCGACTTAAAAACAAGAAGACTGACTCTTCTTACTGTCTATCTTTTGAACCATTCCTGCGACACTAGTTATACATTCCGATGCTTGACTTCAGTTTTACTGTATCACTTGGACCTTCTTATTGACAATGAAACACAGAAATTGCATCGGAATTAAATACAAAAGGCACAATGCCGACTTAAGTACAAGAGACTGACTCTTCTTACTGTCTATGTTTTGAACCATTCCTGTGACACTAGTTATAGATTCCGATGCTTCACTTCAGGTTTACTGTATCCCTTGTACCTACTTAATGACTATGAAACACAGAAATTGCATCGGAATTAAATACAAAATGCACAACGCCGACTTAAGTACAAATAGACTGAATCTTTTTACTGTCTATGTTTTGAACCAATCCTGTGACACTAGTTATAGATTCCGACGCTTCACTTCAGGTTTACGGTATCCCTTGGACCTTCTTATTGACGATGAAACACAGAAATAGCATCGGAATTAAATACAAAAGGCACAATGCCGACTTAAGAACAAAAAGACTGACTCTTCTTACTGACTATGTTTTGAACCATTCCTATGACACTAGTTATGGTTTCCGATGCATCACTTCAGGTTTACTGTATCCCTCCGACCTTCATATTGACGATGAAACACAGAATTTGCATCGGAAATATATACAAAAGGCACAATGCCGACTTAAGTACAAGAATACTGACTCTTCTTGCTGACTATGTTTTGAACCATTCCTGTGACAATAGTTATAGATTCCGATGCTTCACTTCAGGTTTACTGTATCCCTTGGACGTTCTTATTGACGACGAAACACAGAAATTGCATCGGAATTAAATATAAAAGGCACAATGCCGACTTAAGTACAAGAAGACTGACTCTTCTTACTGTCTATGTTTTGAACCATTCCATTGACACTAGTTATAGATTCCAATGCTTCACTCAAGGTTTACTGTATCCCTTGGCCTTCTTATTGACGATGAAACACTGAAATTGCATCGGAATTAAATAGAACAGGCACAATGCCGACTTAAGTACAAGAAGACTGGCTCTTCTTACTGACTATGATTTGAACCATATTGTGACACTAGTTATAGATTCCGATGCTTCACTTCAGGTTTACTGTAATCATTGGACCTTCGTGTTGACGATGAAACACAGAAATCGCATCGGAATTAAATACAAAAGGCACAATGCCGACTTAAGTGCAAGCAGACTGACTCTTCTTACAGTCTATTTTTTGAACCATTCCTGTGTCACTAGTTACAGATTCCGATGCTTCACTTCAGGTTTACTGTATCCCTTGGACCTTCTTAATAACGATGAAACACAGAAATTGCATCGGAATTAAATACAAAAGGCACAATGCCGACATAAGTACAAATAGATTGACTCTTTTTACTGTCTATGTTTTGAACCAATCCTGTGACACTAGTTATAGATTCCGACGCTTCACTTCAGGTTTACTGTATCCCTTGGACCTTCGTATTGACGACGAAACACAGAAATTGCGTCGGAATTAAATACAAAAGGCACAATGCCGACTAAAGTACAAGAGACTGACTCTTCTTAGTGATTATGTTTTGAACCATTCCTGTGACACTAGTTATAGATTCCGATGCTTCACTTAAGGTTTACTGTTTCCCTCTGACCTTCTTATTGACGATGGAAGACAGAAAATGCATCGGAAATGAATAGAAAAGGCACAATGCCGACTTAAGTACAAGAAGATTGACTCTTCTTACTGTCTATGTTTTGAACCATTCCAGTGACACTAGTTATAGATTCCGATGCTTCACTTCAGGTTTACTGTATCCCTTGGACGTTCTTATTGACGATGAAACACAGAAATTGCATCGGAATTAGATACAAAAAGCACAATGCCGACTTAAGTACAAGAAGACTGACACTTCCTACTGTCATTGTTCTGAACCATTCCTGTGATACTAGTTATAGATTCCGATGCTTCACTTCAGGGTTGATATATCCCTTGGACCTTCGTATTGACGATGAAACACAGAAATTGCATCGGAACTAAATACAAAAGGCACAATGCCGACTTAAGTACTGTCTATGTTTTGAACCATTCCTGTGACACTAGATATAGATTACGATGCTTCACTCCAGGTTTACTGTATCCCTTGGACCTTCTTATTGACGATGAAACACAGAAATTGCATCGGAATTAGAGACAAAAAGCACAATGCCGACTTAAGTACAAGAAGACTGACTCTTCCTACTGTCATTGTTCTGAACCATTCCTGTGATACTAGTTATAGATTCCGATGCTTCACTTCAGGGTTAATATATCCCTTGGACGTTCGTATTGACGATGAAACACTGATATTGCATCGGAACTAAATACAAAGGGCACAATGCCGACTTAAGTACTGTCTATGATTTGAACCATTCCATTGATACAAGTTATGGATTCCGATGCTTCACTTTAGGTTTACTGTATCCCTCTGACCTCCTTATTGACGATGAAACCCAGAAATTGCATCGGAATTAAATACAAAAGGCGTAAGGATGACTTAAGGACAAGAAGACTGACTCTTCTTACTGACTATGATTTGAACCATTCCTGTGACACTAGTTATAGATTCCGATGCTTCACTTCAGGTTTACTGTATCCATTGGACCTTCGTGTAGACGATGAAACACAGAAATCGCATCGGAATTAAATACAAAAGGCACAATGCCGACTTAAGTACATGCAGACTGACTCTTCATACAGTCTATGTTTTGAACCAATCCTGTGGCACAAGTTATAGTTTCCGATGCTTCACTTCAGGTTTACTGTACCCCTTCGGTCCTTCTTATTGACGATGAAACACAGAAATTGCATCGGAATTAATTAGAAAAGGCACAATGTCGACTTATGTACTGGATGACTGACTCTTCTTACTGTCTATGTTTTGAAAATTTCTTGTGACACTAGTTATAGATTCCGATGCTTGACTTCAGTTTTACTGTATCCCCTGGACCTTCTTATTGACGACGAAACACAGAAATTGCATCGGAATTTAATACAAAAGGCACAATGCCGACTTAAGTACAAGAGACTGACTCTTCTTAATGTCTATTTTTTGAACCATTCCTGTGACACTAGTTATAGATTCCGATGCTTCACTTCAGGTTTACTGTATCACTTGGACCTTCTTATTAACGATGAAACACAGAATTTGCATCGGAATTATATACAAAAGGAACAATGCCGACTTAAGTACAAGAATACTGACTCTTCTTACTGACTATGTTTTGAACCATTCCTGTGACACTAGTTATAGATTCCGATGCTTCACTACAGGTTTACTGTATCCCTCTGACCTTCTTATTGACGGTGAAACACAGAAATTGCATAGGAATTAAATCGAAAAGACACAATTCCGACTTAAGTACAAGAAGACTGACACTTCTTACTGTCTATGTTTTGAACCATTCCTGTGACACTAGTTATAGATTTTGATGCTTGACTTCAGTTTACTGTATCCCTTGGACGTTCTTATTGACGATGAAACACAGAAATTGCATCGGAATTAAATATAAAAGGCACAAAGCCGATTTAAGTATAAGAAGACTGACTTTTCTTACTGACTATGTTTAACCATTCCTGTGACACTAGTTATAGATTCCGATGCTTCACTTCAGGTTTACTGTATCCCTCTGACCTTCTTATTGACGATGAAACACAGAAAATGCATCGGAAATAAATAGAAAAGACACAATGCCGACTTAAGTACAAGAAGATTGACTCTTCTTACTGTTTATGTTTGAACCATTCCAGTGACACTAGTTATAGATTCCGATGATTCACTTCAGGTTTACTGTATCCCTTGGACGTTCTTATTGACGATGAAAAACAGTAATTGCATCGGAATTAAATACAAAAGGCACAATGCCGACTTAAGTACAAGAAGACTGACTCCTCTTACTGTCTATGTCTTGAATCAATCCTGTGACACTAGTTTTTGATTCCGATGCTTCACTTCAGGTTTACTGTGACCCTTGGATCTTCTTATTGACGATGAAACACAGAAATTGTATCGGAATTAAATACAAAATGCACAATGCCGACTTAAGTACAAAGAGACTGACGCTAATTACTGACTATGTTTTGAACCATTCCTGTAACACTAGTTACAGATTCCGATGCTTCACTTCAGGTGTACTGTATACCTTCGGTCCTTCTTATTGACGATGAAACACAGAAATTGCATCGGAATTAAATACAAAATTCATAAGGATGACTTAAGGACAAAAAGACTGACTCTTCTTACTGACTATGCTTTGAACCATTCCTGTGACACTAGTTATAGATTCCGATGCTTCACTTCAGGTTTACTGTATCCCTCTGACCTTCTTATTGACGATGAAACACAGAAATTGCACCGGAATTAAATACAAATGGCACAATGCCGACTTAAGTACAAGAAGACTGACTCTTCTTACTGTCTATGTTTTGAACCATTCCTGTGACACTAGTTATAGATTCCGATGCTTCACTTCAGGTTTACTGTATCCCTCTGACCTTCTTATTGACGATGAAACACAGAAATTGCACCGGAATTAAATACAAATGGCACAATGCCGACTTAAGTACAAGAAGATTGACTCTTCTTACTGTCTATGTCTTGAACCATTCCAGTGACACTAGTTATAGATTCCGATGCTTCACTTCAGGTTTACTGTATCCCTTGGACGTTCTTATTGACGATGAAACACAGAAATTGCATCGGAATTAGATACAAAAAGCACAATGCCGACTTAAGTACAAGAAGACTGACACTTCCTACTGTCATTGTTCTGAACCATTCCTGTGATACTAGTTATAGATTCCGATGCTTCACTTCAGGGTTGATATATCCCTTGGACCTTCGTATTGACGATGAAACACAGAAATTTCATCGGAACTAAATACAAAAGGCACAATGCCGACTTAAGTACTGTCTATGATTTGAACCATTCCATTGATACAAGTTATGGATTCCGATGCTTCACTTCAGGTTTACTGTATCCCTCTGACCTTCTTATTGACGATGAAACCCAGAAATTGCATCGGAATTAAATACAAAAGGCGTAAGGATGACTTAAGTACAAGAAGACTGACTCTTCTTACTGACTATGATTTGAACCATTCCTGTGACACTAGTTATAGATTCCGATGCTTCACTTCAGGTTTACTGTATCCATTGGACCTTCGTGTAGACGATGAAACACAGAAATCGCATCGGAATTAAATACTAAAGGCACAATGCCGACTTAAGTACATGCAGACTGACTCTTCATACAGTCTATGTTTTGAACCAATCCTGTGGCACAAGTTATAGTTTCCGATGCTTCACTTCAGGTTTACTGTACCCCTTCAGTCCATCTTATTGACGATGAAACACAGAAATTGCATCGGAATTAATTAGAAAAGGCACAATGTCGACTTAAGTACTGGATGACTGACTCTTCTTACTGTCTATGTTTTGAAAATTTCTTGTGACACTAGTTATAGATTCCGATGCTTGACTTCAGTTTTACTGTATCCCCTGGACCTTCTTATTGACGACGAAACACAGAAATTGCATCGGAATTTAATACAAAAGGCACAATGCCGACTTAAGTACAAGAGACTGACTCTTCTTAATGTCTATTTTTTGAACCATTCCTGTGACACTAGTTATAGATTCCGATGCTTCACTTCAGGTTTACTGTATCCCTTTAAACTTCTTATTGACAATGAAACACAGAAATTGCATCGGAATTAAATACAAAAGGCACAATGCCGACTTAAGGACAGGAAGACTGACTCTTCTTACTGTCTATGTTTTGAACCATTCCTGTGACACTAGTTATAGATTCCGATGCTTCACTCCAGGTTTACTGTATCCCTTGGACCTTCTTATTGACGATGAAACACAGAATAGGCATCGGAATTAAATAGAAAAGGCACAATGCCGACTTAAGTACAAGAAGGCTGTCTCTTCTTACTGACTATGTTCTGAACCATTCCTGTGAAACTAGTTATAGATTCCGATGCTTCACTTCAGGTTTACTGTATCCCTCTGACCTTACTGACGATGACACACAGAAATTGCATAGGAATTAAATACAAACGGCACAATGCCGACTTAAGTACAAAAAGACTGACTCTCCTTACTGTCTATCTTGTGAACCATTCCTGCGACACTAGTTATACATTCCGAGGCTTGACTTCAGTTTTACTTTATCACTTGGACCTTCTTATTGACGATGAAACACAGAAATTTCATCGGAATTAAATACAAAAGGCACAATGCCGACTTAAGTACAAAAAGACTGACTCTTCCTACTGTGTATATTTTGAACTATTCCTGTGACACTAATTACAGAGTCCGATGCTTCACGTCAGGTTTATTGTATCCCTTGGACCTTCTTATTGACGATGAAACACAGAAATCGCATCGGAAGTAAATACAAAAGGCACAATGCCGACTTAAGTACAAGAAGACTGATTCTTCTTACTGTCTATGTTTTGAACCATTCCTGTGACAAGAGTTATAGATTCCAATGCTTCACTTCAAGTTTACTGTATCCCATGGACCTTCTAATTGACGATGAATCACAGAAATTGCATCGGAATTAAATACAAAAGGCACAATGCCGACTTAAGTACAAGAAGACTGACTCTTCTTACTGTCTATCTTTTGAACCATTCCTGCGACACTAGTTATACATTCCGATGCTTGACTTCAGTTTTACTGTATCACTTGGACCTTCTTATTGACAATGAAACACAGAAATTGCATCGGAATTAAATACAAAAGGCACAATGCCGACTTAAGAACAAAAAGACTGACTCTTCTTACTGACTATGTTTTGAACCATTCCTATGACACTAGTTATAGTTTCCGATGCATCACTTCAGGTTTACTGTATCCCTCCGACCTTCATATTGACGATGAAACACAGAATTTGCATCGGAAATATATACAAAAGGCACAATGCCGACTTAAGTACAAGAATACTGACTCTTCTTGCTGACTATGTTTTGAACCATTCCTGTGACAATAGTTATAGATTCCGATGCTTCACTTCAGGTTTACTGTATTCCTCTGACCTTCTTATTGACGGTGAAACACAGAAATTGCATCGGAATTAAATAGAAAAGACACAATTCCGACTTAAGTACAAGAAGACTGACACTTCTTACTGTCTATGTTTTGAACCATTCCTGTGACACTAGTTATAGATTCCGATGCTTGTCTTCAGTTTTGCTGTATCCCTTGGACGTTCTTATTGACGACGAAACACAGAAATTGCATCGGAATTAAATATAAAAGGCACAATGCCGACTTAAGTACAAGAAGACTGACTCTTCTTACTGTCTATGTTTTGAACCATTCCATTGACACTAGTTATAGATTCCAATGCTTCACTCAAGGTTTACTGTATCCCTTGGCCTTCTTATTGACGATGAAACACTGAAATTGCATCGGAATTAAATAGAACAGGCACAATGCCGACTTAAGTACAAGAAGACTGGCTCTTCTTACTGACTATGATTTGAACCATATTGCGACACTAGTTATAGATTCCGATGCTTCACTTCAGGTTTACTGTATCCATTGGACCTTCGTGTTGACGATGAAACACAGAAATCGCATCGGAATTAAATACAAAAGGCACAATGCCGACTTAAGTGCAAGCAGTCTGACTCTTCTTACTGACTATGTTTTGAACCATTCCTGTGACACTAGTTATAGATTCCGATGCTTCACTACAGGTTTACTGTATCCCTCTGACCTTCTTATTGACGGTGAAACACAGAAATTGCATAGGAATTAAATCGAAAAGACACAATTCCGACTTAAGTACAAGAAGACTGACACTTCTTACTGTCTATGTTTTGAACCATTCCTGTGACACTAGTTATAGATTTTGATGCTTGACTTCAGTTTACTGTATCCCTTGGACGTTCTTATTGACGATGAAACACAGAAATTGCATCGGAATTAAATATAAAAGGCACAAAGCCGATTTAAGTATAAGAAGACTGACTTTTCTTACTGACTATGTTTAACCATTCCTGTGACACTAGTTATAGATTCCGATGCTTCACTTCAGGTTTACTGTATCCCTCTGACCTTCTTATTGACGATGAAACACAGAAAATGCATCGGAAATAAATAGAAAAGACACAATGCCGACTTAAGTACAAGAAGATTGACTCTTCTTACTGTTTATGTTTGAACCATTCCAGTGACACTAGTTATAGATTCCGATGATTCACTTCAGGTTTACTGTATCCCTTGGACGTTCTTATTGACGATGAAAAACAGTAATTGCATCGGAATTAAATACAAAAGGCACAATGCCGACTTAAGTACAAGAAGACTGACTCCTCTTACTGTCTATGTCTTGAATCAATCCTGTGACACTAGTTTTTGATTCCGATGCTTCACTTCAGGTTTACTGTGACCCTTGGATCTTCTTATTGACGATGAAACACAGAAATTGTATCGGAATTAAATACAAAATGCACAATGCCGACTTAAGTACAAAGAGACTGACGCTAATTACTGACTATGTTTTGAACCATTCCTGTAACACTAGTTACAGATTCCGATGCTTCACTTCAGGTGTACTGTATACCTTCGGTCCTTCTTATTGACGATGAAACACAGAAATTGCATCGGAATTAAATACAAAATTCATAAGGATGACTTAAGGACAAAAAGACTGACTCTTCTTACTGACTATGCTTTGAACCATTCCTGTGACACTAGTTATAGATTCCGATGCTTCACTTCAGGTTTACTGTATCCCTCTGACCTTCTTATTGACGATGAAACACAGAAATTGCACCGGAATTAAATACAAATGGCACAATGCCGACTTAAGTACAAGAAGACTGACTCTTCTTACTGTCTATGTTTTGAACCATTCCTGTGACACTAGTTATAGATTCCGATGCTTCACTTCAGGTTTACTGTATGCCTCTGACCTTCTTATTGACGATGAAACACAGAAATTGCACCGGAATTAAATACAAATGGCACAATGCCGACTTAAGTACAAGAAGATTGACTCTTCTTACTGTCTATGTTTTGAACCATTCCAGTGACACTAGTTATAGATTCCGATGCTTCACTTCAGGTTTACTGTATCCCTTGGACGTTCTTATTGACGATGAAACACAGAAATTGCATCGGAATTAGATACAAAAAGCACAATGCCGACTTAAGTACAAGAAGACTGACACTTCCTACTGTCATTGTTCTGAACCATTCCTGTGATACTAGTTATAGATTCCGATGCTTCACTTCAGGGTTGATATATCCCTTGGACCTTCGTATTGACGATGAAACACAGAAATTTCATCGGAACTAAATACAAAAGGCACAATGCCGACTTAAGTACTGTCTATGATTTGAACCATTCCATTGATACAAGTTATGGATTCCGATGCTTCACTTCAGGTTTACTGTATCCCTCTGACCTTCTTATTGACGATGAAACCCAGAAATTGCATCGGAATTAAATACAAAAGGCGTAAGGATGACTTAAGTACAAGAAGACTGACTCTTCTTACTGACTATGATTTGAACCATTCCTGTGACACTAGTTATAGATTCCGATGCTTCACTTCAGGTTTACTGTATCCATTGGACCTTCGTGTAGACGATGAAACACAGAAATCGCATCGGAATTAAATACTAAAGGCACAATGCCGACTTAAGTACATGCAGACTGACTCTTCATACAGTCTATGTTTTGAACCAATCCTGTGGCACAAGTTATAGTTTCCGATGCTTCACTTCAGGTTTACTGTACCCCTTCGGTCCATCTTATTGACGATGAAACACAGAAATTGCATCGGAATTAATTAGAAAAGGCACAATGTCGACTTAAGTACTGGATGACTGACTCTTCTTACTGTCTATGTTTTGAAAATTTCTTGTGACACTAGTTATAGATTCCGATGCTTGACTTCAGTTTTACTGTATCCCCTGGACCTTCTTATTGACGACGAAACACAGAAATTGCATCGGAATTTAATACAAAAGGCACAATGCCGACTTAAGTACAAGAGACTGACTCTTCTTAATGTCTATTTTTTGAACCATTCCTGTGACACTAGTTATAGATTCCGATGCTTCACTTCAGGTTTACTGTATCCCTTTAAACTTCTTAATGACAATGAAACACAGAAATTGCATCGGAATTAAATACAAAAGGCACAATGCCGACTTAAGGACAGGAAGACTGACTCTTCTTACTGTCTATGTTTTGAACCATTCCTGTGACACTAGTTATAGATTCCGATGCTTCACTCCAGGTTTACTGTATCCCTTGGACCTTCTTATTGACGATGAAACACAGAATAGGCATCGGAATTAAATAGAAAAGGCACAATGCCGACTTAAGTACAAGAAGGCTGTCTCTTCTTACTGACTATGTTCTGAACCATTCCTGTGAAACTAGTTATAGATTCCGATGCTTCACTTCAGGTTTACTGTATCCCTCTGACCTTATTGACGATGAAACACAGAAATTGCATAGGAATTAAATACAAACGGCACAATGCCGACTTAAGTACAAAAAGACTGACTCTCCTTACTGTCTATCTTGTGAACCATTCCTGCGACACTAGTTATACATTCCGAGGCTTGACTTCAGTTTTACTTTATCACTTGGACCTTCTTATTGACGATGAAACACAGAAATTTCATCGGAATTAAATACAAAAGGCACAATGCCGACTTAAGTACAAAA
Source organism: Schistocerca americana (assembly GCF_021461395.2). NCBI lineage: Eukaryota > Metazoa > Arthropoda > Insecta > Orthoptera > Acrididae > Schistocerca > Schistocerca americana. Next base: position 1,578,103 of record NW_025726192.1, on the reverse strand, counting down.
AGACTGACTCTTCCTACTGTGTATATTTTGAACTATTCCTGTGACACTAATTACAGAGTCCGATGCTTCACGTCAGGTTTATTGTATCCCTTGGACCTTCTTATTGACGATGAAACACAGAAATCGCATCGGAAGTAAATACAAAAGGCACAATGCCGACTTAAGTACAAGAAGACTGATTCTTCTTACTGTCTATGTTTTGAACCATTCCTGTGACAAGAGTTATAGATTCCAATGCTTCACTTCAAGTTTACTGTATCCCATGGACCTTCTAATTGACGATGAATCACAGAAATTGCATCGGAATTAAATACAAAAGGCACAATGCCGACTTAAGTACAAGAAGACTGACTCTTCTCACTGTCTATCTTTTGAACCATTCCTGCGACACTAGTTATACATTCCGATGCTTGACTTCAGTTTTACTGTATCACTTGGACCTTCTTATTGACAATGAAACACAGAAATTGCATCGGAATTAAATACAAAAGGCACAATGCCGACTTAAGTACAAGAGACTGACTCTTCTTACTGTCTATGTTTTGAACCATTCCTGTGACACTAGTTATAGATTCCGATGCTTCACTTCAGGTTTACTGTATCCCTTGTACCTACTTAATGACTATGAAACACAGAAATTGCATCGGAATTAAATACAAAATGCACAATGCCGACTTAAGTACAAATAGACTGAATCTTTTTACTGTCTATGTTTTGAACCAATCCTGTGACACTAGTTATAGATTCCGACGCTTCACTTCAGGTTTACGGTATCCCTTGGACCTTCTTATTGACGATGAAACACAGAAATTGCATCGGAATTAAATACAAAAGGCACAATGCCGACTTAAGAACAAAAAGACTGACTCTTCTTACTGACTATGTTTTGAACCATTCCTATGACACTAGTTATAGTTTCCGATGCATCACTTCAGGTTTACTGTATCCCTCCGACCTTCATATTGACGATGAAACACAGAATTTGCATCGGAAATATATACAAAAGGCACAATGCCGACTTAAGTACAAGAATACTGACTCTTCTTGCTGACTATGTTTTGAACCATTCCTGTGACAATAGTTATAGATTCCGATGCTTCACTTCAGGTTTACTGTATCCCTCTGACCTTCTTATTGACGGTGAAACACAGAAATTGCATCGGAATTAAATAGAAAAGACACAATTCCGACTTAAGTACAAGAAGACTGACACTTCTTACTGTCTATGTTTTGAACCATTCCTGTGACACTAGTTATAGATTCCGATGCTTGTCTTCAGTTTTGCTGTATCCCTTGGACGTTCTTATTGACGACGAAACACAGAAATTGCATCGGAATTAAATATAAAAGGCACAATGCCGACTTAAGTACAAGAAGACTGACTCTTCTTACTGTCTATGTTTTGAACCATTCCATTGACACTAGTTATAGATTCCAATGCTTCACTCAAGGTTTACTGTATCCCTTGGCCTTCTTATTGACGATGAAACACTGAAATTGCATCGGAATTAAATAGAACAGGCACAATGCCGACTTAAGTACAAGAAGACTGGCTCTTCTTACTGACTATGATTTGAACCATATTGCGACACTAGTTATAGATTCCGATGCTTCACTTCAGGTTTACTGTATCCATTGGACCTTCGTGTTGACGAAGAAACACAGAAATCGCATCGGAATTAAATACAAAAGGCACAATGCCGACTTAAGTGCAAGCAGACTGACTCTTCTTACAGTCTATTTTTTGAACCATTCCTGTGTCACTAGTTACAGATTCCGATGCTTCACTTCAGGTTTACTGTATCCCTTGGACCTTCTTATTAACGATGAAACACAGAAATTGCATCGGAATTAAATACAAAAGGCACAATGCCGACATAAGTACAAATAGATTGACTCTTTTTACTGTCTATGTTTTGAACCAATCCTGTGACACTAGTTATAGATTCCGACGCTTCACTTCAGGTTTACTGTATCCCTTGGACCTTCGTATTGACGATGAAACACAGAAATTGCGTCGGAATTAAATACAAAAGGCACAATGCCGACTAAAGTACAAGAGACTGACTCTTCTTAGTGATTATGTTTTGAACCATTCCTGTGACACTAGTTATAGATTCCGATGCTTCACTTAAGGTTTACTGTTTCCCTCTGACCTTCTTATTGCCGATGAAACACAGAAATTGCATCGGAATTAAATATAAAAGGCACAAAGCCGATTTAAGTATAAGAAGACTGACTTTTCATACTGACTATGTTTGAACCATTCCTGTGACACTAGTTATAGATTCCGATGCTTCACTTCAGGTTTACTGTATCCCTCTGACCTTCTTATTGACGATGAAAGACAGAAAATGCATCGGAAATAAATAGAAAAGGCACAATGCCGACTTAAGTACAAGAAGATTGACTCTTCTTACTGTCTATGTTTTGAACCATTCCAGTGACACTAGTTATAGATTCCGATGCTTCACTTCAGGTTTACTGTATCCCTTGGACGTTCTTATTGACGATGAAACACAGAAATTGCATCGGAATTAGATACAAAAAGCACAATGCCGACTTAAGTATAAGAAGACTGACACTTCCTACTGTCATTGTTCTGAACCATTCCTGTGATACTAGTTATAGATTCCGATGCTTCACTTCAGGGTTGATATATCCCTTGGACCTTCGTATTGACGATGAAACACAGAAATTGCATCGGAACTAAATACAAAAGGCACAATGCCGACTTAAGTACTGTCAATGTTTTGAACCATTCCTGTGACACTAGATATAGATTACGATGCTTCACTCCAGGTTTACTGTATCCCTTGGACTTTCTTATTGACGATGAATCACAGAAATTGCATCGGAATTAGAGACAAAATGCACAATGCCGACTTAAGTACAAGAAGACTGACTCTTCCTACTGTCATTGTTCTGAACCATTCCTGTGATACTAGTTATAGATTCCGATGCTTCACTTCAGGGTTAATATATCCCTTGGACGTTCGTATTGACGATGAAACACTGAAATTGCATCGGAACTAAATACAAAGGGCACAATGCCGACTTAAGTACTGTCTATGATTTGAACCATTCCATTGATACAAGTTATGGATTCCGATGCTTCACTTCAGGTTTACTGTATCCCTCTGACCTTCTTATTGACGATGAAACCCAGAAATTGCATCGGAATTAAATACAAAAGGCGTAAGGATGACTTAAGGACAAGAAGACTGACTCTTCTTACTGACTATGATTTGAACCATTCCTGTGACACTAGTTATAGATTCCGATGCTCCACTTCAGGTTTACTGTATCCATTGGACCCTCGTGTAGACGATGAAACACAGAAATCGCATCGGAATTAAATACAAAAGGCACAATGCCGACTTAAGTACATGCAGACTGACTCTTCATACAGTCTATGTTTTGAACCAATCCTGTGGCACAAGTTATAGTTTCCGATGCTTCACTTCAGGTTTACTGTTCCCCTTCGGTCCTTCTTATTGACGATGAAACACAGAAATTGCATCGGAATTAATTAGAAAAGGCACAATGTCGACTTATGTACTGGATGACTGACTCTTCTTACTGTCTATGTTTTGAAAATTTCTTGTGACACTAGTTATAGATTCCGATGCTTGACTTCAGTTTTACTGTATCCCCTGGACCTTCTTATTGACGACGAAACACAGAAATTGCATCGGAATTTAATACAAAAGGCACAATGCCGACTTAAGTACAAGAGACTGACTCTTCTTAATGTCTATTTTTTTAACCATTCCTGTGACACTAGTTATAGATTCCGATGCTTCACTTCAGGTTTACTGTATCCCTTTGACCTTCTTATTGACGATGAAACACAGAAATTGCATCGGAATTAAATACAAAAGGCACAATGCCGACTGAAGTACAAATAGACTGACTCTTTTTACTGTCTATGTTTTGAACCAATCCTGTGACACTAGTTATAGATTCCGACGCTTCACTTCAGGTTTACTGTATCCCTTGGCCCTTCTTATTAACGATGAAACACAGAAATTGCATCGGAATTAAATACTAAAGGCACAATGCCGACTTCAGTACAAAAAGACTAGCACTTCTTACTGACTATGTTTTGAACCATTCCTGTGACACTAGTTATAGATTCCGATGCATCACTTCAGGTTTACTGTATCCCTCCGACCTTCATATTGACGATGAAACACAGAATTTGCATCGGAATTATATACAAAAGGAACAATGCCGACTTAAGTACAAGAATACTGACTCTTCTTACTGACTATGTTTTGAACCATTCCTGTGACACTAGTTATAGATTCCGATGCTTCACTTCAGGTTTACTGTATCCCTCTGACCTTCTTATTGACGATGAAAGACAGAAAATGCATCGGAAATAAATAGAAAAGGCACAATGCCGACTTAAGTACAAGAAGATTGACTCTTCTTACTGTCTATGTTTTGAACCATTCCAGTGACACTAGTTATAGATTCCGATGCTTCACTTCAGGTTTACTGTATCCCTTGGACGTTCTTATTGACGATGAAACACAGAAATTGCATCGGAATTAGATACAAAAAGCACAATGCCGACTTAAGTACAAGAAGACTGACACTTCCTACTGTCATTGTTCTGAACCATTCCTGTGATACTAGTTATAGATTCCGATGCTTCACTTCAGGGTTGATATATCCCTTGGACCTTCGTATTGACGATGAAACACAGAAATTGCATCGGAACTAAATACAAAAGGCACAATGCCGACTTAAGTACTGTCAATGTTTTGAACCATTCCTGTGACACTAGATATAGATTACGATGCTTCACTCCAGGTTTACTGTATCCCTTGGACCTTCTTATTGACGATGAATCACAGAAATTGCATCGGAATTAGAGACAAAATGCACAATGCCGACTTAAGTACAAGAAGACTGACTCATCCTACTGTCATTGTTCTGAACCATTCCTGTGATACTAGTTATAGATTCCGATGCTTCACTTCAGGGTTAATATATCCCTTGGACGTTCGTATTGACGATGAAACACTGAAATTGCATCGGAACTAAATACAAAGGGCACAATGCCGACTTAAGTACTGTCTATGATTTGAACCATTCCATTGATACAAGTTATGGATTCCGATGCTTCACTTCAGGTTTACTGTATCCCTCTGACCTTCTTATTGACGATGAAACCCAGAAATTGCATCATAATTAAATACAAAAGGCGTAAGGATGACTTAAGGACAAGAAGACTGACTCTTCTTACTGACTATGATTTGAACCATTCCTGTGACACTAGTTATAGATTCCGATGCTCCACTTCAGGTTTACTGTATCCATTGGACCCTCGTGTAGACGATGAAACACAGAAATCGCATCGGAATTAAATACAAAAGGCACAATGCCGACTTAAGTACATGCAGACTGACTCTTCATACAGTCTATGTTTTGAACCAATCCTGTGGCACAAGTTATAGTTTCCGATGCTTCACTTCAGGTTTACTGTTCCCCTTCGGTCCTTCTTATTGACGATGAAACACAGAAATTGCATCGGAATTAATTAGAAAAGGCACAATGTCGACTTATGTACTGGATGACTGACTCTTCTTACTGTCTATGTTTTGAAAATTTCTTGTGACACTAGTTATAGATTCCGATGCTTGACTTCAGTTTTACTGTATCCCCTGGACCTTCTTATTGACGACGAAACACAGAAATTGCATCGGAATTTAATACAAAAGGCACAATGCCGACTTAAGTACAAGAGACTGACTCTTCTTAATGTCTATTTTTTTAACCATTCCTGTGACACTAGTTATAGATTCCGATGCTTCACTTCAGGTTTACTGTATCCCTTTGACCTTCTTATTGACGATGAAACACAGAAATTGCATCGGAATTAAATACAAAAGGCACAATGCCGACTGAAGTACAAATAGACTGACTCTTTTTACTGTCTATGTTTTGAACCAATCCTGTGACACTAGTTATAGATTCCGACGCTTCACTTCAGGTTTACTGTATCCCTTGGACCTTCTTATTAACGATGAAACACAGAAATTGCATCGGAATTAAATACTAAAGGCACAATGCCGACTTCAGTACAAAAAGACTAGCACTTCTTACTGACTATGTTTTGAACCATTCCTGTGACACTAGTTATAGATTCCGATGCATCACTTCAGGTTTACTGTATCCCTCCGACCTTCATATTGACGATGAAACACAGAATTTGCATCGGAATTATATACAAAAGGAACAATGCCGACTTAAGTACAAGAATACTGACTCTTCTTACTGACTATGTTTTGAACCATTCCTGTGACACTAGTTATAGATTCCGATGCTTCACTTCAGGTTTACTGTATCCCTCTGACCTTCTTATTGACGGTGAAACACAGAAATTGCATCGGAATTAAATCGAAAAGACACAATTCCGACTTAAGTACAAGAAGACTGACACTTCTTACTGACTATGTTTTGAACCATTCCTGTAACACTAGTTACAGATTCCGATGCTTCACTTCAGGTTTACTGTATCCCTCTGACCTTCTTATTGACTATGAAACACAGAAATTGCACCGGAATTAAATACAAATGGCACAATGCCGACTTAAGTACAAGAAGACTGACTCTTCTTACAGTCTATGCTTTGAACCAAACCTGTGACACTAGTTATAGATTCCGATGCTTCATTTCAGGTTTACTGTACCCCTTCGTTCCTTCTTATTGACGATGAAACACAGAAATTGCATCGGAATTAGTTAGAAAAGGCACAATGTCGACTTAAGGACGAGAAGACTGACTCTTCTTACTGTCTGTGTTTTGAACCATTCCTGCACACTAGTTATAGATTCCGATGCTTGACTTCAGTTTTACTGTATCCCTTGGAACTTCTTATTGACGATGAAACACAGAAATTGCATCGGAATTAAATACAAAATGCACAATGCCGACTTAAGTACAAGAAGACTGGCTCTTCTTACTGTCTACGTTTTGAACCAATTCTGTGACACTAGTTATAGATTACGATGCTTCACTTCAGGTTTACTGTATCCCTTCGGTCCTTCTGATTGACGATGAATCACAGAAATTGCATCGGAATTAAATACAAAAGGCACGATGCCGACTTTAGTACAAAAAGACTGACTCTTCTCAGTGACTATGTTTTGAACCATTCCTGTAACACTAGTTATAGATTCCGATGCTTGACTTATGTTTTACTGTATCATTTGGACCTTCTTATTGATGATGAAACACAGAAATTGCATCGGAATTAAATACAAAAGGCACAATGCCGACTTAAGTACAAGAGACTGACTCTTCTTAGTGACTATGTTTTGATCCATTCCTGTGACACTAGTTATTGATTCCGATGCTTCACTTAAGGTTTACTGCTTCCCTCTGACCTTCTTATTGACGATGAAACACAGAAATTGCATCGGAATTAGAGACAAAAGGCACAATGCCGACTTAAGTACAAGAAGACTGACTCTTCCTACTGACATTGTTCTGAACCATTCCTGTGATACTAGTTATAGATTCCGATGCTTCACTTCAAGGTTAATATATCCCTTGGACGTTCGTATTGACGATGAAACACTGAAATTGCATCGGAACTAAATACAAAGGGCACGATGCCGACTTAAGTACTGTCTATGATTTGAACCATTCCATTGATACAAGTTATGGATTCCGATGCTTCACTTCAGGTTTACTGTATCCCTCTGACCTTCTTATTGACGATGAAACCCAGAAATTGCATCGGAATTAAATACAAAAGGCGTAAGGATGACTTAAGGACAAGAAGACTGACTCTTCTTACTGACTATGATTTGAACCATTCCTGTGACACTAGTTATAGATTCCGATGCTTCACTTCAGGTTTACTGTATCCATTGGACCTTCGTGTAGACGATGAAACACAGAAATCGCATCGGAATTAAATACTAAAGGCACAATGCCGACTTAAGTACATGCAGACTGACTCTTCATACAGTCTATGTTTTGAACCAATCCTGTGGCACAAGTTATAGTTTCCGATGCTTCACTTCAGGTTTACTGTACCCCTTCGGTCCATCTTATTGACGATGAAACACAGAAATTGCATCGGAATTAATTAGAAAAGGCACAATGTCGACTTAAGTACTGGATGACTGACTCTTCTTACTGTCTATGTTTTGAAAATTTCTTGTGACACTAGTTATAGATTCCGATGCTTGACTTCAGTTTTACTGTATCCCCTGGACCTTCTTATTGACGACGAAACACAGAAATTGCATCGGAATTTAATACAAAAGGCACAATGCCGACTTAAGTACAAGAGACTGACTCTTCTTAATGTCTATTTTTTGAACCATTCCTGTGACACTAGTTATAGATTCCGATGCTTCACTTCAGGTTTACTGTATCCCTTTGACCTTCTTATTGACGATGAAACACAGAAATTGCATCGGAATTAAATACAAAAGGCACAATGCCGACTGAAGTACAAATAGACTGACTCTTTTTACTGTCTATGTTTTGAACCAATCCTGTGACACTAGTTATAGATTCCGACGCTTCACTTCAGGTTTACTGTATCCCTTGGACCTTCTTATTGACGATGAAACACCGAAATTGTATCGGAATTAAATACAAAAGGCACAATGCCGACTTAAGTACATGAAGACTGACTCTTCTTACTGTCTATGTTTTGAACCATTCCTGTGACACTAGTTATAAATTCCGATGCTTCACTTCAGGTTTACTGTATCCCTCTGACCTTATTGACGATGAAACACAGAAATTGCAACGGAATTAAATACAAAAGGCACAATGCCGACTTAAGGACAGGAAGACTGACTCTTCTTACTGTCTATGTTTTGAACCATTCCTGTGACACTAGTTATAGATTCCGATGCTTCACTCCAGGTTTACTGTATCCCTTGGACCTTCTTATTGACGATGAAACACAGAATAGGCATCGGAATTAAATAGAAAAGGCACAATGCCGACTTAAGTACAAGAAGGCTGTCTCTTCTTACTGACTATGTTCTGAACCATTCCTGTGAAACTAGTTATAGATTCCGATGCTTCACTTCAGGTTTACTGTATCCCTCTGACCTTATTGACGATGAAACACAGAAATTGCATAGGAATTAAATACAAACGGCACAATGCCGACTTAAGTACAAAAAGACTGACTCTCCTTACTGTCTATCTTGTGAACCATTCCTGCGACACTAGTTATACATTCCGAGGCTTGACTTCAGTTTTACTTTATCACTTGGACCTTCTTATTGACGATGAAACACAGAAATTTCATCGGAATTAAATACAAAAGGCACAATGCCGACTTAAGTACAAAAAGACTGACTCTTCCTACTGTGTATATTTTGATCTATTCCTGTGACACTAATTACAGAGTCCGATGCTTCACGTCAGGTTTATTGTATCCCTTGGACCTTCTTATTGACGATGAAACACAGAAATCGCATCGGAAGTAAATACAAAAGGCACAATGCCGACTTAAGTACAAGAAGACTGATTCTTCTTACTGTCTATGTTTTGAACCATTCCTGTGACAAGAGTTATAGATTCCAATGCTTCACTTCAAGTTTACTGTATCCCATGGACCTTCTAATTGACGATGAATCACAGAAATTGCATCGGAATTAAATACAAAAGGCACAATGCCGACTTAAGTACAAGAAGACTGACTCTTCTTACCGTCTATCTTTTGAACCATTCCTGCGTCACTAGTTATACATTCCGATGCTTGACTTCAGTTTTACTGTATCACTTGGACCTTCTTATTGACAATGAAACACAGAAATTGCATCGGAATTAAATACAAAAGGCACAATGCCGACTTAAGTACAAGAGACTGACTCTTCTTACTGTCTATGTTTTGAACCATTCCTGTGACACTAGTTATAGATTCCGATGCTTCACTTCAGGTTTACTGTATCCCTTGTACCTACTTAATGACTATGAAACACAGAAATTACATCGGAATTAAATACAAAATGCACAATGCCGACTTAAGTACAAATAGACTGAATCTTTTTACTGTCTATGTTTTGAACCAATCCTGTGACACTAGTTATAGATTCCGACGCTTCACTTCAGGTTTACGGTATCCCTTGGACCTTCTTATTGACGATGAAACACAGAAATTGCATCGGAATTAAATACAAAAGGCACAATGCCGACTTAAGAACAAAAAGACTGACTCTTCTTACTGACTATGTTTTGAACCATTCCTATGACACTAGTTATAGTTTCCGATGCATCACTTCAGGTTTACTGTATCCCTCCGACCTTCATATTGACGATGAAACACAGAATTTGCATCGGAAATATATACAAAAGGCACAATGCCGACTTAAGTACAAGAATACTGACTCTTCTTGCTGACTATGTTTTGAACCATTCCTGTGACAATAGTTATAGATTCCGATGCTTCACTTCAGGTTTACTGTATCCCTCTGACCTTCTTATTGACGGTGAAACACAGAAATTGCATCGGAATTAAATAGAAAAGACACAATTCCGACTTAAGTACAAGAAGACTGACACTTCTTACTGTCTATGTTTTGAACCATTCCTGTGACACTAGTTATAGATTCCGATGCTTGTCTTCAGTTTTGCTGTATCCCTTGGACGTTCTTATTGACGACGAAACACAGAAATTGCATCGGAATTAAATATAAAAGGCACAATGACGACTTAAGTACAAGAAGACTGACTCTTCTTACTGTCTATGTTTTGAACCATTCCATTGACACTAGTTATAGATTCCAATGCTTCACTCAAGGTTTACTGTATCCCTTGGCCTTCTTATTGACGATGAAACACTGAAATTGCATCGGAATTAAATAGAACAGGCACAATGCCGACTTAAGTACAAGAAGACTGGCTCTTCTTACTGACTATGATTTGAACCATATTGTGACACTAGTTATAGATTCCGATGCTTCACTTCAGGTTTACTGTATCCATTGGTCCTTCGTGTTGACGATGAAACACAGAAATCGCATCGGAATTAAATACAATAGGCACAATGCCGACTTAAGTGCAAGCAGACTGACTCTTCTTACAGTCTATTTTTTGAACCATTCCTGTGTCACTAGTTACAGATTCCGATGCTTCACTTCAGGTTTACTGTATCCCTTGGACCTTCTTATTGACGATGAAACACAGAAATTGCATCGGAATTAAATACAAAAGGCACAATGCCGACATAAGTACAAATAGATTGACTCTTTTTACTGTCTATGTTTTGAACCAATCCTGTGACACTAGTTATAGATTCCGACGCTTCACTTCAGGTTTACTGTATCCCTTGGACCTTCGTATTGACGATGAAACACAGAAATTGCGTCGGAATTAAATACAAAAGGCACAATGCCGACTAAAGTACAAGAGACTGACTCTTCTTAGTGATTATGTTTTGAACCATTCCTGTGACACTAGTTATAGATTCCGATGCTTCACTTAAGGTTTACTGTTTCCCTCTGACCTTCTTATTGCCGATGAAACACAGAAATTGCATCGGAATTAAATATAAAAGGCACAAAGCCGATTTAAGTATAAGAAGACTGACTTTTCATACTGACTATGTTTGAACCATTCCTGTGACACTAGTTATAGATTCCGATGCTTCACTTCAGGTTTACTGTATCCCTCTGACCTTCTTATTGACGATGAAAGACAGAAAATGCATCGGAAATAAATAGAAAAGGCACAATGCCGACTTAAGTACAAGAAGATTGACTCTTCTTACTGTCTATGTTTTGAACCATTCCAGTGACACTAGTTATAGATTCCGATGCTTCACTTCAGGTTTACTGTATCCCTTGGACGTTCTTATTGACGATGAAACACAGAAATTGCATCGGAATTAGATACAAAAAGCACAATGCCGACTTAAGTACAAGAAGACTGACACTTCCTACTGTCATTGTTCTGAACCATTCCTGTGATACTAGTTATAGATTCCGATGCTTCACTTCAGGGTTGATATATCCCTTGGACCTTCGTATTGACGATGAAACACAGAAATTGCATCGGAACTAAATACAAAAGGCACAATGCCGACTTAAGTACTGTCTATGTTTTGAACCATTCCTGTGACACTAGATATAGATTACGATGCTTCACTCCAGGTTTACTGTATCCCTTGGACCTTCTTATTGACGATGAAACACAGAAATTGCATCGGAATTAGAGACAAAAGGCACAATGCCGACTTAAGTACAAGAAGACTGACTCTTCCTACTGTCATTGTTCTGAACCATTCCTGTGATACTAGTTATAGATTCCGATGCTTCACTTCAGGGTTAATATATCCCTTGGACGTTCGTATTGACGATGAAACACTGAAATTGCATCGGAACTAAATACAAAGGGCACAATGCCGACTTAAGTACTGTCTATGATTTGAACCATTCCATTGATACAAGTTATGGATTCCGATGCTTCACTTCAGGTTTACTGTATCCCTCTGACCTTCTTATTGACGATGAAACCCAGAAATTGCATCGGAATTAAATACAAAAGGCGTAAGGATGACTTAAGGACAAGAAGACTGACTCTTCTTACTGACTATGATTTGAACCATTCCTGTGACACTAGTTATAGATTCCGATGCTTCACTTCAGGTTTACTGTATCCATTGGACCCTCGTGTAGACGATGAAACACAGAAATCGCATCGGAATTAAATACAAAAGGCACAATGCCGACTTAAGTACATGCAGACTGACTCTTCAAACAGTCTATGTTTTGAACCAATCCTGTGGCACAAGTTATAGTTTCCGATGCTTCACTTCAGGTTTACTGTTCCCCTTCGGTCCTTCTTATTGACGATGAAACACAGAAATTGCATCGGAATTAATTAGAAAAGGCACAATGTCGACTTATGTACTGGATGACTGACTCTTCTTACTGTCTATGTTTTGAAAATTTCTTGTGACGCTAGTTATAGATTCCGATGCTTGACTTCAGTTTTACTGTATCCCCTGGACCTTCTTATTGACGACGAAACACAGAAATTGCATCGGAATTTAATACAAAAGGCACAATGCCGACTTAAGTACAAGAGACTGACTCTTCTTAATGTCTATTTTTTTAACCATTCCTGTGACACTAGTTATAGATTCCGATGCTTCACTTCAGGTTTACTGTATCCCTTTGACCTTCTTATTGACGATGAAACACAGAAATTGCATCGGAATTAAATACAAAAGGCACAATGCCGACTGAAGTACAAATAGACTGACTCTTTTTACTGTCTATGTTTTGAACCAATCCTGTGACACTAGTTATAGATTCCGACGCTTCACTTCAGGTTTACTGTATCCCTTGGACCTTCTTATTAACGATGAAACACAGAAATTGCATCGGAATTAAATACTAAAGGCACAATGCCGACTTCAGTACAAAAAGACTAGCACTTCTTACTGACTATGTTTTGAACCATTCCTGTGACACTAGTTATAGATTCCGATGCATCACATCAGGTTTACTGTAACCCCCGACCTTCATATTGACGATGAAACACAGAATTTGCATCGGAATTATATACAAAAGGAACAATGCCGACTTAAGTACAAGAATACTGACTCTTCTTACTGACTATGTTTTGAACCATTCCTGTGACACTAGTTATAGATTCCGATGCTTCACTTCAGGTTTACTGTATCCCTCTGACCTTCTTGTTGACGGTGAAACACAGAAATTGCATCGGAATTAAATCGAAAAGACACAATTCCGACTTAAGTACAAGAAGACTGACACTTCTTACTGACTATGTTTTGAACCATTCCTGTAACACTAGTTACAGATTCCGATGCTTCACTTCAGGTGTACTGTATACCTTCGGTCCTTCTTATTGACGATGAAACACAGAAATTGCATCGGAATTAAATACAAAATTCATAAGGATGACTTAAGGACAAAAAGACTGACTCTTCTTACTGACTATGCTTTGAACCATTCCTGTGACACTAGTTATAGATTACGATGCTTCACTTCAGGTTTACTGTATCCCTCTGACCTTCTTATTGACGATGAAACACAGAAATTGCACCGGAATTAAACACAAATGGCACAATGTCGACTTAAGTACAAGAAGACTGACTCTTCTTACTGTCTATGTTTTGAACCATTCCGTTGACACTAGTCATAGGTTCCAATGCTTCACTCCAGGTTTACTGTATCCCTTGGCCTTCTTATTGACGATGAAACACTGAAATTGCATCGGAATTAAATAGAAAAGGCACAATGCCGACTTATGTACAAGAAGACTGACTCTTCGTACTGACTATGATTTGAACCATTCCGGTGACACTAGTTATAGATTCCGATGGTTCACTTCAGGTTTACTGTATCCATTGGAGCTTTGTATTGACGATGAAACACAGAAATTGCATCGGAATTAAATACAAAAGGCACAATGCCGACTTAAGTACAAGAAGACTGACTCTTCTTACAGTCTATGCTTTGAACCAAACCTGTGACACTAGTTATAGATTCCGATGCTTCATTTCAGGTTTACTGTACCCCTTCGTTCCTTCTTATTGACGATGAAACACAGAAATTGCATCGGAATTAGTTAGAAAAGGCACAATGTCGACTTAAGGACGAGAAGACTGACTCTTCTTACTGTCTGTGTTTTGAACCATTCCTGTCACACTAGTTATAGATTCCGATGCTTGACTTCAGTTTTACTGTATCCCTTGGAACTTCTTATTGACGATGAAACACAGAAATTGCATCGGAATTAAATACAAAATGCACAATGCCGACTTAAGTACAAGAAGACTGGCTCTTCTTACTGTCTACGTTTTGAACCAATTCTGTGACACTAGTTATAGATTACGATGCTTCACTTCAGGTTTACTGTATCCCTTCGGTCCTTCTGATTGACGATGAATCACAGAAATTGCATCGGAATTAAATACAAAAGGCACGATGCCGACTTTAGTACAAAAAGACTGACTCTTCTCACTGACTATGTTTTGAACCATTCCTGTAACACTAGTTATAGATTCCGATGCTTGACTTATGTTTTACTGTATCATTTGGACCTTCTTATTGATGATGAAACACAGAAATTGCATCGGAATTAAATACAAAAGGCACAATGCCGACTTAAGTACAAGAGACTGACTCTTCTTAGTGACTATGTTTTGATCCATTCCTGTGACACTAGTTATTGATTCCGATGCTTCACTTAAGGTTTACTGCTTCCCTCTGACCTTCTTATTGACGATGAAACACAGAAATTGCATCGGAATTAAATATAAATGGCACAAAGATGACTTAAGTATAAGAACACTGACTTTTCTTACTGACTATGTTTGAACCATTCCTGTGACACTAGTTATAGATTCCGATGCTTCACTTCAGGTTTACTGTATCCCTCTGACCTTCTTATTGACGATGAAGCACAGAAAATGCATCGGAATTAAATAGAAAAGGCACAATGCCGACTTAAGTACAAGAAGACTGACTCTTCTGACTGTCTATGTCTTGAACCAATCCTGTGACACTAGTTTTTGATTCCGATGCTTCACTTCAGGTTTACTGTGACCCTTGGACCTTCTTATTGACGATGAAACACAGAAATTGAATCGGAATTAGATACAAAAGGAACAATGCCGACTTAAGTACAAGAAGACTGACTCTTCCTACTGTCATTGTTTTGAACCATTCCTGTGATACTAGTTATAGATTCCGATGCTTCACATCAGGGTTAATATATCCCTTGGACCTTCGTATTGACGATGAAACACAGAAATTGCATCGGAACTAAATACAAAAGGCACAATGCCGACTTAAGTACTGTCTATGTTTTGAACCATTCCTGTGACACTAGTTATAGATTACGATGCTTTACTCCAGGTTTACTGTATCCCTCTGACCTTCTTATTGACGATGAAACCCAGAAATTGCATCGGAAGTAAATACAAAAGGCGTAAGGATGACTTAAGGACAAGAAGACTGGCTCTTCTTACTGACTATGTTTTGAACCATTCCTGTGACACTAGTTATAGATTCCGATGCTTCACTTTAGGTTTACTGTCTCCCTCTGACCTTCTTATCGACGATGAAACACAGAAATTGCACCGGAATCAAATACAAAAGGCACAATGCCGACTCAAGTACAAGAAGACTGACTCTTCTTACTGTCTACGTTTTGAACCATTCCATTGACACTAGTTATAGATTCCAATGCTTCACTCCAGGTTTACTGTATCCCTTGGCCTTCTTATTGACGATGAAACACTGAAATTGCATCGGAATTAAAGAGAAAAGGCACAATGCCGACTTAAGTACAAGAAGACTGACTCTTCTTACTGACTATGATTTGAACCATTTCGGTGACACTATTTATAGATTCCGATGCTTCACTTCAGGTTTACTGTATTCATTGGACCTTCGTATTGACGATGTAACCACAGAAATTGCATCGTAATTGAATACAAAAGGCACAATGCCGACTTAAGTACAAGCAGACTGACTCTTCTTACAGTCTATGTTTTGAACCAATCCTGTGACACAAGTTATAGTTTCCGATGCTTCACTTCAGGTTTACTGTACGCTTCGGTCCTTCTTATTGACGATGAAACACAGAAATTGCATCGGAATTAATTAGAAAAGGCACAATGTCGACTTAAGTACAGGAAGACTGTCTCTTCTTACTGTATATGTTTTGAACCATTCCTGTGACACTAGTTATAGATTCCGATGCTTGACTTCAGTTTTACAGTATCCCTTTTACCTTCTTATTGACGATGAAACACAGAAATTGCATCGGAATAAAATACAAAATGCACAATGCTGACTTAAGTACAGGAAGACTGACTCTTCTTACTGTATATGTTTTGAACCATTCCTGTGACACTAGTTATAGATTCCGATGCTTGACTTCAGTTTTACAGTATCCCTTTTACCTTCTTATTGACGATGAAACACAGAAATTGCATCGGAATAAAATACAAAATGCACAATGCTGACTTAAGTACAAGAAGACTGACTCTTCTTACTGTCTATCTTTTGAACCAATCCTGTGACACTAGTTACAGATTCCGATGCTTTACTTCAGGTGTACTGTATCCCTTCGGTCCTTCGTATTGACGATGAAACACAGAAATTGCATCGGAATTAAATACAAAATTCATAAGGATTACTTAAGGACAAAAAGACTGACTCTTCTTACTGACTATGTTTTGAACCATTCCTGTGACACTAGTTATAGATTCCGATGCTTCACTTCCGGTTTACTGTATCCCTCTGACCTTCTTATTGACGATGAAACACAGAAATTGCAAAGGAATTAAATACAAAAGGCACAATGCCGACTTAAGTACAAGAAGACTGACTCTTCTTACTGTCTATGTTTTGAACCATTCCATTGACACTAGTCATAGATTCCAATGCTTCACTCCAGGTTTACAGTATCCCTTGGCCTTCTTATTGACGATGAAACACTGAAATTGCATCGGAATTAAATAGAAAAGGCACAATGACGACTTACGTACAAGGAGACTGACTCTTCGTACTGACTATGATTTGAACCATTCCTGTGACACTAGTTATAGATTCCGATGGTTCACATCTGGTTTACTGTATCCATTGGACCTTTGTATTGACGATGAATCACAGAAATTGCATCGGAATTAAATACAAAAGGCACAATGCCGACTTAAGTACAAGAAGACTGACTCTTCTTACAGTCTATGCTTTGAACCAAACCTGTGACACTAGTTATAGATTCCGATGCTTCATTTCAGGTTTACTGTACCCCTTCGTTCCTTCTTATTGACGATGAAACACAGAAATTGCATCGGAATTAGTTAGAAAAGGCACAATGTCGACTTAAGTACGAGAAGACTGACTCTTCTTACTGTCTGTGTTTTGAACCATTCCTGTCGCACTAGTTATAGATTCCGATGCTTGACTTCAGTTTTACTGTATCCCTTGGACCTTCTTATTGACGATGAAACACAGAAATTGCATCGGAATTAAATACAAAATGCACAATGCCGACTTAAGTACAAGAAGACTGGCTCTTCTTACTGTCTACGTTTTGAACCAATTCTGTGACACTAGTTATAGATTCCGATGCTTCACTTCAGGTTTACTGTATCCCTTCGGTCCTTCTGATTGACGATGAATCACAGAAATTGCATCGGAATTAAATACAAAAGGCACGATGCCGACTTTAGTACAAAAAGACTGACTCTTCTCACTGACTATGTTTTGAACCATTCCTGTAACACTAGTTATAGACTCCGATGCTTGACTTCAGTTTGCTGTATCCCTTGGACCTTCTTATTGATGATGAAACACAGAAATTGCATCGGAATTAAATACAAAAGGCACAATGCCGACTTAAGTACAAGAGACTGACTCTTCTTAGTGACTATGTTTTGATCCATTCCTGTGACACTAGTTATTGATTCCGATGCTTCACTTAAGGTTTACTGTTTCCCTCTGACCTTCTTATTGACGATGAAACACAGAAATTGCATCGGAATTAAATATAAATGGCACAAAGCCGACTTAAGTATAAGAAAACTGACTTTTCTTACTGACTATGTTTGAACCATTTCTGTGAAACTTGTTATAGATTCCGATGCTTCACTTCAGGTTTACTGTATCCCTCTGACCTTCTTATTGACGATGAAGCACAGAAAATGCATCGGAATTAAATAGAAAAGGCACAATGCCGACTTAAGTACAAGAAGTCTGACTCTTCTGACTGTCTATGTCTTGAAAAAATCCTGTGCCACTAGTTTTTGATTCCGATGCTTCACTTCAGGTTTACTGTGACCCTTGGACCTTCTTATTGACGATGAAACACAGAAATTGAATCGGAATTAGATACAAAAGGAACAATGCCGTCTTAAGTACAAGAAGACTGACTCTTCCTACTTTCATTGTTTTGAACCATTCCTGTGATACTAGTTATAGATTCCGATGCTTCACATCAGGGTTAATATATCCCTTGGACCTTCGTATTGACGATGAAACACAGAAATTGCATCGGAACTAAATACAAAAGGCACAATGCCGACTTAAGTACAAGAAGACTGACTCTTCTTACTGTCTATGTTTTGAACCATTCCATTGACACTAGTCATGGATTCCAATGCTTCACTCCAGGTTTACTGTATCCCTTGGCCTTCTTATTGACGATGAAACACTGAAATTGCATCGGAATTAAATAGAAAAGGCACAATGACGACTTAAGTACAAGAAGACTGACTCTTCGTACTGACTATGATTTGAACCATTCCTGTGACACTAGTTATAGATTCCGATGGTTCACTTCAGGTTTACTGTATCCATTGGACCTTCGTATTGACGATGAAACACAGAAATTGCATCGGAATTAAATACAAAAGGCAGAATACCGACTTAAGTACAAGAAGACTGACTCTCCTTACAGTCTATGCTTTGAACCAATCCTGTGACACTAGTTATAGATTCCGATGCTTCATTTCAGGTCTACTGTACCCCGTCGTTCCTTCTTATTGACGATGAAACACAGAAATTGCATCGGAATTAGTTAGAAAAGGCACAATGTCGACTTAAGTACAAGAGGACTGACTCTTCTTACTGTCTATGTTTTGAACCATTCCTGTGACACTAGTTATCGATTCCGATGCTTGACTTCAGTTTTACTGTATCCCTTGGACCTTCTTATTGACGATGAAACACAGAAATGGCATCGGAATTAAATACAAAATGCACAATGCCGACTTAAGTACAAGAAGACTGACTCTTCTTACTGTCTACGTTTTGAACCAATCCTGTGACACTAGTTATAGATTCCGATGCTTCACTTCAGGTTTACTGTATCCCTTCGGTCCTTCTTATTGACGATGAATCACAGAAATTGCATCGGAATTAAATACAAAAGGCACAATGCCGACTTTAGTACAAAAAGACTGACTCATCTTACTGACTATGTTTTGAACCATTCCTGTAACACTAGTTATAGATTCCGATGCTTCAGTTCAGGTTTACTGTATCCCTCTGACCTTCTAATTGACGATGAAACACAGAAATTGCATCGGAATTAAATACAAAAGGCACTATGCCTACTTAAGTAGAAGAAGACTGACTCTTCTTACTGACTATGCTTTGAACCATTCCTGTGACGCTAGTTATAGATTCATATGCTTCACTTGAGGTTTACTGTATCCCTCTGACCTTCTTATTGTCGATGAAACACACAAATTGCATCGGAATTAAATAGAAAAGGCACAATGCCGACTTAAGTACAAGATGACTGACTCTTCTTACAGTCTATGTTTTGAACCACTCCTGCGACACAAGTTATGGATTCCGATGCTGGACTTCAGTTTTACTGCATCCCCTGGACCTTCTTATTGACGATGAAACACAGAAATTGCATCGGAATTAAATAGAAAAGACACAATGCCGACTTAAGTACAAGAGACTGTCTCTTCTTACTAACTATGTTTTGAACCAGTCCTGTGACACTAGTTATACATTCCGATGCTTCCCTTCAGGTTTACTGTATCCCTTGGACCCTCTTATTGACGATGAAACACAGAAATTGCATCGGAATTAAATACAAAAGGCACAATGCCGACTTAAGTACAAGAAGACTGTATCTTCTTACTGTCTATGCTTTGAACCATTCCTGTAAAACTAGTTATAGTTTCCGATGCTTCACTCCATGTTTACTGTATCCCTTGGACCTTCTTATTGACGATGAAACACAGAAATTGCATCGGAATTAAATACAAAAGGCACAATGCCGACTTAAGTACAAGAAGAATGACTCTTCGTACTGACTATGTTTTGAACCATTCCTGTGACACTAGTTGTAGATTCCAATGCTTCACTTCAGGTTTACTGTATCCATTGGGCCTTCTTATTGACGATGAAACACAGATATTGCATCGAAATTATATACAAAATGCACAATGCCGACTTAAGTACTGTCTATATTATTAACCATTCCTGTGACACTAGTTATAGATTCCGATGCTTCACTCCAAGTTTGCTGTATCCCTTGGACCTTCTTATTGACGATGAAACACAGAAATTGCATCGGAATTAAATACATAAGGCATAAGGCCGACTTAACGACAAGAAGACTGACTCATCTTACTGTCTATGCTTTGATACTTTCCTGTGACACTAGTTATTGACTCCGATGCTTCACTCCACGTTTACTGTATCCCTTGGACCTCCTTATTGACGATGAGACACTGAAATTGCATCGAAATTAAATAGAAAAGGCACAATGCCGGCTTAAGTACAAGAAGACTGACTCTACTTACCGACTATGTTTGAACCATTCCTGTGACACTAGTTACAGATTCCGATGCTTCACTTCTGGTTTACTGTATCCCTTGAACCTTCTTATTGACGATGAAACACAGAAATTGCATCGGAATTAAATACAAAAGGCACAATGCCGACTTAAGTACAAGAAGACTGTATCTTCTTACTGTCTATGCTTTGAACCATTCCTGTAAAACTAGTTATAGTTTCCGATGCTTCACTCCAGGTTTACTGTATCCCTCGGACCTTCTTATTGACGATGAAACACAGAAATTGCATCGGAATTAAATACAAAAAGCACAAAGCCGACTTACGGACAAGAAGACTGACTCTTCTTACTGACTATGTTTTGAACCATTCCTGTGCCAATAGCTATAGATTCCGATGCTTCACTCCAGGTTTACTGTATCCCTTTGACCTTCTTATTGACGATGAAACCCAGAAATTGCATCGGAATTAAATACAAAACGCGTAAGGCCGACTTAACAACAAGAAGACTGACTCCTCTTACTGACTATGCTTTGAACCATTCCTGTGACACTAGTTATGGAGTCCGATGCTTCACTTCAGGTTTACTGTTTCCCTCTGACCTTCTTATTGACGATGAAACACAGAAATTGCATCGGAATTAAATACAAAGGGCACAATGCAGACTTAAGTACAAGAAGACTGACTCTTCTTAATGTCTATGTTTTGAACCATTCCATTGATACTAGTTATAGGTTTCGATGCTTCACTCCACGTTTACTGTATCGCTTGGACCTTCTTATTGACGATGAAACACCGAAACTGCATCGGAATTAATTAGAAAAGGCACAATGCCGTCATAGGTACATGAAGACTGACTCTTCTTACTGTCTATGTTTGAACCATTCCTGTGACACTAGTTACAGATTCCGTTGCTACACTCCAGGTTTACAGTATCCCTTAGACCTTCTTATTGACGATGAAACACAGATATTGCATCGGAATTAAATACAAAAGGCACAATGCCGACTTAAGGACAAGAAGACTGACTCGTCTTACTGACTATGTTTTGAACCATTCCTGTGACACTAGTTATAGATTGCGATGCTTCACTTCAGGTTTACTGTATCCCTCTGACCTTCTTATTGACGATGAAACACAGAAATTGCATCGGAATTAAATACAAAAAGCACAATGCCGACTTAAGTACAGGAAGACTGTATCTTCTTACTGTCTATGCTTTGAACCATTCCTGTAACACTAGTTATAGTTTCCGATGCTTCACTCCAGGTTTACTGTATCCCTTGGACCTTCTTATTGACGATGAAACACAGAAATTGCATCGGGATTAAATACAAAAAGCACAATGCCGACTTAAGGACAAGAAGACTGACTCTTCTTACTGACTATGTTTTGAACCATTCCTGTGCCAATAGCTATAGATTCCGATGCTTCACTCCAGGTTTACTGTATCCCTTGGACCTTCTTATTGACGATGACACACAGAAATTGCATCGGAATTAAATACAAAAGGCGTAAGGCCGACTTAACAACAAGAAGACTGACTCCTCTTACTGACTATGTTTTGAACCATTCCTGTGATACTAGTTATAGATCCCGATGCTTCACTTCAGGTTTACTGTTTCCCTCTGACCTCCTTATTGACGATGAAACACAGAAATTGCATCGGAATTAATTACAAAGGGCACAATGCCGACTTAAGTACAAGAAGACTGACTCTTCTTACTGTCTATGTTTTGAACCATTCCATTGATACTAGTTATAGGTTTCGATGCTTCACTCCACGTTTACTGTATCCCTTGGACCTTCTTATTGACGATGAAACACTGAAATTGCATCGGAATTAAATAGAAAAGGCACAATGCCGACATAGGTACATGGAGACTGACTTTTCTTACTGTCTATGTTTGAACCATTCCTGTGACACTAGTTACAGATCCCGTTGCTACACTCCAGGTTCACTGTATCCCTTAGACCTTCTTATTGACGATGAAACACAGAAATTGCATGGGAATTAAATACAAAAGGCACAATGCCGACTTAAGGACAAGAAGACTGACTCGTCTTACTGACTACGTTTTGAACCATTCCTGTGACACTAGTTATAGATTGCGATGCTCCACTTCAGGTTTACTGTATCCCTCTAACTTTCTTATTGGCGATGAAACACAGAAATTGCATCGGAATTAAATACAAAAGGCACAATGCCGACTTAAGTACAAGAAGACTGTATCTTCTTACTGTCTATGCTTTGATCCATTCCTGTAACACTAGTTATAGTTTCCGATGCTTCACTCCAGCTTTACTGTATCCCTTGGACCTTCTTATTGACGATGAAACACAGAAATTGCATCGGAATTAAATACAAAAAGCACAATGCCGACTTAAGGACAAGAAGACTGACTCTTCTTACTGACTATGCTTTGAACCATTCGTGTGCCAATAGCTATAGATTCCGATGACTCACTCCAGGTTTACTGTATCCCTTGGACCTTCTTATTGACGATGAAACACAGAAATTGCATCGGAATTAAATACAAAAGGCGTAAGGCCGACTTAACAACAAGAAGACTGACTCCTCTTACTGACTATGTTTGAACCATTCCTGTGATACTAGTTATAGATTCCGATGCTTCACTTCAGGTTTACTGTTTCCCTCTAACCTTCTTCTTGACGATGAAACACAGAAATTGCATCGGAATTAAATACAAAGGGCACAATGCCGACTTAAGTACAAGAAGACTGACTCTTCTTACTGTCTATGATTTGAACCATTCCATTGATACTAATTATAGGTTTCGATGCTTCACTCCACGTTTACTGTATCCCTTGGACCTTCTTATTGACGATGAAACACTGAAATTGCATCGGAATTAAATAGAAAAGGCACAATGCCGACATAGGTACATGAAGACTGACTCTTCTTACTGTCTATGTTTGAACCATTCATGTGACACTAGTTACAGATTCCGTTGCTACACTCCAGGTTTACTGTATCCCTTAGACCTTCTTATTGACGATGAAACACAGAAATTGCATCGGAATTAAATACAAAAGGCACAATGCCGACTTAAGGACAAGAAGACTGACTCGTCTTACTGACTATGTTTTGAACCATTCCTGTGACACTAGTTATAGATTGCGATGCTCCACTTCAGGTTTACTGTATCCCTCTGACCTTCTTATTGACGATGAAACACAGAAATTGCATCGGAATTAAATACAAAAGGCACAATGCCGACTTAAGTACAAGAAGACTGTATCTTCTTACTGTCTATGCTTTGAACCATTCCTGTAACACTAGCTATAGTTTCCGATGCTTCACTCCAGGTTTACTGTATCCCTTGGACCTTCTTATAGACGATGAAACACAGAAATTGCATCGGGATTAAATACAAAAAGCACAATGCCGACTTAAGGACAAGAGGACTGACTCTTCTTACTGACTATGTTTTGAACCATTCCTGTGCCAATAGCTATAGATTCCGATGCTTCACTCCAGGTTTACTGTATCCCTTGGACCTTCTTATTGACGATGAAACACAGAAATTGCATCGGAATTAAATACAAAGGGCACAATGCCGACTTAAGTACAAGAAGACTGACTCTTCTTACTGTATATGTTTTGAACCATTCCATTGATACTAGTTATAGGTTTCGATGCTTCACTCCACGTTTACTGTATCCCTTGGACCTTCTTATTGACGATGAAACACTGAAATTGCATCGGAATTAAATATAAAAGGCACAATGCCGACTTAAGGACAAGCAGACTGACTCTTCTTACTGACTATGTTTTGAACCATTCGTGTGCCAATAGCTATAGATTCCGATGCTTCACTCCAGGTTTACTGTATCCCTTGGACCTTCTTATTGACGATGAAACACAGAAATTGCATCGGAATTAAATACAAAAGGCGTAAGGCCGACTTAACAACAAGAAGACTGACTCCTCTTACTGACTATGTTTTGAACCATTCCTATGACACTAGTTATAGATTCCGATGCTTCACTTCAGGTTTACTGTTTCACTCTGACCTTCTTATTGACGATGAAACACAGAAATTGCATCGTAATTAAATACAAAGGGCACAATGCCGACTTAAGTACAAGAAGACTGACTCTTCTTACTGTCTATGTTTTGAACCAATCCATTGATACTAGTTATATGTTTCGATGCTTCACTCCACGTTTACTGTATCCCTTGGACCTTCTTATTGACGATGAAACACTGAATTTGCATCGGAATTAAATAGAAAAGGCACAATGCAGACATAGGTACATGAAGACTAAATCTTTTTACTGTCTATGTTTGAACCATTCCTGTGACACTAGTTACAGATTCCGTTGCTACACTCCAGGTTTACTGTATCCCTTAGACCTTCTTATTGACGATGAAACACAGAAATTGCATCGGAATTAAATACAAAAGGCACAATGCCGACTTAAGGACAAGAAGACTGACTCGTCTTACTGACTATGTTTTGAACGATTCCTGTGACACTAGTTATAGATTGCGATGCTCCACTTCAGGTTTACTGTATCCCTCTGACCTTCTTATTGACGATGAAACACAGAAATTGCATCGGAATTAAATATAAAAGGTACAATGCCGACTTAAGTACAAGAAGACTGTATCTTCTTACTGTCTATGCTTTGATCCATACCTGTAACACTAGTTATAGTTTCCGATGCTTCACTCCAGGTTTACTGTATCCCTTGGACCTTCTTATTGACGATGAAACACAGAAATTGCATCGGAATTAAATACAAAAAGCACAATGCCGTCTTAAGGACAAGAAGACTGACTCTTCTAACTGACTATGTTTTGAACCATTCGTGTGCCAATAGCTATAGATTCCGATGCTTCACTCCAGGTTTACTGTATCCCTTGGACCTTCTTATTGACGTTGAAACACAGAAATTGCATCGGAATTAAATACAAATGGCGTAAGGCCGACTTAACAACAAGAAGACTGACTCCTCTTACTGACTATGTTTTGAACAATTCCTGTGACACTAGTTATACATTCCGATGCTTCACTTCAGGTTTACTGTTTCCCTCTGACCTTCTTATTAACGATGAAACACAGAAATTGCATCGGAATTAAATACAAAGGGCACAATGCCGACTTAAGTACAAGAAGACTGACTCTTCTTACTGTCTATGTTTTGAACCATTCCATTGACACTAGTTATAGGTTTCGAGGCTTCACTCAACGTTTACTGAATCCCTTGGACCTTCGTATTGACGATGAAACACTGAAATTGCATCGGAATTAAATAGAAAAGGCACAATGCCTACTTAAGTACAAGAAGACTGAGTCTTCTTACTGACTATATTTTGAACCATTCCTGTGACACTTGTTATAGATTCCGATGCTTCACTTCAGGTTTACTGTATCCATTGGACCTTCTTATTGACGATGAAACACAGAAATTGCATCGGAATTAAATACAAAAGCACAATGCCGACTTAGGTACATGAAGACTGACTTTTATAACTGTCTATGTTTTGAACCATTCCTGTGACACAAGTTATAGATTGCTATGCTTCACTTCAGGTTTACTGTATCCCTCTGACCTTCTTATTGACGATGAAACACAGAAATTGCATCGGAATTAAATACAAAAGGCACAATGCCGACATAAGTACAAGAAGACTGTATCCTCTTACTGTCTATGTTTTAAACCATTCCTGTGACACTAGTTATAAATACCGATGCATCACTCCAGGTTTACTGCATCCCTTGGACCTTCTTATTGACGATGAAACACAGAAATTGCATCGGAATCAATTACAAAAGGCACAACGGCGACTTAAGTACATGAAGACTGACTCTTCTTACTGACTATGTTTTGAACCATTCCTGTGACACTAGTTATAGATTCCGATGCTTCACTTCAGGTTTACTGTATCCCTTGGACCTTCTTATTGAAGATGAAACACAGAAATTGCATCGGAATTAAATACAAAAGGCACAATGCCGACTTATGTACATGAAGACCGACTCTTCTTACTGACTATGTTTTGAACCATTCCCGTGTCACTAGTTAGAGATTCCGATGCTTCACTTCAGGTTTACTGTATCCCTTGGACCTACTTATTGACGATGAGACAGAAATTGCATCGGAATTAAATACAAATGGCACAATGCCGACTTAAGTACTGTCTATGTTTTTAACGACCCCTTTGACACTAGTAATAGATTCGGATGCTTGACTTCAGGTTTACTGTATCCCTTGGGCCTTGTTATTGACGATGAAACACAGAAATTGCATCGGAATTAAATACAAAACTCACAATGCCGACTTAAGTACAATAAGACTGACTCTCCTTACTGTCTATGTGTTGAACCATTCCTATGACACTAGTTATTGATTCCGATGCTTCACTTCAGGTTTACTGTATCCATTGGACCTTCTTATTGACGATGAAACACAGAAAGTGCATCGGAATTAAATACAAAAGGCACAATGGCGACTTAAGTACATTTAGACTGACTCTTCTTACTGCCTACGTTTTTAACCATTCCTGTGATACTAGTTATAGATTCCGATGCTTCACTTCAGATTTACTGTATCCCTTGGACCTCCTTGTTGACGATGAAACACAGAAATTGCATCGGAATTAAATACAAAAGGCACAATGCCGACTTAAGTATATGAAGACCGACTCTTCTTACTTACTATGTTTTGAACCATTCCTGTGACACTAGTTATAGATTCCGATGCTTCACTTCAGGTTTACTGTATCCCTTGGACCTTCTTATTGACGATGAAACACAGAAATTGCGTCGGAATTAAATAAAAAAGGCACAATGCCGACTTACGTACATGAAGACCGACTCTTCTTACTGACTATGTTTTGAAACATTCCTGTGACACTAGTTATAGATTCCGATGCTTCACTCCAGGTTAACTGTATCCCTTGGACCTTCTTATTGACGATGAAACACAGAAATTGCATCGAAATTAAATACAAAAGGCACAAGGCCGACTTAAGGACAAGAAGACTGACTCTTCTTACTGACTATGTTTTGAACCATTCCTGTGACACTAGTTATAGATTCCAATGCTTCACTTCAGGTTTACTGTGTCCCTCTGAGCTCCTTAATGACGATTAAACACAGAAATTGCACCGAAATTATATACAAAAGGCACAATGCCGACTTAAGTACAAGAAGACTGACTCTTCTTACTGTATATGTTTTGAACCATTCCATTGACACTAGTCATCGATTCCGATGCTTCACTTTAGGTTTACTGTATCCCTTGTACCTTCTTATTGACGATGAAACACAGAAATTGCATCGGAATTAAATACAAAAGGCCCAATGCCGACTGAAGTACAAGAAGACTGACTCTTCTTACTGTCTATGTTTTGAACCATTCCTATGACACTAGTTACAGATTCCGATGCTTCACTTCAGGTTTACTGTACCCCGTGTACCTTCTTATAAACGATGAAACACAGAAGTTGCATCGGTATTAAATACAAAAGACACAATGCCGACTTAAGGACAAGAAGACTGACTCGTCTTACTGACTATGTTTTGAACCATTCCTGTGACACTAGTTATAGATTCCGATGCTTCACTTCAGGTTTACTGTATACCTTGGACCTTCTTATTGACGATGAAACACAGAAATTGCATCGGAATGAAATACAAAAGGCACAATGCCGACTTAAGTACTGACTATATTTTGAACCATTCCTGTGACACTAGTTATACATTCCAATGCTTGACTTCAGGTTTACTGTATCCCTTGGACCTTCTTATTGACGATGAAACACAGAAATTGCATCGGAATGAAATACAAAAGTCAGAATGCCGACTTAAGTACTGACTATGTTTTGAACCATTCCTGTGGCACTAGTTATAGATTCCGATGCTTGACTTCAGGTTTACTGTATCCCTTGGACCTTTTTATTGACGATGAAACACAGAAATTGCATTGGAATTTAATACAAAAGGCACAAAGCCGTCTCAAGTACAAGAAGACTGACTCTTCTTACTGTCTATGTTTTGAACCAATCCTATGACACTAGTTATAGATTCCGATGCTTCATTTCAGGTTTACTTTATCCCTTGGAACTTCTTATTGACGATGAAACACAGAAATTGCATCGGAATTAAATACAAAAGGCACAATGCCGACTTAAGGACAAGACGACTGACTCGTCTTACTGACTATGCTTTTAACCATTTCTGTGACACTAGTTATAGATTGCGATGCTTCACTTCAGGTTTACTGTATCCCTTGGACCTTCTTATTGACGATGAAACACAGAAATTGCATCGGAATTAAATACAAAAGGCACAATACCGACTTAAGTACAAGAAGACTGTATCTTCTTACTGTCTATGCTTTGAACCATTCCTGTAACACTAGTTATAGTTTCCGATGCTTCACTCCAGGTTTACTGTATCCCTTGGACCATCTTATTGACGATGAAACACAGAAATTGCATCGGAATTAAATACAAAAAGCACAATGCCGACTTAAGGACAAGAAGACTGACTCTTCTTACTGACTATGTTTTGAACCATTCCTGTGCCAATAGCTATAGATTCCGATGCTTGACTTCAGGTTTACTGTATCCCTTGGACCTTCTTATTGACGATGAAACACAGAAATTGCATTGGAATTTCATACAAAAGGCACAATGCCGTCTCAAGTACAAGAAGACTGACTCTTCTTACTGTCTATGTTTTGAACCATTCCTATGACACTAGTTATAGATTCCGATGCTTCACTTCAGGTTTACTTTATCCCTTGGAACTTCTTATTGACGATGAAACACAGAAATTGCATCGGAATTAAATACAAAAGGCTCAATGCCGACTTAATGACAAGAAGACTGACTCGTCTTACTGACTATGCTTTTAACCATTCCTGTGACACTAGTTATAGATTGCGATGCTTCACTTCAGGTTTACTGTATCCCTTGGACCTTCTTATTGACGATGAAACACAGAAATTGCATCGGAATTAGATACAAAAGGCATAATGCCGACATAGGTACATGAAGACTGACTCTTCTTACTGTCTATGTTTGAACCATTCCTGTGACACTAGTTACAGATTCCGTTGCTACACTCCAGGTTAACTGTATCCCTTAGACCTTCTTATTGACGATGAAACACAGAAATTGCATCGGAATTAAATACAAAAGGCACAATGCCGACTTAAGGACAAGAAGACTGACTCGTCTTACTGACTATGTTTTGAACCATTCCTGTGACACTAGTTATAGATTGCGATGCTTCACTTCAGGTTTACTGTATCCCTCTGACATTCTTATTGACGATGAAACACAGAAATTGCATCGGAATTAAATACAAAAGGCACAATGCCGACTTAAGTACAAGAAGACTGTATCTTCTTACTGTCTATGTTTTGAACCATTCCTGTGACACTAGTTATAGATTCCGATGCTTCACTTCCGGTTTACTGTTTCCCTCTGACCTTCTTATTGACGATGAAACACAGAAATTGCATCGGAATTAAATACAAAGGGCACAATGCCGACTTAAGTACAAGAAGACTGACTCTTCTTACTGTCTATGATTTGAACCATTCCATTGATACTAGTTATAGGCTTCGATGCTTCACTCAACGTTTACTGTATCCCTTGGACCTTCGTATTGACGATGAAACACTGAAATTGCATCGGAATTAAATAGAAAAGGCACAATGCCGACTTAAGTATAAGAAGACTGACTCTTCTTACTGACTATATTTTGAACCATTCCTGTGACACTTGTTATAGATTCCGATGCTTCACTTCAGGTTTACTGTACCCTTGGACCTTGTTATTGACGATGAAACACAGAAATTGCGTCGGAATTAAATACAAAAGGCAAAATGCCGACTTAAGTACATGAAGACCGACTCTTTTTAATGACTATGTTTTGAAACATTCCTGTGACACTAGTTATAAATTCCGATGCTTCACTCCAGGTTAACTGTATCCCTTGGACCTTCTTATGGACGATGAAACACAGAAATTGCATCGAAATTAAATACAAAAGGCACAAGGCCGACTTAAGGACAAGAAGACTGACTCTTCTTACTGACTATGTTTTGAACCATTCCTGTGACACTAGTTATAGATTCCAATGCTTCACTTCAGGTTTACTGTGTCCCTCTGAGCTTTTTAATGACGATGAAACACAGAAATTGCACCGAAAGTATATACAAGAGGCACAATGAAGACTTAAGTACAAGAAGACTGACTCTTCTTACTGTCTATGTTTTGAACCATTCCATTGACACTAGTTATCGATTCCGATGCTTCACTTTAGGTTTACTGTATCCCTTGGACCTTCTTATTGACGATGAAACACAGAAATTGCATCGGAATTAAATACAAAAGGCACAATGCCGACTGAAGTACAAGAAGACTGACTCTTCTTACTGTCTATGTTTTGAACCATTCCTATGACACTAGTTATAGATTCCGATGCTTCACTTCAGGTTTACTGTATCCCTTGGACCTTCTTATTAACGATGGATCACAGAAGTTGCATCGGTATTAAATACAAAAGACAACGCCGACTTCAGTACAAGAAGACTGACTCTGCTTTCTGACTATGTTTTGAACCATTCCTGTGACACTAGTTATAGATTTCGATGCTTCACTTCAGGTTTACTGTATACCTTGGACCTTCTTATTGACGATGAAACACAGAAATTGCATCTGAATGAAATACAAAAGGCACAATGCCGACTTAAGTACTGACTATATTTTGAACCATTCTTGTGACACTAGTTATAGATTCCAATGCTTGACTTCAGGTTTACTGTATCCCTTGGACCTTCTTATTGACGATGAAACACAGAAATTGCATCGGAATGAAATACAAAAGTCAGAATGCCGACTTAAGTACTGACTATGTTTTGAACCATTCCTGTGGCACTAGTTATAGATTCCGATGCTTGCCTTCAGGTTTACTGTATCCCTTGGACCTTCTTTATGACGATGAAACACAGAAATTGCATTGGAATTTAATACAAAAGGCACAATGCCGTCTCAAGTACAAGAAGACTGACTCTTCTTACTGTCTATGTTTTGAACCATTCCTATGACACTAGTTATCGATTCCGATGCTTCACTTCAGGCTTACTGTATCCCTCTGACCTTCTTATTGACGATGAAACACAGAAATTGCATCGGAATTAAGTACAAAAGGCACAATGGCGACTTAAGTCCATGAAGACTGACTCATCTTACTGACTATGTTTTGAACCATTCCTGTGACACTAGTTATAGATTCCGATGCTTCACTTCAGGTTTACTTTATCAGTTGGACCTTCTTATTGACGATGAAACACAGAAATTGCATCGGAATTAAATACAAAAGGCACAATGCCGACTTAAGTACATGAAGACCGACTCTTCTTACTGACTATGTTTTGAACCATTCCTGTGGCACTAGTTGTAGATTCAGATGCTTCACTCCAGGTTTACTGTATCCCTTGGACCTTCTTGTTGACGATGAAACACCGAAATTGCATCGGAATTAAATACAAAAGGAACAAGGACGACTTAAGGACAAGAAGACTGACTCTTCTTACTGACTATGTTTAGAAACCATTCCTGTGACACTAGTTATAGATTCCGATGCTTCACTTCAGGTTTACTGTATCCCTTGGACCTTCTTATTGACGATGAAACACAGAAATTGCATCGGAATTAAATCTGACTGTTATTACTGACTATGCTTTGAACCATTCCTGTGACACTAGTTATAGATTCCGATGCTTCACTTCAGGTTTACTGTTCCCCTTGGACCTTCTTAGTGACGATGAAACACAGAAGTTGCATCGGAATTAAATACAAAAGGCACAATGCCGACTCAAGTACAAGAAGACTTACTCTTCTTACTGTCTATGTTTTTAACCATTCCTATGACACTAGTTATTGATTCCGATGCTTCACTTCAGTTTTACTGTATCCCTCTGACCTTCTTATTGACGATGAAACACAGAAATTGCATCGGAAATAAATACAAAAGGCACAATGGCGACTTAAGTACATGAAGACTGACTCTTCTTACTGACTATGTTTGGAACCATTCCTGTGACACTAGTTATAGATTCCGATGCTTCACTCCAGGTTTACTGAATCACTTGGATCTTCATATTGACGATGAAACACTGAAGCTCCATCGGAATTAAATAGAAAAGGCACAATGCCGACTTAAGTACACGAAGACTGACTCTTCTTACTGCCTATGATTTGAGCCATTCCTGTGACACTAGTTATAGATTCCGAGGCTTCACTTCAGGTTTACTGTATCCCTTGGACCTTCTTATTGACGTTGAACCACAGAAATTGCATTGGAATTAAATACAAAAGGCACAATGGCGACTTAAGTACATGAAGACTGACTCATCTTACTGACTATGCTTTGAACCATTCCTGTGGCACTAGTTATAGATTCCGATGCTTCACTTCAGGTTTACTGTATCCCTTGGACCTTCTTACTGACGATGAAACACAGAAATTGCATCGGAATTAAATACAAAAGCACAATGCCGACTTAAGTACACAAAGACCGACTCTTCTTACTGACTATGTTTTGAACCATTCCTGTGACACTAGTTATAGATTCCGATGATTCACTCCAGGTGTACTGTATCCCTTGGACCTTCTTATTGACAATGAATCACCGAAATTGCATCGGAATTAAATACAGAAGGCACAAGGCCGACTTAAGTACAAGAAGACTGACTCTTTTTACTGTCTATGTTTTGAACCATTCCATTGTCACTAGTTATAGATTTCGATGCTTCACTCCAGGTTTACTGAATCACTTGGACCTTCATATTGACGATGAAACACTGAAGTTCCATCGGAATTAAATAGAAAAGGCACAATGCCGACTTAAGTACACGAAGACTGACTCTACTTACTGCCTGTGATTTGAGCCATTCCTGTGACACTAGTTATAGATTCCGATGCTTCACTTCAGGTTTACTGTATCCCTTGGACCTTCTTATTGACGATGAAACACAGATATTGCATCGGAATTAAATACAAAAGGCACAATGCCAACTTAAGTAGAAGAAGACTGTATCTTCTTACTGTCTATGTTCTGAACCATTCCTGTGACACTAGTTATAGATTCCGATGCTTCACTTCAGGTTTACTGTATCGCTTGGACCTTCTTATTGGCGATGAAACACAGAAATTGCATTGGAATTAAATACAAAAGGCACAATGCCGACTTAAGGACAAGAAGACTGACTGTTCTTACTATGTTTTTAACGATTCCTGTGACACTAGTTATAGATTCCGATGCTTTACTTCAGGTTTACTGTCTCCCTCTGACCTTTTTATTGACGTTGAAACACAGAAATTGTACCGGAATTAAATACAAAAGGCACAATGCCGACTTAAATACGTGAAGACCGACTCCTCTTACTGACTATGTTTTGAACCATTCCTGTGACACTAGTTATAGATTCCGATGCTTCACTTCAGGTTTACTGTATCCCTTGGACCTTCTTATTGACGATGAAACACAGAAATTGCATCGGAATTAAATACAAAAGGCACAATGCCGACTTAAGTACATGAAGACCGACTCTTCTTACTGACTATGTTTTGAACCATCCCTGTGACACTAGTTATAGATCCCGATGCTTCAGTTCAGGTTTACTGTATCTCTTGGACCTTCTTATTGACGATGAAACACAGAAATTGCATCGGAATTAAATACAAAAGGTACAATGCCGACTTAAGTACATGAAGTCCGACTCTTCTTACTGACTATGTTTTGAACCATTCCTGTGACACTAGTTATAGATTCCGATGCTTCACTCCAGGTTTACTGTATCCCTTGGACCTTCTTATTGACGATGAAACACCGAAATTGCATCGGAATTAAATGCAAAAGGCTCAATGCCGACTTAAGGACAAGAAGACTGACTATTCTTACTGTCTATGATTTGAACCATTCCTATGACACTAGTTATTGATTCCGATGCTTCACTTCAGGTTTACTGTATGCCTTGGACCTTCTTATTGACGATGAAACACAGAAACTGCATCGGAATTGAATACAAAAGGCACAATGCCGACTCAAGTACAAGAAGACTGACTCTTCTTACTGTCTATGTTTTGATCCATTCCTATGACACTAGTTATAGATTCCGATGCATCACTTCAGGTTCACTGTATCCCTTGGACCTTCTTATTGACGATGAAACACAGAAATTGCATCGGAATTAAATACAAAAGGCACAATGCCGACTCAAGTACAAGAAGACTGACTCTTCTTACTGTCTATGTTTTGAACCATTCCTATGGCACTAGTTATAGATTCCGATGCTTCACTTCAGGTTCACTGTATCCCTTGGACCTTCGTATTGACAATGAAACACAGAAATTGCATCGGGATTAAATACAAAAGGCACAATGCCGACTTAAGTACATGAAGATCGACTCTTCTTACTGACTATGTTTTGAACCATTCCTGTGACACTAGTTATAGATTCCGATGCTTCACTTCCGGTTTACTGAATCCCTTGGACCTTCTTATTGACGATGAAACTCAGAAATTGCATCGGAATTATATACAAAAGGCACAATGCCGACTCAAGTACAAGAAGACTGACTCTTCTTACTGTCTATGCTTTGAACCATTCCATTGTCACTAGTTATGGATTCCAATGCTTCACTCCAGGTTTACTGAATCACTTGGACCTTCATATTGACGATGAAACACTAAAGCTCCATCGGAATTAAATAGAAAAGGCACGATGCCTACTTAAGTACACGAAGACTGACTCTTCTTACTGCCTATGATTTGAGCCTTTCCTGTGACACTAGTTATAGATTCCGATGCTTCACTTCAGGTTTACTGTATCCCTTGGACCTTCTTATTGACGATGAAACACAGAAATTGCATCGGAATGAAATACAATAGGCACAATGCCGACTTAAGTACTGACTATGTTTTGACCCATTCCTGTGACACTAGTTATAGATTCCTATGCTTCACTCCAGGTTTACTGTATCCCTTGGACCTTCTGATTGACGATGAAACACAGAAATTGCATCGGAATTAAATACAAAAGGCACAATGGCGACTTAAGTCCATGAAGACTAACTCATCTTACTGACTACGCTTTGAACCATTCCTGTGGCACTAGTTATAGATTCTGATGCTTCACTTCAGGTTTACTGTATCCCTTGGACCTTCTTATTGACGATGAAACACCGAAATTGCATCGGAATTGAATACAAAACGCACCAGGCCAACTTAAGGACAAGAAGACTGACTCCTCTTACTTACCATGTTTTAAACCATTTCTGTGACACTAGTTATAGATTCCGATGCTTCACTTCAGGTTTACTATATCCCTCTGACCTTCTTATTGACGATGAAACACAGATATTGCATCGGAATTATATACAAAAGGCACAATGGCGACTTAAGTACATGAAGACTGACTCATCTTACTGACTATGCTTTGAACCATTCCTGTGGCAGTAGTTATAGATTCCGATGCTACACTTCAGGTTTACTGTATCCCCTGGACCTTCTTATTGACGATGCAACACAGAAATTGCATCGGAATTAAATACAAAAGGCACAATGCCGACTTAAGTACATGAAGACCGACTCTTCTAACTGTCTATGTTTTGAACCATTCCTGTGACACTAGTTATTGATTCCGATGCTTCACTCCAGGTGTACTGTATCCCTTGGACCTTCTTATTGATGATGAACCACCGAAATTGCATCGGAATTAAATACAAAAGGCACAAGGCCGACTTAAGGACAAGAAGACTGACTCTGCTTGCTGACTATGTTTTGAACCATTCCTGTGACACTAGTTATTGATTCCGATGCTTCACTCCAGGTGTACTGTATCCCTTGGACCTTCTTATTGACGATGAAACACAGAAATGGCACCGGAATTAAATGCAAAAGGCACAATGCCGACTTAAGTACAAGAAGACTGACTCTTCTTACTGTCTATCTTTTGAACCATTCCATTGTCACTAGTTATGGATTCCGATGCTTCACACCAGGTTTACTGAATCACTTGGACCTTCATATTGACGATGAAACACTGAAGCTCCATCGGAATTAAATAGAAAAGGCACAATGCCAACTTAAGTAGAAGAAGACTGTATTTTCTTACTGTCTATGTTCTGAATCATTCCTGTGACTCTAGTTATAGATTCCGATGCTTCACTTCAGGTTTGCTGTATCGCTTGGACCTTGTTATTGACGATGAAACACAGAAATTGCATAGGAATTAAATACAAAAGGCACAATGCCGACTTAAGGACAAGAAGACTGACTGTTCTTACTGACTATGTTTTTAACCATTCCTGTGACACTAGTTATAGATTCCGATGCTTCACTTCAGGTTTACTGTCTCCCTCTGACCTTCTTATTGACGATGAAACACAGAAATTGCACCGGATTTAAATACAGAAGGCACAGTGCCGACTTAAATACGTGAAGACCGACTCTTCTTACTGACTATGTTTTGAACCATTCCTGTGACACTAGTTATAGATTCCGATGCTTCACTTCATGTTTACTGTATCCCTCTGACCTTCTTATTGACGATGAAACACAGAAATTGCATCGGAATTAAATAGAAAAGGCACAATGCCGACTTAAGTACAAGAAGACTAACTCTTCTCACTGTCTATGTTTTGATCCATTCCTGTGACACTAATTATAGATTCCCATGCTTCACTTCAGGTTTACTGTATCCCTCTGACCTTCTTATTGACGATGAAACACAGAAATTGCATCGAAATTAAATAGAAAAGTCACAAAGACGACTTAAGTACAAGAAGACTGACTCTCCTTACTGCCTATGTTTTTACCATTCCTGTGACACTAGTTATAGATTCCGATGCTTCACTTCAGGTTTACTGTATCCCTTGCACCTTCTTATTGACGATGAAACACAGAAATTGCATCGGAATTAAATACAAATTGCACAATGCCGTTTAAGTACAAGAAGACTGACTCTTCCTACTGCCTATGCTTTGAACCATTCCTGTGACACTAGTTATAGATTCCGTTGCTTCACTTCAGGTTTACTGTATCCCTCCGACCTTCTTATTGACGATGAAACACAGAAATTGTATCGGAATTAAATACAAAAGGCACAATGCCGACGTAAGTACAAGAAGACTGACTCTTCTTACTGTCTATGTTATGAACCATTCCTGTGACACTAGTTATAGATTCCCTTGCTTCACTTCAGGTTTACTGTATTCCTTGGACTTTCTTATTGACGATGAAACTCAGAAATTGCATCGGAATTAAATACAAAAGGCACAATGCCGACTTAAGTACAACAAGACCGTATCTTCTTAATGTCTATGATTTGAACCATTCCTAAGATACTAGTTATAGATTCCGATGCTTCACTCCATGTTTACTGTATCCCTTGGACCTTCTTATTGACGATGAACACAGAAATTGCATCGGAATTAAATACAAAAGGCACCAGGCCGACTTAAGGACAAGAAGACTGACTCTTCTTACTAACTATGTTTTGAAGCATTTCTGTGACACTAGTTATAGATTCCGATGCTTCACTTCAGGTTTACTATATTCCTCTGACCTTCTTATTGACGATGAAACACAGATATTGCATCGGAATTAAATACAATAGGCACAATGCCGACTTAAGTACTGACTATGTTTTGACCCATTCCTGTGAAACTAGTTATAGATTCCTATGCTTCACTCCAGGTTTACTGTATTCCCTTGGACCTTCTTATTGACGATGAAACACAGAAATTGCATCGGAATTAAATACAAAAGGCACAATGGCGACTTAAGTACATGAAGACTGACTCATCTTACTGACTACGCTTTGAACCATTCCTGTGGCACTAGTTATAGATTCCGATGCTTCACTTCAGGTTTACTGTATCCCTTGGACCTTCTTATTGACGATGAAACACCAAAATTGCATCGGAATTGAATACAAAAGGCACCAGGCCGACTTAAGGACAAGAAGACTGACTCTTCTTACTAACTATGTTTTGAAGCATTTCTGTGACACTAGTTATAGATTCCGATGCTTCACTTCAGGTTTACTATATTCCTCTGACCTTCTTATTGACGATGAAACACAGATATTGCATCGGAATTAAATACAAAAGGCACAATGGCGACTTAAGTACATGAAGACTGACTCATCTTACTGACTATGCTTTGAACCATTGATGTGGCAGTAGTTATAGATTCCGATGCTACACTTCAGGTTTACTGTATACCTTGGACCTTCTTATTGACGATGAAACACAGAAATTGCATCGGAATTAAATACAAAAGGCACAATGCCGAATTAAGTACATGAAGACCGACTCTTCTAACTGTCTATGTTTTGAACCATTCCTGTGACCCTAGTTATTGATTCCGATGCTTCACTCCAGGTGTACTGTATCCGTTGGACCTTCTTATTGACGATGAAACACCGAAAGTGCATCGAAATTAAATACAAAAGGCACAAGGCCGACTTAAGGACAAGAAGACTAACTCTTCTTGCTGACTATGTTTTGAACCATTTCTGTGACACTAGTTATAGATTCCGATGCTTCACTTCAGGTTTACTATATCCCTCTG
Source organism: Schistocerca americana (assembly GCF_021461395.2). Lineage (NCBI taxonomy): Eukaryota > Metazoa > Arthropoda > Insecta > Orthoptera > Acrididae > Schistocerca > Schistocerca americana. The sequence goes on along the minus strand of NW_025726192.1, from coordinate 1,538,169 downwards.
ACCTTCTTATTGACGATGAAACACAGAAATGGCACCGGAATAAAATACAAAAGGTACAATGCCGACTTAAGTACAAGAAGACTGACTCTTCTTACTGTCTATGTTTTGAACCATTCCATTGTCACTATATATGGATTCCGATGCTTCACTCCAGGTTTACTGAATCACTTGGACCTTCATATTGACGATGAAACACTGAAGCTCCATCGGAATTAAATAGAAAAGGCACAATGCCGACTTAAGTACACGAAGACTGACTCTTCTTACTGCCTATGATTTGAGCCATTCCTGTGACACTAGTTATAGATCCCGATGCTTCACTTCAGGTTTACTGTATCCCTTGGACCTTCTCATTGACGATAAAACACAGAAATTGCATTGGAATTAAATACAAAAGGCACAATGCCAACTTAAGTACAAGAAGACTGTATCTTCTTACTGTCTATGTTCTGAACCATTCCTGTGACTCTAGTTATAGATTCCGATGCTTCACTTCAGGTTTGCTGTATCGCTTGGACCTTCTTATTGACGATGAAACACAGAAATTGTATAGGAATTAAATACAAAAGGTACAATGCCAACTTAAGGACAAGAAGACTGACTATTCTTACTGACTATGTTTTGAACCATTCCTGTGACACTAGTTATAGATTCCGATGCTTCACTTCATGTTTACTGTCTCCCTCTGACCTTCTTATTGACGATGAAACACAGAAATTGCATCGGAATTAAATAGAAAAGGCACAATGCCGACTTAAGTACAAGAAGACTAACTCTTCTTACTGTCTATGTTTTGAACCATTCCTGTGACACTAGTTATAGATTCCGATGCTTCACTTCATGTTTACTGTATCCCTCTGACCTTCTTATTGACGATGAAACACACAAATTGCATCGGAATTAAATAGAAAAGGCACAATGCCGACTTAAGTACAAGAAGACTTACTCTTCTTACTGTCTATGTTTTGAACCATTCCTGTGACACTAGTTATAGATTCCGATGCTTCACTTCATGTTTACTGTCTCCCTCTGACCTTCTTATTGACGACGAAACACAGAAATTGCACCGGATTTAAATACAAAAGGCACAATGCCGACTTAAATACGTGAAGACCGACTCTTCTTACTGATTATGTTTTGAACCATTCCCGTGACACTAGTTACAGATTCCGATGCTTCACTTCATGTTTACTGTATCCCTCTGACCTTCGTATTGACGATGAAACACAGAAATTGCACCGGATTTAAATACAGAAGGCACAATGCCGACTTAAATACGTGAAGACCGACTCTTCTTACTGACTATGTTTTGAACCATTCCTGTGACACTAGTTATAGATTCCGATGCTTCACTTCATGTTTTCTGTATCCCTCTGACCTTCTTATTGACGATGAAACACAGAAATTGCATCGGAATTAAATAGAAAAGGCACAATGCCGACTTAAGTACAAGAAGACTAACTCTTCTCACTGTCTATGTTTTGATCCATTCCTGTGACACTAATTATAGATTCCCATGCTTCACTTCAGGTTTACTGTATCCCTCTGACCTTCTTATTGACGATGAAACACAGAAATTGCATCGAAATTAAATAGAAAAGTCACAAAGACGACTTAAGTACAAGAAGACTGACTCTCCTTACTGCCTATGTTTTTACCATTCCTGTGACACTAGTTATAGATTCCGATGCTTCACTTCAGGTTTACTGTATCCCTTGCACCTTCTTATTGACGATGAAACACAGAAATTGCATCGGAATTAAATACAAATTGCACAATGCCGTTTAAGTACAAGAAGACTGACTCTTCCTACTGCCTATGCTTTGAACCATTCCTGTGACACTAGTTATAGATTCCGATGCTTCACTTCAGGTTTACTGTATCCCTCCGACCTTCTTATTGACGATGAAACACAGAAATTGTATCGGAATTAAATACAAAAGGCACAATGCCGACGTAAGTACAAGAAGACTGACTCTTCTTACTGTCTATGTTATGAACCATTCCTGTGACACTAGTTATAGATTCCCTTGCTTCACTTCAGGTTTACTGTATTCCTTGGACTTTCTTATTGACGATGAAACTCAGAAATTGCATCGGAATTAAATACAAAAGGCACAATGCCGACTTAAGTACAACAAGACCGTATCTTCTTAATGTCTATGATTTGAACCATTCCTAAGATACTAGTTATAGATTCCGATGCTTCACTCCATGTTTACTGTATCCCTTGGACCTTCTTATTGACGATGAACACAGAAATTGCATCGGAATTAAATACAAAAGGCACCAGGCCGACTTAAGGACAAGAAGACTGACTCTTCTTACTAACTATGTTTTGAAGCATTTCTGTGACACTAGTTATAGATTCCGATGCTTCACTTCAGGTTTACTATATTCCTCTGACCTTCTTATTGACGATGAAACACAGATATTGCATCGGAATGAAATACAATAGGCACAATGCCGACTTAAGTACTGACTATGTTTTGACCCATTCCTGTGAAACTAGTTATAGATTCCTATGCTTCACTCCAGGTTTACTGTATTCCCTTGGACCTTCTTATTGACGATGAAACACAGAAATTGCATCGGAATTAAATACAAAAGGCACAATGGCGACTTAAGTACATGAAGACTGACTCATCTTACTGACTACGCTTTGAACCATTCCTGTGGCACTAGTTATAGATTCCGATGCTTCACTTCAGGTTTACTGTATCCCTTGGACCTTCTTATTGACGATGAAACACCAAAATTGCATCGGAATTGAATACAAAAGGCACCAGGCCGACTTAAGGACAAGAAGACTGACTCTTCTTACTAACTATGTTTTGAAGCATTTCTGTGACACTAGTTATAGATTCCGATGCTTCACTTCAGGTTTACTATATTCCTCTGACCTTCTTATTGACGATGAAACACAGATATTGCATCGGAATTAAATACAAAAGGCACAATGGCGACTTAAGTACATGAAGACTGACTCATCTTACTGACTATGCTTTGAACCATTCCTGTGGCAGTAGTTATAGATTCCGATGCTACACTGCAGGTTTACTGTATACCTTGGACCCTCTTATTGACGATGAAACACAGAAATTGCATCGGAATTAAATACAAAAGGCACAATGCCGAATTAAGTACATGAAGATCGGCTCTTCTAACTGTCTATGTTTTGAACCATTCCTGTGACACTAGTTATTGATTCCGATGCTTCACTCCAGGTGTACTGTATCCGTTGGACCTTCTTATTGACGATGAAACACCGAAATTGCATCGAAATTAAATACAAAAGGCACAAGGCCGACTTAAGGACAAGAAGACTAACTCTACTTGCTGACTATGTTTTGAACCATTTCTGTGACACTAGTTATAGATTCCGATGCTTCACTTCAGGTTTACTATATCCCTCTGATCTTCTTATTGACGATGAAACACAGAAATGGCACCGGAATTAAATACAAAAGGCACAATGCCGACTTAAGTACAAGAAGACTGACTCTTCTTACTGTCTATGTTTTGAACCATTCCATTGTCACTATATATGGATTCCGATGCTTCACTCCAGGTTTACTGTATCACTTGGACCTTCATATTGACGATGAAACACTGAAGCTCCATCGGAATTAAATAGAAAAGGCACAATGCCGACTTAAGTACACGAAGACTGACTCTTCTTACTGCCTATGATTTGAGCCATTCCTGTGCACTAGTTATAGATCCCGATGCTTCACTTCAGGTTTACTGTATCCCTTGGACCTTCTCATTGACGATGAAACACAGAAATTGCATTGGAATTAAATACAAAAGGCACAATGCCAACTTAAGTACAAGAAGACTGTATCTTCTTACTGTCTATGTTCTGAACCATTCCTGTGACTCTAGTTATAGATTCCGATGCTTCACTTCAGGTTTGCTGTATCGCTTGGACCTTCTTATTGACGATGAAACACAGAAATTGTATAGGAATTAAATACAAAAGGTACAATGCCGACTTAAGGACAAGAAGACTGACTATTCTTACTGACTATGTTTTGAACCATTCCTGTGACACTAGTTATAGATTCCGATGCTTCACTTCATGTTTACTGTCTCCCTCTGACCTTCTTATTGACGATGAAACACAGAAATTGCATCGGAATTAAATAGAAAAGGCACAATGCCGACTTAAGTACAAGAAGACTAACTCTTCTTACTGTCTATGTTTTGAACCATTCCTGTGACACTAGTTATAGATTCCGATGCTTCACTTCATGTTTACTGTATCCCTCTGACCTTCTTATTGACGATGAAACACACAAATTGCATCGGAATTAAATAGAAAAGGCACAATGCCGACTTAAGTACAAGAAGACTAACTCTTCTTACTGTCTATGTTTTGAACCATTCCTGTGACACTAGTTATAGATTCCGATGCTTCACTTCATGTTTACTGTCTCCCTCTGACCTTCTTATTGACGACGAAACACAGAAATTGCACCGGATTTAAATACAAAAGGCACAATGCCGACTTAAATACGTGAAGACCGACTCTTCTTACTGATTATGTTTTGAACCATTCCCGTGACACTAGTTACAGATTCCGATGCTTCACTTCATGTTTACTGTATCCCTCTAACCTCCGTATTGACGATGAAACACAGAAATTGCATCGGAATTAAATAGAAAAGGCACAATGCCGACTTAAGTACAAGAAGACTAACTCTTCTTACTGTCTATGTTTTGAACCACTCCTGTGACACTAGTTATAGATTCCCATGCTTCACTTCAGGTTTACTGTATCCCTCTGACCTTCTTATTGACGATGAAACACAGAAATTGCATCGGAATTAAACAGAAAAGCCACAATGACGACTTAAGTACAAGAAGACTGACTCTTCTTACTGCCTATGTTTTTACAATTCCTGTGACACTAGTTATAGATTCCGATGCTTCACTTCAGGTTTACTGTATCCCTTGGACCTTCTTATTGACGATGAAACACAGAAATTGCATCGGAATTAAATACAAATGGCACAATGCCGATTTAAGTACAAGAAGACTGACTCTTCCTACTGCCTATGTTTCGAACCATTCCTGTGACACTAGTTATAGATTCCGATGCTTCACTTCAGGTTTACTGTATCCCTCGGACGTTCTTATTGACGATGAAACACAGAAATTGCATCGGAATTAAATACAATAGGCACAATGCCGACTTAAGTACATGAAGAGCGACTCTTCTTACTGACAATGTTTTGAACCATTCCTGTGACACTAGTTATAGATTCCGATGCTTCACTTCAGGGTTACTGTATCCCTCTGTCCTTCTTATTGACGATGAAACACAGAAATTGCATCGGAATTAAATACAAGAGGCACAATGCCGACGTAAGTACAAGAAGACTGACTCTTCTTACTGTCTATGTTATGAACCATTCCTGTGACACTAATTATAGATTCCGTTGCTTCACTTCAGGTTTACTGTATCCCTTGGACCTTCTTATTGACGATGAAACTCAGAAATTGCATCGGAATTAAATACAAAAGGCACAATGCCGACTTAATTACATGAAGACAGACTCTTCTTACTGACTATGTTTTGAACCATTCCTGTGACACTAGTTATAGATTCCGATGCTTCACTTCAGGTTTACTGTATCGCTCTCACCTCCTTATTGACCATGAAACACAGAAATTGCACCGGAGTTAAATACAAAAGGCATAATGCCGACTTAAGTACAAGAAGACTGACCCTGCTTACTGTCTATGTTTTGAACCATTCCATTGACACTAGTTATAGATTCCGATGCTTTACTCCTGGTTTACTGCGCCATTTGTACCTCCCTATTGACAATGAAACACTGAAATTGCATCGGAAGTAAATAGATTAGGGAAAATGATGACTTACGTACAAGAAGACTGACTCTTCCCACAGACTATGTTTGGAACCATTCCTGTGACACTAGTTATAGATTCCGATGCTTCACTTCAGATTTACTGTATCCCTCCGACCTTCTTATTGACGATGAAACACAGAAATTGTATCGGAATTAAATACAAAAGGCACAATGCCGACGTAAGTACAAGAAGACTGACTCTTCTTACTGTCTATGTTATGAACCATTCCTGTGACACTAGTTATAGATTCCCTTGCTTCACTTCAGGTTTACTGTATTCCTTGGACTTTCTTATTGACGATGAAACTCAGAAATTGCATCGGTATTAAATACAAAAGGCACAATGCCGACTTAAGTACAACAAGACCGTATCTTCTTAATGTCTATGATTTGAACCATTCCTAAGATACTAGTTATAGATTCCGATGCTTCACTCCATGTTTACTGTATCCCTTGGACCTTCTTATTGACGATGAACACAGAAATTGCATCGGAATTAAATACAAAAGGCACCAGGCCGACTTAAGGACAAGAAGACTGACTCTTCTTACTAACTATGTTTTGAAGCATTTCTGTGACACTAGTTATAGATTCCGATGCTTCACTTCAGGTTGACTATATTCCTCTGACCTTCTTATTGACGATGAAACACAGATATTGCATCGGAATTAAATACAATAGGCACAATGCCGACTTAAGTACTGACTATGTTTTGACCCATTCCTGTGAAACTAGTTATAGATTCCTATGCTTCACTCCAGGTTTACTGTATTCCCTTGGACCTTCTTATTGACGATGAAACACAGAAATTGCATCGGAATTAAATACAAAAGGCACAATGGCGACTTAAGTACATGAAGACTGACTCATCTTACTGACTACGCTTTGAACCATTCCTGTGGCACTAGTTATAGATTCCGATGCTTCACTTCAGGTTTACTGTATCCCTTGGACCTTCTTATTGACGATGAAACACCAAAATTGCATCGGAATTGAATACAAAAGGAACCAGGCCGACTTAAGGACAAGAAGACTGACTCTTCTTACTAACTATGTTTTGAAGCATTTCTGTGACACTAGTTATAGATTCCGATGCTTCACTTCAGGTTTACTATATTCCTCCGACCTTCTTATTGACGATGAAACACAGATATTGCATCGGAATTAAATACAAAAGGCACAATGGCGACTTAAGTACATGAAGACTGACTCATCTTACTGACTATGCTTTGAACCATTCCTGTGGCAGTAGTTATAGATTCCGATGCTACACTTCAGGTTTACTGTATACCTTGGACCTTCTTATTGACGATGAAACACAGAAATTGCATCGGAATTAAATACAAAAGGCACAATGCCGAATTAAGTACATGAAGACCGACTCTTCTAACTGTCTATGTTTTGAACCATTCCTGTGACACTAGTTATTGATTCCGATGCTTCACTCCAGGTGTACTGTTTCCGTTGGACCTTCTTATTGACGATGAAACACCGAAATTGCATCGAAATTAAATACAAAAGGCACAAGGCCGACTTAAGGACAAGAAGACTAACTCTTCTTGCTGACTATGTTTTGAACCATTTCTGTGACACTAGTTATAGATTCCGATGCTTCACTTCAGGTTTACTATATCCCTCTGACCTTCTTATTGACGATGAAACACAGAAATGGCACCGGAATTAAATACAAAAGGCACAATGCCGACTTAAGTACAAGAAGACTGACTCTTCTTACTGTCTATGATTTGAACCATTCCATTGTCACTATATATGGATTCCGATGCTTCACTCCAGGTTTACTGAATCACTTGGACCTTCATATTGACGATGAAACACTGAAGCTCCATCGGAATTAAATAGAAAAGGCACAATGCCGACTTAAGTACACGAAGACTGACTCTTCTTACTGCCTATGATTTGAGCCATTACTGTGACACTAGTTATAGATCCCGATGCTTCACTTCAGGTTTACTGTATCCCTTGGACCTTCTCATTGACGATGAAACACAGAAATTGCATTGGAATTAAATACAAAAGGCACAATGCCAACTTAAGTACAAGAAGACTGTATCTTCTTACTGTCTATGTTCTGAACCATTCCTGTGACTCTAGTTATAGATTCCGATGCTTCACTTCAGGTTTGCTGTATCGCTTGGACCTTCTTATTGACGATGAAACACAGAAATTGTATAGGAATTAAATACAAAAGGTAAAATGCCGACGTAAGGACAAGAAGACTGACTATTCTTACTGACTATGTTTTGAACCATTCCTGTGACACTAGTTATAGATTCCGATGCTTCACTTCATGTTTACTGTCTCCCTCTGACCTTCTTATTGACGATGAAACACAGAAATTGCATCGGAATTAAATAGAAAAGGCACAATGCCGACTTAAGTACAAGAAGACTAACTCTTCTTACTGTCTATGTTTTGAACCATACCTGTGACACTAGTTATAGATTCCGATGCTTCACTTCATGTTTACTGTATCCCTCTGACCTTCTTATTGACGATGAAACACACAAATTGCATCGGAATTAAATAGAAAAGGCACAATGCCGACTTAAGTACAAGAAGACTAACTCTTCTTACTGTCTATGTTTTGAACCATTCCCGTGACACTAGTTATAGATTCCGATGCTTCACTTCATGTTTACTGTCTCCCTCTGACCATCTTATTGACGACGAAACACAGAAATTGCACCGGATTTAAATACAAAAGGCACAATGCCGACATAAATACGTGAAGACCGACTCTTCTTACTGATTATGTTTTGAACCATTCCCGTGACACTAGTTACAGATTCCGATGCTTCACTTCATGTTTACTGTATCCCTCTGACCTTCGTATTGACGATGAAACACAGAAATTGCATCGGAATTAAATAGAAAAGGCACAATGCCGACTTAAGTACAAGAAGACTAACTCTTCTTACTGTCTATGTTTTGAACCACTCCTGTGACACTAGTTATAGATTCCCATGCTTCACTTCAGGTTTACTGTATCCCTCTGACCTTCTTATTGACGATAAAACACAGAAATTGCATCGGAATTAAACAGAAAAGTCACAATGACGACTTAAGTACAAGAAGACTGACTCTTCTTACTGCCTATGTTTTTACCATTCCTGTGACACTAGTTATAGATTCCGATGCTTCACTTCAGGTTTACTGTATCCCTTGGACCTTCTTATTGACGATGAAACACAGAAATTGCATCGGAATTAAATACAAATGGCACAATGCCGATTTAAGTACAAGAAGACTGACTCTTCCTACTGCCTATGTTTCGAACCATTCCTGTGACACTAGTTATAGATTCCGATGCTTCACTTCAGGTTTACTGTATCCCTCGGACCTTCTTATTGACGATGAAACACAGAAATTGCATCGGAATTAAATACAATAGGCACAATGCCGACTTAAGTACATGAAGAGCGACTCTTCTTACTGACAATGTTTTGAACCATTCCTGTGACACTAGTTATAGATTCCGATGCTTCACTTCAGGGTTACTGTATCCCTCTGACCTTCTTATTGACGATGAAACACAGAAATTGCATCGGAATTAAATACAAGAGGCACAATGCCGACGTAAGTACAAGAAGACTGACTCTTCTTACTGTCTATGTTATGAACCATTCCTGTGACGCTAATTATAGATTCCGTTGCTTCACTTCAGGTTTACTGTATCCCTTGGACCTTCTTATTGACGATGAAACTCAGAAATTGCATCGGAATTAAATACAAAAGGCACAATGCCGACTTAATTACATGAAGACAGACTCTTCTTACTGACTATGTTTTGAACCATTCCTGTGACACTAGTTATAGATTCCGATGCTTCACTTCAGGTTTACTGTATCGCTCTCACCTCCTTATTGACCATGAAACACAGAAATTGCACCGGAGTTAAATACAAAAGGCATAATGCCGACTTAAGTACAAGAAGACTGACCCTGCTTACTGTCTATGTTTTGAACCATTCCATTGACACTAGTTATAGATTCCGATGCTTTACTCCAGGTTTACTGCGCCATTTGTACCTTCCTATTGACAATGAAACACTGAAATTGCATCGGAAGTAAATAGATTAGGGAAAATGATGACTTACGTACAAGAAGACTGACTCTTCCTACAGACTATGTTTGGAACCATTCCTGTGACACTAGTTATAGATTCCGGTGCTTCACTTCATGTTTACTGTAACCCTTGGACCTTCTTATTGACAATGAAACACAGAAATTGCATCGGAATTAAATGCAAAAGGCACAATGCCGACATAAGAACATGAAGACTGACTCTTCTTACTGACTATGTTTTGAACCATTAATGTAGCACTAGTTATAGATTCCGATGCTTCACTTCAGGTTTACTTTATCCCTTAGACCTTCTTATTGACGATGAAACTCAGAAATTGCATCGGAATTAAATACAAAAGGCACAATGCGGACATAAGTGCATGAAGACCGGCTCTTCTTACTGACTATGTTTTGAACCATTCCTGTGACACTAGTTATAGATTCCGATGCTTCACTTCAGGTTTACTGTACCCTTGGACCTTCTCATTGACGATGAAACACAGAAATTGCTTCGGAATTAAATACAAAAGGCACAAGGCCGACTTAAGGACAAGATGATTGACTCTTCTTACTGACTATGTTTCGAACCATTCCTGTTACACTATTTATAGATTATAATGCTTCACTCCAGGTTTACTGTATCCCTGGGACCTTCCTATTGACGATGAAACACTGAAATTGCACCGGAATTAAATACAATAGGCACAATGCCGACATAAGTGCATGAAGACCGGCGCTTCTTACTGACTATGTTTTGAACCATTCCTCTGACACTAGTTATAGATTCCGATGCTTCACTTCAGGTTTACTGTATCCCTTGGACCTTCTTATTGACGATGAAACTCAGAAATTGCATCGGAATTAAATACAAAAGGCACAATGCCGACTTAATTACATGAAGACAGACTCTTCTTACTGACTATGTTTTGAACCATTCCTGTGACACTAGTTATAGATTCCGATGCTTCACTTCAGGTTTACTGTATCGCTCTCACCTCCTTATTGACCATGAAACACAGAAATTGCACCGGAGTTAAATACAAAAGGCATAATGCCGACTTAAGTACAAGAAGACTGACCCTGCTTACTGTCTATGTTTTGAACCATTCCATTGACACTAGTTATAGATTCCGATGCTTTACTCCAGGTTTACTGCGCCATTTGTACCTTCCTATTGACAATGAAACACTGAAATTGCATCGGAAGTAAATAGATTAGGGAAAATGATGACTTACGTACAAGAAGACTGACTCTTCCTACAGACTATGTTTGGAACCATTCCTGTGACACTAGTTATAGATTCCGATGCTTCACTTCAGGTTTACTGTATCCCTCCGACCTTCATATTGACGATGAAACACAGAAATTGTATCGGAATTAAATACAAAAGGCACAATGCCGACGTAAGTACAAGAAGACTGACTCTTCTTACTGTCTATGTTATGAACCATTCCTGTGACACTAGTTATAGATTCCCTTGCTTCACTTCAGGTTTACTGTATTCCTTGGACTTTCTTATTGACGATGAAACTCAGAAATTGCATCGGAATTAAATACAAAAGGCACAATGCCGACTTAAGTACAACAAGACCGTATCTTCTTAATGTCTATGATTTGAACCATTCCTAAGATACTAGTTATAGATTCCGATGCTTCACTCCATGTTTACTGTATCCCTTGGACCTTCTTATTGACGATGAACACAGAAATTGCATCGGAATTAAATACAAAAGGCACCAGGCCGACTTAAGGACAAGAAGACTGACTCTTCTTACTAACTATGTTTTGAAGCATTTCTGTGACACTAGTTATAGATTCCGATGCTTCACTTCAGGTTTACTATATTCCTCTGACCTTCTTATTGACGATGAAACACAGATATTGCATCGGAATTAAATACAATAGGCACAATGCCGACTTAAGTACTGACTATGTTTTGACCCATTCCTGTGAAACTAGTTATAGATTCCTATGCTTCACTCCAGGTTTACTGTATTCCCTTGGACCTTCTTATTGACGATGAAACACAGAAATTGCATCGGAATTAAATACAAAAGGCACAATGGCGACTTAAGTACATGAAGACTGACTCATCTTACTGACTACGCTTTGAACCATTCCTGTGGCACTAGTTATAGATTCCGATGCTTCACTTCAGGTTTACTGTATCCCTTGGACCTTCTTATTGACGATGAAACACCAAAATTGCATCGGAATTGAATGCAAAAGGCACCAGGCCGACTTAAGGACAAGAAGACTGACTCTTCTTACTAACTATGTTTTGAAGCATTTCTGTGACACTAGTTATAGATTCCGATGCTTCACTTCAGGTTTACTATATTCCTCTGACCTTCTTATTGACGATGAAACACAGATATTGCATCGGAATTAAATACAAAAGGCACAATGACGACTTAAGTACATGAAGACTGACTCATCTTACTGACTATGCTTTGAACCATTCCTGTGGCAGTAGTTATAGATTCCGATGCTACACTTCAGGTTTACTGTATACCTTGGACCTTCTTATTGACGATGAAACACAGAAATTGCATCGGAATTAAATACAAAAGGCACAATGCCGAATTAAGTACATGAAGACCGACTCTTCTAACTGTCTATGTTTTGAACCATTCCTGTGACACTAGTTATTGATTCCGATGCTTCACTCCAGGTGTACTGTATCCGTTGGACCTTCTTATTGACGATGAAACACCGAAATTGCATCGAAATTAAATACAAAAGGCACACGGCCGATTTAAGGACAAGAAGACTAACTCTTCTTGCTGACTATGTTTTGAACCATTTCTGTGACACTAGTTATAGATTCCGATGCTTCACTTCAGGTTTACTATATCCCTCTGACCTTCTTATTGACGATGAAACACAGAAATGGCACCGGAATTAAATACAAAAGGCACAATGCCGACTTAAGTACAAGAAGACTGACTCTTCTTACTGTCTATGTTTTGAACCATTCCATTGTCACTATATATGGATTCCGATGCTTCACTCCAGGTTTACTGAATCACTTGGACCTTCATATTGACGATGAAACACTGAAGCTCCATCGGAATTAAATAGAAAAGGCACAATGCCGACTTAAGTACACGAAGACTGACTCTTCTTACTGCCTATGATTTGAGCCATTCCTGTGACACTAGTTATAGATCCCGATGCTTCACTTCAGGTTTACTGTATCCCTTGGACCTTCTCATTGACGATGAAACACAGAAATTGCATTGGAATTAAATACAAAACGCACAATGCCAACTTAAGTACAAGAAGACTGTATCTTCTTACTGTCTATGTTCTGAACCATTCCTGTGACTCTAGTTATAGATTCCGATGCTTCACTTCAGGTTTGCTGTATCGCTTGGACCTTCTTATTGACGATGAAACACAGAAATTGTATAGGAATTAAATACAAAAGGTACAATGCCGACTTAAGGACAAGAAGACTGACTATTCTTACTGACTATGTTTTGAACCATTCCTGTGACACTAGTTATAGATTCCGATGCTTCACTTCATGTTTACTGTCTCCCTCTGACCTTCTTATTGACGATGAAACACAGAAATTGCATCGGAATTAAATAGAAAAGGCACAATGCCGACTTAAGTACAAGAAGACTAACTCTTCTTACTGTCTATGTTTTGAACCATTCCTGTGACAGTAGTTATAGATTCCGATGCTTCACTTCATGTTTACTGTATCCCTCTGACCTTCTTATTGACGATGAAACACACAAATTGCATCGGAATTAAATAGAAAAGGCACAATGCCGACTTAAGTACAAGAAGACTAACTCTTCTTACTGTCTATGTTTTGAACCATTCCTGTGACACTAGTTATAGATTCCGATGCTTCACTTCATGTTTACTGTCTCCCTCTGACCTTCTTATTGACGACGAAACACAGAAATTGCACCGGATTTAAATACAAAAGGCACAATGCCGACTTAAATACGTGAAGACCGACTCTTCTTACTGATTATGTTTTGAACCATTCCCGTGACACTAGTTACAGATTCCGATGCTTCACTTCATGTTTACTGTATCCCTCTGACCTTCGTATTGACGATGAAACACAGAAATTGCATCGGAATTAAATAGAAAAGGCACAATGCCGACTTAAGTACAAGAAGACTAACTCTTCTTACTGTCTATGTTTTGAACCACTCCTGTGACACTAGTTATAGATTCCCATGCTTCACTTCAGGTTTACTGTATCCCTCTGACCTTCTTATTAACGATGAAACACAGAAATTGCATCGGAATTAAACAGAAAAGTCACAATGACGACTTAAGTACAAGAAGACTGACTCTTCTTACTGCCTATGTTTTACCATTCCTGTGACACTAGTTATAGATTCCGATGCTTCACTTCAGGTTTACTGTATCCCTTGGACCTTCTTATTGACGATGAAACACAGAAAATGCATCGGAATTAAATACAAATGGCACAATGCCGATTTAAGTACAAGAAGACTGACTCTTCCTACTGCCTATGTTTCGAACCATTCCTGTGACACTAGTTATAGATTCCGATGCTTCACTTCAGGTTTACTGTATCCCTCGGACCTTCTTATTGACGATGAAACACAGAAATTGCATCGGAATTAAATACAATAGGCACAATGCCGACTTAAGTACATGAAGAGCGACTCTTCTTACTGACAATGCTTTGAACCATTCCTGTGACACTAGTTATAGATTCCGATGCTTCACTTCAGGGTTACTGTATCCCTCTGACCTTCTTATTGACGATGAAACACAGAAATTGCATCGGAATTAAATACAAGAGGCACAATGCCGACGTAAGTACAAGAAGACTGACTCTTCTTACTGTCTATGTTATGAACCATTCCTGTGACACTAATTATAGATTCCGTTGCTTCACTTCAGGTTTACTGTATCCCTTGGACCTTCTTATTGACGATGAAACTCAGAAATTGCATCGGAATTAAATACAAAAGGCACAATGCCGACTTAATTACATGAAGACAGACTCTTCTTACTGACTATGTTTTGAACCATTCCTGTGACACTAGTTATAGATTCCGATGCTTCACTTCAGGTTTGCTGTATCGCTTGGACCTTCTTATTGACAATGAAACACAGAAATTGCATCGGAATTAAATGCAAAAGGCACAATGCCGACATAAGAACATGAAGACTGACTCTTCTTACTGACTATGTTTTGAACCATTAATGTAGCACTAGTTATAGATTCCGATGCTTCACTTCAGGTTTACTTTATCCCTTAGACCTTCTTATTGACGATGAAACTCAGAAATTGCATCGGAATTAAATACAAAAGGCACAATGCCGACATAAGTGCATGAAGACCGGCTCTTCTTACTGACTATGTTTTGAACCATTCCTGTGACACTAGTTATAGATTCCGATGTTTCACTTCAGGTTTACTGTACCCTTGGACCTTCTCATTGACGATGAAACACAGAAATTGCTTCGGAATTAAATACAAAAGGCACAAGGCCGACTTAAGGACAAGATGATTGACTCTTCTTACTGACTATGTTTCGAACCATTCCTGTTACACTATTTATAGATTATAATGCTTCACTCCAGGTTTACTGTATCCCTGGGACCTTCCTATTGACGATGAAACACTGAAATTGCACCGGAATTAAATACAAAAGGCACAATGCCGACTTAAGTACAAGAAGACTGACTCTTCTTACTGTCTATGTTTTGAACCATTCCATTGACACTAGTTATAGTTTCCGATGCTTCACTTCAGGTTTACTGTATTCCTCTGACCTTCTTATTGACGATGAAACACAGAAACTACATCGGAATTAAATACAAAAGGCACAATGCCGACTTCAGTACAAAAAGACTGAATCTTCTTATTGTCTATGTTTTGAACCATTCTTGTGACACTAGTTATAGATTCCGATGCTTGACTTCAGGATTACTCTATCCCTAGGACCTTCTTATTGACTATGAAACACAGAAATTGCATCGGAATTTAATAAAAATGCAGAATGCCGACTCAAGTACAAGAAGACTGACTCTTCTTCCTGTCTATGTTTTGAACCATTCCTGTGACACTAGTTATAGATTCCGATGCTTCACTTCAGGTTTACTGTATTCCTCTGACCTTCTTATTGACGATGAAATACAGAAATTGCATCGGAATTAAATACAAAAGGCACAATGCCGACTTAAGTACAAGAAGACTGACTCTCCTTACTGTCTATGTTTTGAACCATTCCTGTGACACTAGTTATAGATTCCGATGCTTCACTTCATGTTTACTGTAACCCTTGGAACTTCTTATTGACAATGAAACACAGAAATTGCATCGGAATTAAATGCAAAAGGCACAATGCCGACTTAAGTACATGAAGACTGACTCTTCTTACTGACTATGTTTTGAACCATTCCTGTGACACTACTTACAGATTCCGATGCTACACTCCAGGTTTACTGTAACCCTAGGACCTTCTTATTGACGATGAAACACAGAAATTGCATCGGAATTAAATACAAATGGCACAATGCCGACTTAAGGACAAGAAGACTGACTTATCTCTCTGACTATGTTTGAACCATTCCTGTGACACTAGTTATAGATTCCGATGCTTCACTTCAGGTTTACTGTATCGCTCACACCTTCTTATTGACGATGAAACACAGAAATTGCACCGGAATTAAATACAAAAGGCACAATGCCGACTTAAGTACAAGAAGACTGACTCTTCTTACTGTCTATGTTTTGAACCATTCCATTGACACTAGTTATAGTTTCCGATGCTTCACTTCAGGTTTACTGTATCATTTGGACTATCTTATTGACGATGAAACACAGAAACTACATCGGAATTAAATACAAAAGGCACAATGCCGACTTCAGTACAAAAAGACTGAATCTTCTTATTGTCTATGTTTTGAACCATTCTTGTGACACTAGTTATAGATTCCGATGCTTGACTTCAGGATTACTCTATCCCTAGGACCTTCTTATTGACGATGAAACTCAGAAATTGCATCGGAATTAAATACAAAAGGCACAATGCCGACATAAGTGCATGAAGACCGGCTCTTCTTACTGACTATGTTTTGAACCATTCCTGTGACACTAGTTATAAATTCCGATGCTTCACTTCAGGTTTACTGTACCCTTGGACCTTCTCATTGACGATGAAACACAGAAATTGCTTCGGAATTAAATACAAAAGGCACAAGGCCGACTTAAGGACAAGATGACTGACTCTTCTTACTGTCTATCTTTTGAACCATTCCATTGACACTAGTTATAGATTCCGATGCTTCAAAACAGGTTTACTGTATCCCTTGGACCTTCTTATTGACGATGAAACACTGAAATTGCATCGGAATTAAATAGAAAAGGCACAATGCTGACTTAAGTACAAGAAAACTGACTCTTCTTACTGACTATGTTTAGAACCATTCCTGTGACACTAGTTATAGATTCCGATGCTTCACTTCAGGTTTACTGTATCCCTTGGACCTTCTTATTGACGATGAAACACAGAAATTGCATCGGAATGAAATACAAAAGGCACAATGCCGACTTAAGTACATGAAGACTGACTCTTCTTACTGACTATGTTTTGAACCATTCCTGTGACACTAGTTATAGATTCCGATGCTACACTCCAGGTTTACTGTATCCCTAATACCTTCTTATTGACGATGAAACACAGAATTTGCATCGGAGTTAAATACAAAAGGGACAATGTTGACTTAAGGATAAGAAGACTGACTATTCTTTCTGTCTATCTTTGAACCATTCCTGTGACACTAGTTATAGATTCCGATGCTTCACTTCAGGTTTACCGTATCGCTCTGACCTTCTTATTGACGATGAAACACAGAAATTGCACCGGAATTAAATACAAAAGGCACAATGCCGACTTAAGTACAAGAAGACTGACTCTTCTTACTGTCTATGTTTTGAACCATTCCATTGACACTAGTTATAGATTCCGATGCTTCACTTCAGGTTTATTGTATCATTTGGACCTTTTTATTGACGATGAAACACAGAAACTACATCGGAATTAAATACAAAAGGCACAATGCTGACTTAAGTACAAAAAGACGGAATCATCTTAATGTCTATGTTTGAACCATTCCTGTGACACTAGTTATAGATTCCGATGCTTGACATCAGGATTAGTGTATCCATAGGACCTTCTTATTGACGATGAAACACAGAAATTTTATCGGAATTTAATACAAAAGGCAGAATGCCGACTCAAGTACAAGAAGACTGACTCTTCTTCCTGTCTATTTTTTGAACCATTCCTGTGACACTAGTTATAGATTCCGATGCTTCATTCCAGGTTTACTGTATCCCTTGGACCTTCTGATTGACGACGAAACACAGAAATTGCATCGGAATTAAATACAAAAGGCACAATGCCGACTTAAGGACAAGAAGACTGACTCTTCTTACTGACTATGTTTTAACCATTCCTGTGACACTAGTTATAGATTCCGATGCTTCACTTCAGGTTTATTGTATCCCTCTGACCTTCTTATTGACGATGAAACACTGAAATTGCATCGGAATTAAATAGAAAAGGCACAATGCCGACTTAAGTACATAAAGACTGACTCTCCTTACTGACTATGTTTAGAACCAATCCTGTGACACTAGTTCTAGTTTCCGATGCTTCACTTCAGGTTTACTGTATCCCTTGGACCTTCTTATTGACGATGAAACACAGAAATTTGCATCGGAATTAAATACAAAAGGCACAATGCCGACTTAAGTACATGAAGACTGACTCTTCTTACTGACTATGTTTTGAACCATTCCTGTGACACTAGTTACAGATTCCGATGCTACACTCCAGGTTTACTGTAACCCTAGGACCTTCTTATTGACGATGAAACACAGAAATTGCATCGGAATTAAATACAAATGGCACAATGCCGACTTAAGGACAAGAAGACTGACTATTCTCTCTGACTATGTTTGAACCATTCCTGTGACACTAGTTATAGATTCCGATGCTTCACTTCAGGTTTACTGTATCGCTCACACCTTCTTATTGACGATGAAACACAGAAATTGCACCGGAATTAAATACAAAAGGCACAATGCCGACTTAAGTACAAGAAGACTGACTCTTCTTACTGTCTATGTTTTGAACCATTCCATTGACACTAGTTATAGTTTCCGATGCTTCACTTCAGGTTTACTGTATCATTTGGACTTTCTTATTGACGATGAAACACAGAAACTACATCGGAATTAAATACAAAAGGCACAATGCCGACTTCAGTACAAAAAGACTGAATCTTCTTATTGTCTATGTTTTGAACCATTCCTGTGACACTAGTTATAGATTCCGATGCTTGACTTCAGGATTACTCTATCCCTAGGACCTTCTTATTGACTATGAAACACAGAAATTGCATCGGAATTTAATACAAAATGCAGAATGCCGACTCAAGTACAAGAAGACTGACTCTTCTTCCTGTCTATGTTTTGAACCATTCCTGTGACACTAGTTATAGATTCCGATGCTTCACTTCAGGTTTACTGTATTCCCCTGACCTTCTTATTGACGATGAAATACAGAAATTGCATCGGAATTAAATACAAAAGGCACAATGCCGACTTAAGTACAAGAAGACTGATTCTCCTTACTGTCTATGTTTTGAACCATTCCTGTGACACTAGTTATAGATTCCGATGCTTCACTTCAGGTTTACTGTATCCCTTGGACCTTCTTATTGTCGATGAAACACAGAAATTGCATCGGAATTTCATACAAAAGGCACAATGCCTACTTAAGTACAACAAGTCTGTATCTTCTTACTGTCTATGTTTTGAACCATTCCTGTGAACTAGTTATAGATTCCGATGCTTCACTTCAGGTATACTGTATGCCTTGGACCTTCTTATTGACGATGAAACACAGAAATAGCATCGGAATTAAATTCAAAAGGCACAATGCCGACATAAGTACAAGAATACTGTATCTTCTTACTGTCTGTGTCCTGAACCATTCCTGTGACAGTAGTTATAGATTCCGATGCTTAACTTCATGTTTACTCTATCCCTCTGACCTTCTTAGTAACGATGAAACACAGAAATTGCGCCCGAATTATATACAAAAGGCACAATTCTGACTTAAGTACATGAAGACCGACTCTTCTTACTGACTATGCTTTGGACCATTGATGTGACACTAGTTATAGATTCCGATGCTACACTTCAGGTTTACTGTATCCCTTGGACCTTCTTATTGACGATGAAACACAGAAATTGCATGGGAATTAAATACAAAAGGCACAATGCCGACTTATGGACAAGAAGACTGACTCTTCTTACTGACTATAATTTGAACCATTCCTGTGACACTAGTTATAGATTCCGATGCTTCACTTCAGGTTTACTGTATCCCTCTGACCTTCTTATTGACGATGAAACACAGAAATTGCACCGGAATTAAATGCAAAAGGCACAATGCCGACTTAAGTACAAGAAGACGGACACTGCTTACTGTCTATGTTTTGAACCATTCCATTGATACTAGTTATAGATTCCGATGCTTCACTCCAGGTTTACTGCGTCCCTTTTACCATCTTAATGACGATGAAACACTGAAATTGCATCGGAATTAATTAGATTAGGCAAAATGCCGACTTAAGTACAAGAAGACTGACTCTTCTCACTGACTATGTTTTGAACCATTCCTGTGACACTAGTTGTAGATTCCGATGCTTCACTTCAGGTTTACTGTATCCCTTGGACCTTCTCATTGACGATGAAACACAGAAATTGCATCGGAATTAAATACAAAAGGCACAATGCCGACTTAAGTACATGAAGACCGACTCTTCTTACTGACTATGTTTTGAACCACTCCTGTGACACTAGTTATAGTTTCCGATGCTTCACTTGAGGTTTACTGTATCCATTGGACCATCTCATTGACGATGAAACACAGAAATTGCATCGGAATTCAATACAAAATTCACAATGCCGACTTAAGTACATGAAGACCGACTCTTCTTACTGCTATGTTTTGAACCATTTCTGTGACACTAGTTATAGATTCCGATGCCTCACTTCTGGTTTACTGTATCCCATCTACCTTCTTATTGACGATGAAACACAGAAATTGCATCGGAATTAAATACAAAAGGCACAATGCCGACTTATGTACTGTCTATGCTATGAACCAATCCTGTGACACTAGTTATAGATTCCGATGCTTCACTTCAGGTTTACTGTATCCCTCTGACCTTCTTATTGACGATGAAACACAGAAATTGCACCTGAATTAAATACAAAAGGCACAATGCCGACTTAAGCACAAGATAGCTGACTCTTCTTACTCTCTGTGTTTTCAACAATTCCATTGACACTAGTTATAGATTCCGATGCTTCACTCCATGTTTACTGCATCCCTTTTACCTTCTTATTGACGATGAAACACTGAAATTGCATCGGAATTAAATAGATTAGGCAAATAGCCGACATAACTACAAGAAGACTGACTCTTCTTACTGACTATGTTTTGAACCATTCCTGTGACACTAGTTATAGATTGCGATGCTTCACTTCAGGTGTACTGTATCCCTTGGACCATCTTATTGACGATGAAAAACAGAAATTGCATCGGAATTAAATACAAAAGGCACAATGCCGTCTTAAGTACATGAAGACTTACTCCTCTTCCTGGCCATGTTTTGATCCATTCCTGTGACACTAGTTGTAGATTCCGATGCTTCACTTCAGGTTTACTGTATCCCTTGGACCTTCTCATTGACGATGAAACACAGAAATTGCATCGGAATCAAATACAAAAGGCACAATGCCGACTTAAGTACATGAAGACTGACTCTTCTTACTGACTATGTTTTGAACCATTCCTGTGACACTAGTTACAGATTCCGATGCTACACTCCAGGTTTACTGTATCCCTAGGACCTTCTTATTGACGATGAAACACAGAACTTGCATCAGAATTAAATACAAAAGTCACAATGCCGACTTAAGGACAAGAAGACTGACTATTCTCTTTGACTATGTTTTGAACCATTCCTGTGACACTAGTTATAGATTCCGATGCTTCACTTCAGGTTTACTGTATCGCTCTCACCTTCTTATTGACGATGAAACACAGAAATTGCACCGGAATTAAATACAAAAGGCACAATACCGACTTAAGTACAAGAAGACTGACTCTTCTTACTGTCTATGTTTTGAACCATTCCATTGACACTAGTTATATATTCCGATGCTTCACTTCAGGTTTACTGTATCCTTTGGACGTTCCATTGACGATGAAACACAGAAATTGCATCGGAATTCAATACAAAATTCACAATGCCGACTTAAGTACTTGAAGACCGACTCTTCTTACTGACTATGTTTTGATCCATTTCTGTGACACTAGTTATAGATTCCGATGCCTCACTTCAGGTTTACTGTATCCCTTCTACCTTCTTATTGACGATGAAACACAGAAATTACTTCGGAATTAAATTCAAAAGGCACAATGCCGACTTATGTACTGTCTATGTTTTGAACCATACCTGTGACACTAGTTATAGATTCCGATGCCTCACTTCAGGTTTACTGTATCCCTCTGACCTTCTTATAGACGATGAAACACAGATATTGCACCTGAATTAAATACAAAAGGCACAATGCCGACTTAAGCACAAGAAAGCTGACTCTTCATACTATCTGTGTTTTCAACAATTCCACTGACACTGGTTATAGATTCCGATGCTTCACTCCATGTTTACTGCATCCCTTGTACCTTCTTATTGACGATGAAACACTGAAATTGCATCGGAATTAAATAGATTAGGCAAATAGCCGACTTAAGTACAAGAAGACTGACTCTTCTTACTGACTATTTTTTGAACCATTCCTGTGACACTAGTTATAGATTGCGATGCTTCACTTCAGGATTACTGTATCCCTTGGACCTTCTTATTGACGATGAAACACAGAAATTGCATCGGAATTAAATACAAAAGGCACAATGCTGACTTAAGTACATGAAGACTTACTCCTCTTCCTGACTATGTTTTGATCCATTCCTGTGACACTAGTTGTAGATTCCGATGCTTCACTTCAGGTTTACTGTATCCCTTGGACCTTCTCATTGACGATGAAACACAGAAATTGCATCGGAATTAAATACAAAAGGCACAATGCCGACTTAAGTACATGAAGACCGACTCTTCTTACTGACTATGTTTTGAACCATTCCTGTGACACTAGTTATAGATTCCGCTGCTTCACTTCAGGTTTACTGTATCCCTTGGACCTTCTTATTGACGATGAAATACAGATATTGCATCGGAATCAAATACAAAAGGCACAATGCCGACTTAAGTACATGAAGACTGACTCTTCTTACTGACTATGCTTTGAACCATTCCTGTGACACTAGTTACAGATTCCGATGCTACACTCCAGGTTTACTGTATCCCTAGGACCTTCGTATTGACGATGAAACACAGAACTTGCATCAGAATCAAATACAAAAGGCACAATGCCGACTTAAAGACAAGAAGACTGACTATTCTCTTTGACTATGTTTTGAACCATTCCTGTGACACTAGTTATAGATTCCGATGCTTCACTTCAGGTTTACTGTACAGCTCTCACCTTCTTATTGACGATGAAACACAGAAATTGCACCGGAATTAAATACAAAAGGCACAATGCCGACTTAAGTACAAGAAGACTGACTCTTCTTACTGTCTATGTTTTGAACAATTCCATTGACACTAGTTATGGATTCCGATGCTTCACTTCAGGTTTACTGTATCATTTGGACTTTCTCATTGACGATGAAACACAGAGACTACATCGGAATTAAATACAAAAGGCACAATGCCGACTTCAGTACAAAAAGACTGAAACTTCTTATTGTCTATGTTTTGAACCATTCCTGTGACACTAGTTATAGATTCCGATGCTTGACTTCAGGATTACTGTATCCCTAGGACCTTCTTATTGACGATGAAACACAGAAATTGCATCGGAATTAAATACAAAAGGCACAATGCCGACTTAAGTAGAAGAAGACTGACTCTCCTTACTGTCTATGTTTTGAACCATTCCTGTGACACTAGTTATAGATTCCGATGCTTCACTTCAGGTTTACTGTATCCCTTGGACCTTCTTATTGTCGATGAAACACAGAAATTACATCGGAATTAAATACAAAAGGCACAATGCCGACTTAAGTACAACAAGTCTGTATCTTCTTAATATCTACGTTTTGAACCATTCCTGTGACACTAGTTATAGATTCCGATGCTTCACTTCAGGTATACTGTATCCCTTGGACCTTCTTATTGACGATGAAACACAGAACTTGCATCAGAATTAAATACAAAAGGCACAATGCCGACTTAAGGACAAGAAGACTGACTATTCTCTTTGACTATGTTTTGAACCATTCCTGTGACACTAGTTATAGATTCCGATGCTTCACTTCAGGTTTACTGTATCGCTCTCACCTTCTTATTGACGATGAAACACAGAAATTGCACCGGAATTAAATACAAAAGGCACAATGCCGACTTAAGTACAAGAAGACTGACTCTTCTTACTGTCTATGTTTTGAACCATTCCATTGACACTAGTTATATATTCCGATGCTTCACTTCAGGTTTACTGTATCCTTTGGACGTTCCATTGACGATGAAACACAGAAATTGCATCGGAATTCAATACAAAATTCACAATGCCGACTTAAGTACTTGAAGACCGACTCTTCTTACTGACTATGTTTTGATCCATTTCTGTGACACTAGTTATAGATTCCGATGCCTCACTTCAGGTTTACTGTATCCCTTCTACCTTCTTATTGACGATGAAACACAGAAATACCTTCGGAATTAAATACAAAAGGCACAATGCCGACTTATGTACTGTCTATGTTTTGAACCATACCTGTGACACTAGTTATAGATTCCGATGCTTCACTTCAGGTTTACTGTATCCCTCTGACCTTCTTATAGACGATGAAACACAGATATTGCACCTGAATTAAATACAAAAGGCACAATGCCGACTTAAGCACAAGAAAGCTGACTCTTCTTACTATCTGTGTTTTCAACAATTCCATTGACACTAGTTATAGATTCCGATGCTTCACTCCATGTTTACTGCATCCCTTGTACCTTCTTATTGACGATGAAACACTGAAATTGCATCGGAATTAAATAGATTAGGCAAATAGCCGACTTAAGTACAAGAAGACTGACTCTTCTTACTGACTATTTTTTGAACCATTCCTGTGACACTAGTTATAGATTGCGATGCTTCACTTCAGGTTTACTGTATCCCTTGGACCTTCTTATTGACGATGAAACACAGAAATTGCATCGGAATTAAATACAAAAGGCACAATGCCGACTTAAGTACATGAAGACTTACTCCTCTTCCTGACTATGTTTTGATCCATTCCTGTGACACTAGTTGTAGATTCCGATGCTTCACTTCAGGTTTACTGTATCCCTTGGACCTTCTCATTGACGATGAAACACAGAAATTGCATCGGAATTAAATACAAAAGGCACAATGCCGACTTAAGTACATGAAGACCGACTCTTCTTACTGACTATGTTTTGAACCATTCCTGTGACACTAGTTATAGATTCCGCTGCTTCACTTCAGGTTTACTGTATCCCTTGGACCTTCTTATTGACGATGAAATACAGATATTGCATCGGAATCAAATACAAAAGGCACAATGCCGACTTAAGTACATGAAGACTGACTCTTCTTACTGACTATGCTTTGAACCATTCCTGTGACACTAGTTACAGATTCCGATGCTACACTCCAGGTTTACTGTATCCCTAGGACCTTCTTATTGACGATGAAACACAGAACTTGCATCAGAATCAAATACAAAAGGCACAATGCCGACTTAAGGACAAGAAGACTGACTATTCTCTTTGACTATGTTTTGAACCATTCCTGTGACACTAGTTATAGATTCCGATGCTTCACTTCAGGTTTACTGTACAGCTCTCACCTTCTTATTGACGATGAAACACAGAAATTGCACCGGAATTAAATACAAAAGTCACAATGCCGACTTAAGTACAAGAAGACTGACTCTTCTTACTGTCTATGTTTTGAACCATTCCATTGACACTAGTTATAGATTCCGATGCTTCACTTCAGGTTTACTGTATCATTTGGACTTTCTCATTGACGATGAAACACAGAGACTACATCGGAATTAAATACAAAAGGCACAATGCCGACTTCAGTACAAAAAGACTGGATCTTCTTATTGTCTATGTTTTGAACCATTCCTGTGACACTAGTTATAGATTCCGATGCTTGACTTCAGGATTACTGTATCCCTAGGACCTTCTTATTGACGATGAAACACAGAAATTGCATCGGAATTAAATACAAAAGGCACAATGCCGACTTAAGTACAAGAAGACTGACTCTCCTTACTGTCTATGTTTTGAACCATTCCTGTGACACTAGTTATAGATTCCGATGCTTCACTTCAGGTTTACTGTATCCCTTGGACCTTCTTATTGTCGATGAAACACAGAAATTACATCGGAATTAAATACAAAAGGCACAATGCCGACTTAAGTACAACAAGTCTGTATCTTCTTAATATCTACACTCCTGGAAATTGAAATAAGAACACCGTGAATTCATTGTCCCAGGAAGGGGAAACTTTATTGACACATTCCTGGGGTCAGATACATCACATGATCACACTGACAGTACCACAGGCACATAGACACAGGCAACAGAGCATGCACAATGTCGGCACTAGTACAGTGTATATCCACCTTTCGCAGCAATGCAGGCTGCTATTCTCCCATGGAGACGATCGTAGAGATGCCGGATGTAGTCCTGTGGAACGGCTTGCCATGCCATTTCCACCTGGCGCCTCAGTTGGACCAGCGTTCGTGCTGGACGTGCAGACCGCGTGAGACGACGCTTCATCCAGTCCCAAACATGCTCAATGGGGGACAGATCCGGAGATCTTGCTGGCCAGGGTAGTTGACTTACACCTTCTAGAGCACGTTGGGTGGCACGGGATACATGCGGACGTGCATTGTCCTGTTGGAACAGCAAGTTCCCTTGCCGGTCTAGGAATGGTAGAACGATTGGTTCGATGACTGTTTGGATGTACCGTGCACTATTCAGTGTCCCCTCGACGATCACCAGTGGTGTACGGCCAGTGTAGGAGATCGCTCCCCACACCATGGTGCCGGGTGTTGGCCCTGTGTGCCTCGGTTGTATGCAGTCCTGATTGTGGCGCTCACCTGCACGGCGCCAAACACGCATACGACCATCATTGGCACCAAGGCAGAAGCGACTCTCATCGCTGAAGACGACACGTCTCCATTCGTCCCACCATTCACGCCTGTCGCGACACCACTGGAGGCGGGCTCCACGATGTTGGGGCGTGAGCGGAAGACGGCCTAACGGTGTGCGGGACCGTAGCCCAGCTTCATGGAGACGGTTGCGAATGGTCCTCGCCGATACCCCAGGAGCAACAGTGTCCCTAATTTTCTGGGAAGTGGCGGTGCGGTCCCCTACGGCACTGTGTAGGATCCCACGGTCTTGGCGTGCATCCGTGCGTCGCTGCGGTCCGGTCCCAGGTCGACGGGCACGTGCACCTTCCGCCGACCACTGGCGACAACATCGATGTACTGTGGAGACCTCACGCCCCACGTGTTGAGCAATTCGGCGGTACGTCCGCCCGGCCTCCCGCATGCCCACTATACGCCCTCGCTCAAAGTCCGTCAACTGCACATACGGTTCACGTCCCCGCTGTCGCGGCATGCTACCAGTGTTAAAGACTGCGATGGAGCTCCGTATGCCACGGCAAACTTGCTGACACTGACGGCGGCGGTGCACAAATGCTGCGCAGCTAGCGCCATTCGGCGGCCAACACCGCGGATCCTGGTGTGTCCGCTGTGCCGTGCGTGTGATCATTGCTTGTACAGCGCTCTCGCAGTGTCCGGAGCAAGTATGGTGGGTCTGACACACCGGTGTCAATGTGTTCTTTTTTCCATTTCCAGGAGTGTATGTTTTGAACCATTCCTGTGACACTAGTTATAGATTCCGATGCTTCACTTCAGGTATACTGTACCCCTTGGACCTTCTTATTGACGATGAAACACATAAATTGCATGGGAATTAAATTCAAAAGGCACAATGCCGACTCAAGTACAAGAAGACTGTATCTTCTTACTGTCTATGTTTTGAACCATTCCTGTGACACTAGTTATAGATTCCGATGCTTCACTTCATGTTTACTCTATCCCTCTGACCTTCATATTAACGATGAAACACAGAAATTGCGCCGGAATTATATACAAAAGGCACAATGCTGACTTAAGTACATGAAGACCGACTCTTCTTACTGACTATGTTTTGAATCATTCCTGTGACAATAGTTATAGATTCCGATGCTACACTTCAGGTTTACTGTATCCCTTGGACCCTCTTATCGACGATGAAACACAGAAATTGCATGGGAATTAAATACAAAAGGCACAATGCCGACTTAAGGACAAGAAGACTGACTCTTCTTACTGACTATGTTTTGAACCATTCCTGTGACACTTGTTATAGATTCCGATGCTTCACTTCAGGTTTACTGTATCCCTTCTACCCTCTTATTTACGATGAAACACAGAAATTGCACCGGAATTAAATGCAAAAGGCACAATGCCGACTTAAGTACAAGACGGCTGACTCTTCTTACTGTCTATGTTTTGAACCATTCCATTGAAACTAGTTATAGATTCCGATGCTTCACTCCAGGTTTACTGCGTCCCTTTTACCATCTTACTGACGATGAAACACTGAAATTGCATCGGAATTAAATAGATTAGGCAAAATGCCGACTTAAGTACAAGAAGAGTGACTCTTCTTACTGTCTATGTTTGAACCATTCCTGTTACACTAGTTATAGATTCCGATGCTTCACTTCAGGTTTACTGTATCCCTCTGACCTTCTTATTGACGATGAAACACAGAAATTGCATCGTCATTAAATACAAAAGGCACAATGCCGACTTAAGTACATGAAGACTCACTCTTCTTACTGACTATGTTTTGAACCATTCCTGTGACACTTGTTATAGATTCCGATGCTTCACTTCAGGTTTACTGTATCCCTTCTACCCTCTTATTGACGATGAAACACTGAAATTGCTTCGGAATTAAGTACAAAACCACAATGCCGACTTATGTACTGTCCATGTTTTGAACCATTCCTGTGACACTAGTTATAGATTCCGATGCTTCACTTCAGGTTTACTGTATCCCTCTGACCTTCTTATTGACGATGAAACACAGAAATTGCACCTGAATTAAATACAAAAGGCACAATACAGACTTAAGCACAAGAAGGCTGACTTTTCTTACTATCTGTGTTTTCAACAATTCCATTGACACTAGTTATAGATTCCGATGCTTCACTCCATGTTTACTGCATCCCTTTTACCTTCTTATTGACGATGAAACACTGAAATTGCATCGGAATTAGATTGATTAGGCAAATAGCCGACTTAAGTACAAGAAGACTGACTCCTCTTACTGACTATGTTTTGAACCAATCCTGTGACACTAGGTATAGATTGCGATGCTTCACTTGAGGTTTACTGTAATCCTTGGACCTTCTTATTGACGATGAAACACAGAAATTGCATCGGAATTAAGTACAAAAGGCACAATGCCGACTTAAGTACATGAAGACTTACTCCTCTTCCTGACTATGTTTTGAACCATTCCTGTGACACTTGTTATAGATTCCGATGCTTCACTTCAGGTTTACTGTATCATTTGGACTTTCTCATTGACGATGAAACACAGAAACTACATCGGAATTAAATGCAAAAGGCACAATGCCGACTTAAGTACAAGAAGGCTGACTCTTCTTACTGTCTATGTTTTGAACCATTCCATTGACACTAGTTATAGATTCCGATGCTTCACTTCAGGTTTACTGTATCATTTGGACTTTCTCATTGACGATGAAACACAGAAACTACATCGGAATTAAATGCAAAAGGCACAATGCCGACTTAAGTACAAGAAGGCTGACTCTTCTTACTGTCTATGTTTTGAACCATTCCATTGACACTAGTTATAGATTCCGATGCTTCACTCCATGTTTACTGCATCCCTTTTACCTTCTTATTGACGATGAAACACTGAAATTGCATCGGAAATAAATAGATTAGGCAAATAGCCGACTTAAGTACAAGAAGACTGACTCTTCTTACTGACTATGTTTTGAACCATTCCTGTGACACTAGTTATAAATTGCGATGTGTCACTTCAGGTTTACTGTAATCCTTGGACCTGCTTATTGACGATGAAACACAGAAATTGCATCGGAATTAAGTACAAAAGGCACAATGCCGACTTAAGTACATGAAGACTTACTCCTCTTCCTGACTATGTTTTGAACCATTCCTGTGACACTAGTTATAGATTCGGATGCTACACTTCAGGTTTACTGTATCCCTTGGACCTTCTTATTGACGATGAAACACAGAAATTGCATGCGAATTAAATACAAAAGGCACAATGCCAACTTAAGGACAAGAAGACTGACTCTTCTTACTGACTATGTTTTGAACCATTCCTGTGACACTAGTTATAGATTCCGATGCTTCACTTCAGGTTTACTGTATCCCTAGGACCTTCTTATTGACGATGAAACGCAGAAATTGCATCGGAATTAAATACAAAAGGCACAATGCCGACTTAAGTACAAGAAGACTGACTCTCCTTACTGTCTATGTTTTGAACCATTCCTGTGACACTAGTTATAGATTCCGATGCTTCACTTCAGGTTTACTGTATCCCTTGGACCTTCTTATTGTCGATGAAACACAGAAATTGCAACGGAATTAAATACAAAAGGCACAATGCCGACTTAAGTACAACAGGTTTGTATCTTCTTACTGTCTATGTTTTGAACCATTCCTGTGACACTAGTTATAGATTCCGATGCTTCACTCTAGGTATACTGTATCCCTTGGACCTTCTTATTGACGATGAAACACAGAAATTGCATCGGAATTAAATTCAAAAGGCACAATGCCGACTTAAGTACGAGAAGACTGTATCTTCCTACTGTCTATGTTTTGAGCCACTCCTGTGACACTAGTTATAGATTCTGATGCTTCACTTCATGTTTACTCTATTCCTCTGACCTTCTTATTAACGATGAAACACAGAAATTGCGCCGGAATTATATACAAAAGGCACAATGCTGACTTAAGTACATGAAGACCGACTCTTCTTACTGACTATGTTTTGAACCATTCCTGTGACACTAGTTATAGATTCCGATGCTACACTTCAGGTTTACTGTATCCCTTGGACCTTCTTATTGACGATGAAACACAGAAATTGCATGCGAATTAAATACAAAAGGCACAATGCCAACTTAAGGACAAGAAGACTGACTCTTCTTACTGACTATGTTTTGAACCATTCCTGTGACACTAGTTATAGATTCCGATGCTTCACTTCAGGTTTACTGTATCCCTCTGACCTTCTTATTGACGATGAAACACAGAAATTGCACCGGAATTAAATGCAAAAGGCACAATGCCGACTTAAGTACAAGAAGGCTGACTCTTCTTACTGTCTATGTTTTGAACCATTCCATTGACACTAGTTATAGATTCCGATGCTTCACTCCAGGTTTACTGCGTCATTTTTACCATCTTATTGACGATGAAACACTGAAATTGCATCGGAATTAAATAGATTAGACAAAATGCCGACTTAAGTAGAAGAAGACTGACTCTTCTTACTGTCTATGTTTGAACCATTCCTGTTACACTAGTTATAGATTGCGCTGCTTCACTTCAGGTTTACTGTATCCCTTGGACCTTCTTATTGACGATGAAACACAGAAATTGCATCGGTTTTAAATACAAAAGGCACAATGCCGACTTAAGTACATGAAGACTGACTCTTCTTACTGACTATGCTTTGAACCATTCCTGTGACACTTGTTATAGATTCCGATGCTTCACTTCAGGTTTACTGTATCCCTTGGACATTCTCATTGACGATGAAACACAGAAATTGCATCGGAATTCAATACAAAATTCACAATGCCGACTTAAGTACATGAAGACCAACTCTTCTTACTGACTATGTTTTGAACCATTTCTGTGACACTAGTTATAGATTCCGATGCCTCACTTCAGGTTTACTGTATCCCTTCTACCTTCTTATTGACGATGAAACACAGAAATTGCTTCGGAATTAAATACAAAAGGCACAATGCCGACTTATGTACTGTCTATGTTTTGAACCATTCCTGTGACACTAGTTATAGATTCCGATGCTTCACTTCAGGTTTACTGTATCCCTCTGACCTTCTTATTGACGATGAAACACAGAAATTGCACCTGAATTAAATACAAAAGGCACAATGCCGACTTAAGCACAAGAAGGCTGACTCTTCTTAATATCTGTGTTTTCAACAATTCCATTGACACTAGTTATAGATTCCGATGCTTCACTCCATGTTTACTGCATCCCTTTTACCTTCTTATTGACGATGAAACACTGAAATTGCATCGGAATTAAATAGATTAGGCAAATAGCCGACTTAAGTACAAGAAGACGACTCTTCTTACTGACTATGTTTTGAACCGTTCCTGTGACACTAGTTATAGATTGCGATGCTTCACTTCAGGTTTACTGTATCCCTTGGACCTTCTTATTGGCGATGAAACACAGAAATTCCATCGGAATTAAGTACAAAAGGCACAATGCCGACTTAAGTACATGAAGACTTACTCCTCTTCCTGACTATGTTTTGAACCATTCCTGTGACACTAGTTGTAGATTCCGATGCTTCACATCAGGTTTACTGTATCCATTGGACCTTCTCATTGACGATGAAACACAGAAATGGCATCGGAATTAAATACAAAAGGCACAATGCCGACTTAAGTACATGAAGACCGACTCTTCTTACTGACTATGTTTTGAACCATTCCTGTGACACTAGTTATAGATTAAGATGCTTCACTTCAGGTTTACTGTATCTCTTGGACCTTCTTATAGACGATGAAACACAGAAATTGATTCGGATTTAAATACAAAAGGCACAATGCCGATTTAAGTACTGTCTATGTTTTGAACCATTACTGTGACACTAGTTATAGATTCCGATGCTTCACTTCAGGTTTACCGTATCGCTCTGACCTTCCTATTGACGATGAAACTTAGAAATTGCACCGGAATTAAATACAAAAGGCACAATGCCGACTTAAGTACAAGAAGACTGACTCTTCTTACTGTCTATGTTTTGAACCATTCCATTGACACTAGTTATAGATTCCGATGCTTCACTTCAGGTTTATTGTATCATTTGGACCTTTTTATTGACGATGAAACACAGAAACTACATCGGAATTAAATACAAAAGGCACAATGCTGACTTAAGTACAAAAAGACGGAATCATCTTAATGTCTATGTTTGAACCATTCCTGTGACACTAGTTATAGATTCCGATGCTTGACATCAGGATTAGTGTATCCCTAGGACCTTCTTATTGACGATGAAACACAGAAATTTTATCGGAATTTAATACAAAAGGCAGAATGCCGACTCAAGTACAAGAAGACTGACTCTTCTTCCTGTCTATTTTTTGAACCATTCCTGTGACACTAGTTATAGATTCCGATGCTTCATTCCAGGTTTACTGTATCCCTTGGACCTTCTGATTGACGACGAAACACAGAAATTGCATCGGAATTAAATACAAAAGGCACAATGCCGACTTAAGGACAAGAAGACTGACTCTTCTTACTGACTATGTTTTAACCATTCCTGTGACACTAGTTATAGATTCCGATGCTTCACTTCAGGTTTATTGTATCCCTCTGACCTTCTTATTGACGATGAAACACTGAAATTGCATCGGAATTAAATAGAAAAGGCACAATGCCGACTTAAGTACATGAAGACTGACTCTCCTTACTGACTATGTTTAGAACCAATCCTGTGACACTAGTTCTAGTTTCCGATGCTTCACTTCAGGTTTACTGTATCCCTTGGACCTTCTTATTGACGATGAAACACAGAAATTTGCATCGGAATTAAATACAAAAGGCACAATGCCGACTTAAGTACATGAAGACTGACTCTTCTTACTGACTATGTTTTGAACCATTCCTGTGACACTAGTTACAGATTCCGATGCTACACTCCAGGTTTACTGTAACCCTAGGACCTTCTTATTGACGATGAAACACAGAAATTGCATCGGAATTAAATACAAATGGCACAATGCCGACTTAAGGACAAGAAGACTGACTATTCTCTCTGACTATGTTTGAACCATTCCTGTGACACTAGTTATAGATTCCGATGCTTCACTTCACGTTTACTGTATCGCTCACACCTTCTTATTGACGATGAAACACAGAAATTGCACCGGAATTAAATACAAAAGGCACAATGCCGACTTAAGTACAAGAAGACTGACTCTTCTTACTGTCTATGTTTTGAACCATTCCATTGACACTAGATATAGTTTCCGATGCTTCACTTCAGGTTTACTGTATCATTTGGACTTTCTTATTGACGATGAAACACAGAAACTACATCGGAATTAAATACAAAAGGCACAATGCCTACTTCAGTACAAAAATACTGAATCTTCTTATTGTCTATGTTTTGAACCATTCCTGTGACACTAGTTATAGATTCCGATGCTTGACTTCAGGATTACTCTATCCCTAGGACCTTCTTATTGACTATGAAACACAGAAATTGCATCGGAATTTAATACAAAATGCAGAATGCCGACTCAAGTACAAGAAGACTGACTCTTCTTCCTGTCTATGTTTTGAACCATTCCTGTGACACTAGTTATAGATTCCGATGCTTCACTTCAGGTTTACTGTATTCCCCTGACCTTCTTATTGACGATCAAATACAGAAATTGCATCGGAATTAAATACAAAAGGCACAATGCCGACTTAAGTACAAGAAGACTGATTCTCCTTACTGTCTATGTTTGAACCATTCCTGTGACACTAGTTATAGATTCCGATGCTTCACTTCAGGTTTACTGTATCCCTTGGACCTTCTTATTGTCGATGAAACACAGAAATTGCATCGGAATTTCATACAAAAGGCACAATGCCTACTTAAGTACAACAAGTCTGTATCTTCTTACTGTCTATGTTTTGAACCATTCCTGTGACACTAGTTATAGATTCCGATGCTTCACTTCAGGTATACTGTATGCCTTGGACCTTCTTATTGACGATGAAACACAGAAATAGCATCGGAATTAAATTCAAAAGGCACAATGCCGACATAAGTACAAGAATACTGTATCTTCTTACTGTCTATGTCCTGAACCATTCCTGTGACAGTAGTTATAGGTTCCGATGCTTAACTTCATGTTTACTCTATCCCTCTGACCTTCTTAGTAACGATGAAACACAGAAATTGCGCCCGAATTATATACAAAAGGCACAATTCTGACTTAAGTACATGAAGACCGACTCTTCTTACTGACTATGCTTTGAACCATTGATGTGACACTAGTTATAGATTCCGATGCTACACTTCAGGTTTACTGTATCCCTTGGACCTTCTTATTGACGATGAAACACAGAAATTGCATGGGAATTAAATACAAAAGGCACAATGCCGACTTATGGACAAGAAGACTGACTCTTCTTACTGACTATGTTTTGAACCATTCCTGTGACACTAGTTATAGATTCCGATGCTTCACTTCAGGTTTACTGTGTCCCTCTGACCTTCTTATTGACGATGAAACACAGAAATTGCACCGGAATTAAATGCAAAAGGCACAATGCCGACTTAAGTACAAGAAGACTGACACTGCTTACTGTCTATGTTTTGAACCATTCCAATGACACTAGTTATAGATTCCGATGCTTCACTTCAGGTTTATTGTATCATTTGGACCTTTTTATTGACGATGAAACACAGAAACTACATCGGAATTAAATACAAAAGGCACAATGCTGACTTAAGTACAAAAAGACGGAATCATCTTAATGTCTATGTTTGAACCATTCCTGTGACACTAGTTATAGATTCCGATGCTTGACATCAGGATTAGTGTATCCCTAGGACCTTCTTATTGACGATGAAACACAGAAATTTTATCGGAATTTAATACAAAAGGCAGAATGCCGACTCAAGTACAAGAAGACTGACTCTTCTTCCTGTCTATTTTTTGAACCATTCCTGTGACACTAGTTATAGATTCCGATGCTTCATTCCAGGTTTACTGTATCCCTTGGACCTTCTGATTGACGACGAAACACAGAAATTGCATCGGAATTAAATACAAAAGGCACAATGCCGACTTAAGGACAAGAAGACTGACTCTTCTTACTGACTATGTTTTAACCATTCCTGTGACACTAGTTATAGATTCCGATGCTTCACTTCAGGTTTATTGTATCCCTCTGACCTTCTTATTGACGATGAAACACTGAAATTGCATCGGAATTAAATAGAAAAGGCACAATGCCGACTTAAGTACATGAAGACTGACTCTCCTTACTGACTATGTTTAGAACCAATCCTGTGACACTAGTTCTAGTTTCCGATGCTTCACTTCAGGTTTACTGTATCCCTTGGACCTTCTTATTGACGATGAAACACAGAAATTTGCATCGGAATTAAATACAAAAGGCACAATGCCGACTTAAGTACATGAAGACTGACTCTTCTTACTGACTATGTTTTGAACCATTCCTGTGACACTAGTTACAGATTCCGATGCTACACTCCAGGTTTACTGTAACCCTAGGACCTTCTTATTGACGATGAAACACAGAAATTGCATCGGAATTAAATACAAATGGCACAATGCCGACTTAAGGACAAGAAGACTGACTATTCTCTCTGACTATGTTTGAACCATTCCTGTGACACTAGTTATAGATTCCGATGCTTCACTTCACGTTTACTGTATCGCTCACACCTTCTTATTGACGATGAAACACAGAAATTGCACCGGAATTAAATACAAAAGGCACAATGCCGACTTATGTACAAGAAGACTGACTCTTCTTACTGTCTATGTTTTGAACCATTCCATTGACACTAGATATAGTTTCCGATGCTTCACTTCAGGTTTACTGTATCATTTGGACTTTCTTATTGACGATGAAACACAGAAACTACATCGGAATTAAATACAAAAGGCACAATGCCTACTTCAGTACAAAAATACTGAATCTTCTTATTGTCTATGTTTTGAACCATTCCTGTGACACTAGTTATAGATTCCGATGCTTGACTTCAGGATTACTCTATCCCTAGGACCTTCTTATTGACTATGAAACACAGAAATTGCATCGGAATTTAATACAAAATGCAGAATGCCGACTCAAGTACAAGAAGACTGACTCTTCTTCCTGTCTATGTTTTGAACCATTCCTGTGACACTAGTTATAGATTCCGATGCTTCACTTCAGGTTTACTGTATTCCCCTGACCTTCTTATTGACGATCAAATACAGAAATTGCATCGGAATTAAATACAAAAGGCACAATGCCGACTTAAGTACAAGAAGACTGATTCTCCTTACTGTCTATGTTTGAACCATTCCTGTGACACTAGTTATAGATTCCGATGCTTCACTTCAGGTTTACTGTATCCCTTGGACCTTCTTATTGTCGATGAAACACAGAAATTGCATCGGAATTTCATACAAAAGGCACAATGCCTACTTAAGTACAACAAGTCTGTATCTTCTTACTGTCTATGTTTTGAACCATTCCTGTGACACTAGTTATAGATTCCGATGCTTCACTTCAGGTATACTGTATGCCTTGGACCTTCTTATTGACGATGAAACACAGAAATAGCATCGGAATTAAATTCAAAAGGCACAATGCCGACATAAGTACAAGAATACTGTACCTTCTTACTGTCTATGTCCTGAACCATTCCTGTGACAGTAGTTATAGGTTCCGATGCTTAACTTCATGTTTACTCTATCCCTCTGACCTTCTTAGTAACGATGAAACACAGAAATTGCGCCCGAATTATATACAAAAGGCACAATTCTGACTTAAGTACATGAAGACCGACTCTTCTTACTGACTATGCTTTGAACCATTGATGTGACACTAGTTATAGATTCCGATGCTACACTTCAGGTTTACTGTATCCCTTGGACCTTCTTATTGACGATGAAACACAGAAATTGCATGGGAATTAAATACAAAAGGCACAATGCCGACTTATGGACAAGAAGACTGACTCTTCTTACTGACTATGTTTTGAACCATTCCTGTGACACTAGTTATAGATTCCGATGCTTCACTTCAGGTTTACTGTGTCCCTCTGACCTTCTTATTGACGATGAAACACAGAAATTGCACCGGAATTAAATGCAAAAGGCACAATGCCGACTTAAGTACAAGAAGACTGACACTGCTTACTGTCTATGTTTTGAACCATTCCAATGACACTAGTTATAGATTCCGATGCTTCACTCCAGGTTTACTGCGTCCCTTTTACCATCGTAATGACGATGAAACACTGAAATTGCATCGGAATTAATTAGATTAGGCAAAATGCCGACTTAAGTACAAGAAGACTGACTCTTCTCACTGACTATGTTTTGAACCATTCCTGCGACACTAGTTGTAGATTCCGATGCTTCACTTCAGGTTTACTGTATCCCTTGGACCTTCTCATTGACGATGAAACACAGAAATTGCATCGGAATTAAATACAAAAGGCACAATGCCGACTTAAGTACATGAAGACCGACTCTTCTTACTGACTATGTTTTGAACCATTCCTGTGACACTAGTTATAGTTTCCGATGCTTCACTTGAGGTTTACTGTATCCTTTGGACCATCTCATTGACGATGAAACACAGAAATTGCATCGGAATTCAATACAAAATTCACAATGCCGACTTAAGTACATGAAGACCGACTCTTCTTACTGACTATGTTTTGAACCATTTCTGTGACACTAGTTATAGATTCCGATGCCTCACTTCTGGTTTACTGTATCCCATCTACCTTCTTATTGACGATGAAACACAGAAATTGCATCGGAATTAAATACAAAAGGCACAATGCCGACTTATGTACTGTCTATGCTATGAACCATTCCTGTGACACTACTTATAGATTCCGATGCTTCACTTCAGGTTTACTGTATCCCTCTGACCTTCTTATTGACGATGAAACACAGAAATTGCACCTGAATTAAATACAAAAGGCACAATGCCGACTTAAGCACAAGATAGCTGACTCTTCTTACTATCTGTGTTTTCAACAATTCCATTGACACTAGTTATAGATTCCGATGCTTCACTCCATGTTTACTGCATCCCTTTTACCTTCTTATTGACGATGAAACACTGAAATTGCATCGGAATTAAATAGATTAGGCAAATAGCCGACATAACTACAAGAAGACTGACTCTTCTTACTGACTATGTTTTGAACCATTCCTGTGACACTAGTTATAGATTGCGATGCTTCACTTCAGGTGTACTGTATCCCTTGGACCTTCTTATTGACGATGAAACACAGAAATTGCATCGGAATTAAATACAAAAGGCACAATGCCGTCTTAAGTACATGAAGACTTACTCCTCTTCCTGACTATGTTTTGATCCATTCCTGTGACACTAGTTGTAGATTCCGATGCTTCACTTCAGGTTTACTGTATCCCTTGGACCTTCTCATTGACGATGAAACACAGAAATTGCATCGGAATTAAATACAAAAGGCACAATGCCGACTTAAGTACATGAAGACCGACTCTTCTTACTGACTATGTTTTGAACCATTCCTGTGACACTAGTTATAGATTCCGATGCTTCACTTCAGGTTTACTGTATCCCTTGGACCTTCTTATTGACGATGAAACACTGAAATTGCATCGGAATCAAATACAAAAGGCACAATGCCGACTTAAGTACATGAAGACTGACTCTTCTTACTGACTATGTTTTGAACCATTCCTGTGACACTAGTTACAGATTCCGATGCTACACTCCAGGTTTACTGTATCCCTAGGACCTTCTTATTGACGATGAAACACAGAACTTGCATCAGAATTAAATACAAAAGGCACAATGCCGACTTAAGGACAAGAAGACTGACTATTCTCTTTGACTATGTTTTGAACCATTCCTGTGACACTAGTTATAGATTCCGATGCTTCACTTCAGGTTTACTGTATCGCTCTCACCTTCTTATTGACGATGAAACACAGAAATTGCACCGGAATTAAATACAAAAGGCACAATGCCGACTTAAGTACAAGAAGACTGACTCTTCTTACTGTCTATGTTTTGAACCATTCCATTGACACTAGTTATATATTCCGATGCTTCACTTCAGGTTTACTGTATCCTTTGGACGTTCCATTGACGATGAAACACAGAAATTGCATCGGAATTCAATACAAAATTCACAATGCCGACTTAAGTACTTGAAGACCGACTATTCTTACTGACTATGTTTTGATCCATTTCTGTGACACTAGTTATAGATTCCGATGCCTCACTTCAGGTTTACTGTATCCCTTCTACCTTCTTATTGACGATGAAACACAGAAATTACTTCGGAATTAAATACAAAAGGCACAATGCCGACTTACGTACTGTCTATGTTTTGAACCATACCTGTGACACTAGTTATAGATTCCGATGCTTCACTTCAGGTTTACTGTATCCCTCTGACCTTCTTATAGACGATGAAACACAGATATTGCACCTGAATTAAATACAAAAGGCACAATGCCGACTTAAGCACAAGAAAGCTCACTCTTCTTACTATCTGTGTTTTCAACAATTCCATTGACACTAGTTATAGATACCGATGCTTCACTCCATGTTTACTGCATCCCTTGTACCTTCTTATTGACGATGAAACACTGAAATTGCATCGGAATTAAATAGATTAGGCAAATAGCCGACTTAAGTACAAGAAGACTGACTCTTCTTACTGACTATTTTTTGAACCATTCCTGTGACACTAGTTATAGATTGCGATGCTTCACTTCAGGTTTACTGTATCCCTTGGACCTTCTTATTGACGATGAAACACAGAAATTGCATCGGAATTAAATACAAAAGGCACAATGCCGACTTAAGTACATGAAGACTTACTCTTCTTACTGACTATGTTTTGAACCATTCCTGTGACACTAGTTATAGATTCCGCTGCTTCACTTCAGGTTTACTGTATCCCTTGGACCTTCTTATTGACGATGAAATACAGATATTGCATCGGAATCAAATACAAAATGCACAATGCCGACTTAAGTACATGAAGACTGACTCTTCTTACTGACTATGCTTTGAACCATTCCTGTGACACTAGTTACAGATTCCGATGCTACACTCCAGGTTTACTGTATCCCTAGGACCTTCTTATTGACGATGAAACACAGAACTTGCATCAGAATCAAATACAAAAGGCACAATGCCGACTTAAGGACAAGAAGACTGACTATTCTCTTTGACTATGTTTTGAACCATTCCTGTGACACTAGTTATAGATTCCGATGCCTCACTTCAGGTTTACTGTACAGCTCTCACCTTCTTATTGACGATGAAACACAGAAATTGCACCGGAATTAAATACAAAAGGCACAATGCCGACTTAAGTACAAGAAGACTGACTCTTCTTACTGTCTATGTTTTGAACCATTCCATTGACACTAGTTATAGATTCCGATGCTTCACTTCAGGTTTACTGTATCATTTGGACTTTCTCATTGACGATGAAACACAGAGACTACACCGGAATTAAATACAAAAGGCACAATGCCGACTTCAGTACAAAAAGACTGAATTTTCTTATTGTCTATGTTTTGAACCATTCCTGTGACACTAGTTATAGATTCCGATGCTTGACTTCAGGATTACTGTATCCCTAGGACCTTCTTATTGACGATGAAACACAGAAATTGCATCGGAATTAAATACAAAAGGCACAATGCCGACTTAAGTACAAGAAGACTGACTCTCCTTACTGTCTATGTTTTGAACCATTCCTGTGACACTAGTTATAGATTCCGATGCTTCACTTCAGGTTTACTGTATCCCTTGGACCTTCTTATTGTCGATGAAACACAGAAATTACATCGGAATTAAATACAAAAGGCACAATGCCGACTTAAGTACAACAAGTCTGTATCTTCTCAATATCTATGTTTTGAACCATTCCTGTGACACTAGTTATAGATTCCGATGCTTCACTTCAGGTATACTGTATCCCTTGGACCTTCTTATTGACGATGAAACACATAAATTGCATGGGAATTAAATTCAAAACACACAATGCCGACTTAAGTACAAGAAGACTGTATCTTCTTACTGTCTATGTTTTGAACCATTCCTGTGACACTAGTTATAGATTCCGATGCTTCACTTCATGTTTACTCTATCCCTCTGACCTTCATATTAACGATGAAACACAGAAATTGCGCCGGAATTATATACAAAAGACACAATGCTGACTTAAGTACATGAAGACCGACTCTTCTTACTGACTATGTTTTGAATCATTCCTGTGACAATAGTTATAGATTCCGATGCTACACTTCAGGTTTACTGTATCCCTTGGACCTTCTTATCGACGATGAAACACAGAAATTGCATGGGAATTAAATACAAAAGGCACAATGCCGACTTAAGGACAAGAAGACTGACTCTTCTTACTGACTATGTTTTGAACCATTCCTGTGACACTTGTTATAGATTCCGATGCTTCACTTCAGGTTTACTGTATCCCTTCTACCCTCTTATTGACGATGAAACACAGAAATTGCACCGGCATTAAATGCAAAAGGCACAATGCCGACTTAAGTACAAGAAGGCTGACTCTTCTTACTGTCTATGTTTTGAACCATTCCATTGAAACTAGTTATAGATTCCGATGCTTCACTCCAGGTTTACTGCGTCCCTTTTACCATCTTACTGACGATGAAACACTGAAATTGCATCGGAATTAAATAGATTAGGCAAAATGCCGACTTAAGTACAAGAAGAGTGACTCTTCTTACTGTCTATGTTTGAACCATTCCTGTTACACTAGTTATAGATTCCGATGCTTCACTTCAGGTTTACTGTATCCCTCTGACCTTCTTATTGACGATGAAACACAGAAATTGCATCGGAATTAAATACAAAAGGCACAATGCCGACTTAAGTACATGAAGACTCACTCTTCTTACTGACTATGTTTTGAACCATTCCTGTGACACTTGTTATAGATTCCGATGCTTCACTTCAGGTTTACTGTATCCCTTCTACCCTCTTATTGACGATGAAACACTGAAATTGCTTCGGAATTAAGTACAAAATCACAATGCCGACTTATGTACTATCCATGTTTTGAACCATTCCTGTGACACTAGTTATAGATTCCGATGCTTCACTTCAGGTTTACTGTATCCCTCTGACCTTCTTATTGACGATGAAACACAGAAATTGCACCTGAATTAAATACAAAAGGCACAATGCCGACTTAAGCACAAGAAGGCTGACTTTTCTTACTATCTGTGTTTTCAACAATTCCATTGACACTAGTTATAGATTCCGATGCTTCACTCCATGTTTACTGCATCCCTTTTACCTTCTTATTGACGATGAAACACTGAAATTGCATCGGAAATAAATAGATTAGGCAAATAGCCGACTTAAGTACAAGAAGACTGACTCTTGTTACTGACTATGTTTTGAACCATTCCTGTAACACTAGTTATAGTTTGCGATGAGTCACTTCAGGTTTACTGTAATCCTTGGACCTGCTTATTGACGATGAAACACAGAAATTGCATCGGAATTAAGTACAAAAGGCACAATGCCGACTTAAGTACATGAAGACTTACTCCTCTTCCTGACTATGTTTTGAACCATTCCTGTGACACTAGTTGTGGATTCCGATGCTTCACTTCAGGTATACTGTATCCCTTGGACCTTCTCATTGACGATGAAACACAGAAATGGCATCGGAATTAAATACAAAAGGCTCAAAGCCCACTTAAGGACAAGGAGACTGACTATTCTCTCTGACTATGTTTTGAACCATTCCTGTGACACTAGTTATAGATTCCGATGCTTCACTTCAGGTTTACTGTATCCCTAGGACCTTCTTATTGACGATG
Organism: Schistocerca americana; assembly: GCF_021461395.2. Taxonomy (NCBI): domain Eukaryota; kingdom Metazoa; phylum Arthropoda; class Insecta; order Orthoptera; family Acrididae; genus Schistocerca; species Schistocerca americana. Next base: position 1,494,011 of record NW_025726192.1, on the reverse strand, counting down.
AAACACAGAAATTGCATCGGAATTTAATACAAAATGCAGAATGCCGACTCAAGTACAAGAAGACTGACTCTTCTTTCTGTCTATGTTTTGAACCATTCCTGTGACACTAGTTATAGATTCCGATGCTTCAATTCAGGATTAATGGATTCCTCTGACCTTATTATTGACGATGAAACACAGAAATTGCATCGGAATTAAATACAAAAGGCACAATGCCGACTTAAGTACAAGAAGACTGACTCTCCTTACTGTCTATGTTTTGAACCATTCCTGTGACACTAGTTATAGATTCCGATGCTTCACTTCAGGTTTACTGTATCCCTTGGACCTTCTTATTAACGATGAAACACAGAAATTGCGCCGGAATTATATACAAAAGGCACAATGCTGACTTAAGTACATGAAGACCGACTCTTCTTACTGACTATGTTTTGAACCATTCCTGTGACACTAGTTATAGATTACGATGCTACACTTCAGGTTTACTGTATCCCTTGGACCTTCTTATTGACGATGAAACACAGAAATTGCATGCGAACTAAATACAAAAGGCACAATGCCAACTTAAGGACAAGAAGACTGACTCTTCTTACTGACTATGTTTTGAACCATTCCTGTGACACTAGTTATAGATTCCGATGCTTCACTTCAGGTTTACTGTATCCCTCTGACCTTCTTATTGACGATGAAACACAGAAATTGCACCGGAATTAAATGCAAAAGGCACAATGCCGACTTAAGTACAAGAAGGCTGACTCTTCTTACTGTCTATGTTTTGAACCATTCCATTGACACTAGTTATAGATTCCGATGCTTCACTCCAGGTTTACTGCGTCATTTTTACCATCTTATTGACGATGAAACACTGAAATTGCATCGGAATTAAATAGATTAGACAAAATGCTGACTTAAGTAGAAGAAGACTGACTCTTCTTACTGTCTATGTTTGAACCATTCCTGTTACACTAGTTATAGATTGCGCTGCTTCACTTCAGGTTTACTGTATCCCTTGGACCTTCTTATTGACGATGAAACACAGAAATTGCATCGGTTTTAAATACAAAAGGCACAATGCCGACTTAAGTACATGAAGACTGACTCTTCTTACTGACTATGCTTTGAACCATTCCTGTGACACTTGTTATAGATTCCGATGCTTCACTTCAGGTTTACTGTATCCCTTGGACATTCTCATTGACGATGAAACACAGAACTTGCATCGGAATTCAATACAAAATTCACAATGCCGACTTAAGTACATGAAGACCGACTCTTCTTACTCACTATGTTTTGAACCATTTCTGTGACACTAGTTATAGATTCCGATGCCTCACTTCAGGTTTACTGTATTCCTTCTACCTTCTTATTGACGATGAAACACAGAAAATACTTCGGAATTAAATACAAAAGGCACAATGCCGACTTATGTACTGTCTATGTCTTGAACTATTCCTGTGACACTAGTTATAGATTCCGATGCTTCACTTCAGGTTTTCTGTATCCCTCTGACCTTCTTATTGACGATGAAACACAGAAATTGCACCTGAATTAAATACAAAAGGCACAATGCCGACTTAAGCACAAGAAGGCTGACTCTTCTTAATATCTGTGTTTTCAACAATTCCATTGACACTAGTTATAGATTCCGATGCTTCACTCCATGTTTACTGCATCCCTTTTACCTTCTTATTGACGACGAAACACTGAAATTGCATCGGAATTAAATAGATTAGGCAAATAGCCGACTTAAGTACAAGAAGACTGACTCTTCTTACTGACTATGTTTTGAACCGTTCCTGTGACACTAGTTATAGATTGCGATGCTTCACTTCAGGTTTACTGTATCCCTTGGACCTTCTTATTGGCGATGAAACACAGAAATTCCATCGGAATTAAGTACAAAAGGCACAATGCCGACTTAAGTACATGAAGACTTACTCCTCTTCCTGACTATGTTTTGAACCATTCCTGTGACACTAGTTGTAGATTCCGATGCTTCACATCAGGTTTACTGTATCCATTGGACCTTCTCATTGACGATGAAACACAGAAATGGCATCGGAATTAAATACAAAAGGCACAATGCCGACTTAAGTACATGAAGACCGACTCTTCTTACTGACTATGTTTGAACCATTCCTGTGTCACTAGTTATAGATTAAGATGCTTCACTTCAGGTTTACTGTATCTCTTGGACCTTCTTATAGACGATGAAACACAGAAATTGATTCGGAATTAAATACAAAAGGCACAATGCCGATTTAAGTACTGTCTATGTTTTGAACCATTCCTGTGACACTAGTTATAGATTCCGATGCTTCACTCCAGGATTACTGTATCCCTTGGACCTTCTTATTGACGATGAAACACAGAAATTTCATCGGAATTAAATACAAAAGGCACAAGGCCGACTTAAATACAAGAAGACTCACTCTTCTTTTTGACTATGTTTTGAACCAGTCCTGTGACACTAGTTATAGATTCCGATGCTTCACTTCAGGTTTACTGTATCCCTCTGACCTCCTTATTGACGATGAAACACAGAAATTGCACCTGAATTAAATACAAAAGGCACAATGCCGACTTAAGCACAAGAAGGCTGACTCTTCTTAATATCTGTGTTTTCAACAATTCCATTGACACTAGTTATAGATTCCGATGCTTCACTCCATGTTTACTGCATCCCTTTTACCTTCTTATTGACGACGAAACACTGAAATTGCATCGGAATTAAATAGATTAGGCAAATAGCCGACTTAAGTACAAGAAGACTGACTCTTCTTACTGACTATGTTTTGAACCGTTCCTGTGACACTAGTTATAGATTGCGATGCTTCACTTCAGGTTTACTGTATCCCTTGGACCTTCTTATTGGCGATGAAACACAGAAATTCCATCGGAATTAAGTACAAAAGGCACAATGCCGACTTAAGTACATGAAGACTTACTCCTCTTCCTGACTATGTTTTGAACCATTCCTGTGACACTAGTTGTAGATTCCGATGCTTCACATCAGGTTTACTGTATCCATTGGACCTTCTCATTGACGATGAAACACAGAAATGGCATCGGAATTAAATACAAAAGGCACAATGCCGACTTAAGTACATGAAGACCGACTCTTCTTACTGACTATGTTTGAACCATTCCTGTGTCACTAGTTATAGATTAAGATGCTTCACTTCAGGTTTACTGTATCTCTTGGACCTTCTTATAGACGATGAAACACAGAAATTGATTCGGAATTAAATACAAAAGGCACAATGCCGATTTAAGTACTGTCTATGTTTTGAACCATTCCTGTGACACTAGTTATAGATTCCGATGCCTCACACCAGGTTTACTGTATCCATTGGACCTTCTTATTGACGGTGAAACACAGAAATTGCATCGGAATTAAGTAGAAAAGGCACAATGCCGACTTAAGTACAAGAAGACTGACTCTTCTTACTGTCTATGCTTTGAACCATTCCTGGGACACTAGTTATAGATTCTGATGCTTCACTTCAGGTTTACTGTATCCCTTGGACTTTCTTGATGACGATGAAACACAGAAATTGCGTCGGAATTAAATACAAAACGCACAATGCTGACTTAAGTACATGAAGAGCGACTCCTCTTACTGACTATTTTTTGAAGCATTCCTGTGACTAGTTATAGATTCCGATGCTTCACTTAAGGTTTACTGTATCCCTTTGTTCTTCTTATTGACGATGAAACACAGAAATTGCATCGGAATTAAATACAAAAGGCACAAGGCTGACTTAAGGACAAGAAGACTGACTCTTCTTACTGACTATGTTTTTAACCATTCCTGTTACCCTAGTTATAGATTCCGATGCTTCACTTCAGGGTTATTGTATCCCTCTGACCTTCTTATTGACGATGAAACACAGAAATGGCACCGGAATTAAATACAAAAGGCACAATGCCGACTTAAGTACAAGAAGACTGACTCTTCTTACTGTCTATGTTTTGAACCATTCCATTGACACTAGTTATAGATTCCGATGCTACACTCCTGGTTTACTGTATCCCTTGGACCTTCTTATTGACGATGAAACACTGAAATTGCATCGGAATTAAATAGAAAAGGCACAATGCCGACTTAAGTACAAGAAAACTGACTCGTCTTACTGACTATGTTTAGAACCAATCCTGTGACACTAGTTATAGATTCCGATGCTTCACTTCAGGTTTACTGTATACCTTGGACCTTCGTATTGACGATGAAACACAGAAATTGCATCGGAATTAAATACAAAAGGCACAATGCCGACTTAAGTACATGTTGACTGACTCTTCTTACTGACTATGCTTTGAACCATTCCTGTGACACTAGTTATAGATTTCGATGCTTCACTTCAAGTTTACTGTATCGCTCTCACCTTCTTATTGACGATGAAACACAGAAATTGCATCGGAATTTTATACAAAATGCAGAATGCAGACTCAAGTACAAGAAGACTGACTCTTCTTCCTGTCTATGTTTTGAACCATTCCTGTGACACTAGTTATAGATTCCGATGCATCACTTCAGGTTCACTGTATTCCTCTGACCTTCTTATTGACGATAAAACACAGAAATTGCATCGGAATTAAATACAAAAGGCACAATGCCGACTTATGTACAAGAAGACTGACTCTCCTTACTGTCTATGTTTTGAACCATTCCTGTGACACTAGTTATAGATTCCGATGCGTCACTTCAGGTTTACTGTATCCCTTGGGCCTTGTTATTGTCGATTAAACACATAAATTGCGTCGGAATTAAATACAAAAGCACAATGCCGACATAAGTACAACAAGTCTGTATCTTCTTACTGACTATGTTTTGAACCATTCGTGTGAAACTAGTTATAGCTTCCGATGCTTCACTTCATGTATACTGGATTCCCTGGACCTTCTTATTGACGATGAAACACAGAAATTACATCGGAATTAAATTCAAAAGGCACAATGCCGACTTAAGTACAAGAAGACTGTATCTTCTTACTGTCTATGTTTTGAACCATTCCTGTGACACTAGTTATAGATTCCGATGCTTCACTTCATGAATACTCTATCCCTCTGACCTTCTTATTAACGATGAAACACAGAAATTGCGCCGGAATTATATACAAAAGGCACAATGCTGACTTAAGTACATGAAGCCCGACTCTTCTTACTGACTATGTTTGAACCATTCCTGTGACACTAGTTATAGATTCCGATGCTACACTTCAGGTTTACTGTATCCCTTGGACCTTCTTATTGACGATGAAACACAGAAATAGCATCGGAATTAAATACAAAAGGCACAATGCCGACTTAAGGACAAGAAGACTGACTCTTCTTACTGACTATGTTTTGAACCATTCCTGTGACACTAGTTATAGATTCCGATGCTTCACTTCAGGTTTACTGTATCCCTCTGACCTTCTTATTGACGATGAAACACAGAAATTGCACCGGAATTAAATGCAAAAGGCACAATGCCGACTTAAGTACAAGAAGGCTGACTCTTCTTACTGTCTATGTTTCGAACCATTCCATTGACACTAGTTATAGATACCGTTGCTTCACTCCAGGGTTACTGCGTCCCTTTTACCATCTTATTGACGATGAAACACCGAAATTGCATCGGAATGAAATAGATTAGGCAAAATGCCGACTTAAGTACAAGAAGACTGACTCTTCTTACTGTCTATGTTTGAACCATTCCTGTTACACTAGTTATAGATTCCGATGCTTCACTTCAGGTTTACTGTATCCCTTGGACCTTCTCATTGACGATGAAACACAGAAATTGCGTCAGAATTAAATACAAAAGGCACAATGCCGACTTAAGTACATGAAGACCGACTCTTCTTACTGACTATGTTTTGAACCATTTCTGTGACACTAGTTATAGATTCCGATGCCTCACTTCAGGTTTACTGTATCCCTTCTACCTTCTTATTGACGATGAAACACAGAAATTGCTTCGGAATTAAATACAAAAGGCACAATGCCGACTTATGTACTGTCCATGTTTTGAACCATTCCTGTGACACTAGTTATAGATTCCGATGCTTCACTTCAGGTTTACTGACTCCCTCTGACCTTTTTATTGACGATGAAACACAGAAATTGCACCTGAATGAAATACAAAAGGCACAATGCCGACTTAAGCACAAGAAGGCTGACTCATTTTACTATCTGTGTTTTCAACCATTCCATTGACACTAGTTATAGATTCCGATGCTTCACTCCTTGTTTACTGCATCCCTTTTACCTTCTTATTGACGATGAAACACAGAAATTGCATCGGAATTAAATACAAAAGGCACAATGCCGACTTAAGTACATGAAGACCGACTCTTCTTAATGACTATGTTTTGAACCATTCCTGTGACACTAGTTATAGATTCCGAAGCTTCACTTCAGGTTTCGTGTATCCCTCTGACCTTCTTATTGACGACGAAACACAGAAATTGCACCGGAATTAAATACAAAAGGCACATTGCTGGCTTAAGTACAAGAAGACTGACTCTTCTTACTATCTATGTTTTGAACCGTTCCATTGATACTAGTTATAGATTCCGATGCCTCACACCAGGTTTACTGTATCCCTTGGACCTTCTTATTGACGATGAAACACAGAAATTGCAACGGAATTAAGTAGAAAATGCACAATGCCGACTTAAGTACAAGAAGACTGACTCTTCTTACTGTCTATGTTTGAACCATTCCTGTTACACTAGTTGTAGATTCCGATGCTTCACTTCAGGTTTACTGTATCCCTTGGACCTTCTCATTGACGATGAAACACAGAAATTGCGTCAGAATTAAATACAAAAGGCACAATGCCGACTTAAGTACATGAAGACCGACTCTTCTTACTGACTATGTTTTGAACCATTTCTGTGACACTAGTTATAGATTCCGATGCCTCACTTCAGGTTTACTGTATCCCTTCTACCTTCTTATTGACGATGAACCACAGAAATTGCACCTGAATTAAATACAAAAGGCACAATGCCGACTTAAGCACACAAAGGCTGACTTTTCTTACTATCTGTGTTTTCAACAATTCCATTGACACTACTTATAGATTCCGATGCTTCACTCCATGTTTACTGCATCCCTTTTACCTTCTAATTGACGATGAAACACTGAAATTACATCGGAATTAAATTGATTAGGCAAATAGCCGACTCAAGTACAAGAAGACTGACTCCTCTTACTGACTGTGTTTTGAACGATTCCTGTGACACTAGGTATAGATTGCGATGCTTCACTTCAGGTTTACTGTAATACTTGGACCTTCTTATTGACGATGAAACACAGAAATTGCATCGGAATTAAGTACAAAGGGCACAATGCCGACTTAAGTACATGAAGACTTACTCCTCTTCCTGACTATGTTTTGAACGATTCCTGTGACACTAGTTGTTGATTCCGATGCTTCACTTCAGGTTTACTGTATCTCTTGGACCTTCTCATTGACGATGAAACACAGAAAGGGCATCGGATATAAATACAAAAGGCACAATGCCGACTTAAGGACAAGAAGACTGACTATTCTCTCTGACTATGTTTTGAACTACTCCTGTGACACTAGTTATAGATTCCGATGCTTCACTTCAGGTTTACTGTACCGCTCTCACCTTCTTATTGACGATGAAACACAGAAATTGCACCGGAATTAAATACAAAAACCACAATGCCGACTTAAGTACAAGAAGACTGACTCTTCTTACTGTCTATGTTTTGAACCACCATTGACACTAGTTACAGATTCTGATGCTTCACTTCAGGTTTACTGTATCATTTGGACTTTCTCATTGACGATGAAGCACAGAAACTACATCGGAATTAAATACAAAAGGCACAATGCCGACTTAAGTACAAGAAGGCTGACTCTTCTTACTGTCTATGTTTTGAACCATTCCATTGAAACTAGTTATAGATTCCGATGCTTCACTCCATGTTTACTGCATCCCTTTTACCTTCTTATTGAAGATGAAACACTGAAATTGCATCGGAAATAAATAGATTAGGCAAATAGCCGACTTAAGTACAAGAAGACTGACTCTTCTTACTGACTATGTTTTGAACCATTCCTGTGACACTAGTTATGGATTGCGAGGCTTCACTTCAGGTTTACTGTAATCCTTGGACCTTCTTATTGACGATGAAACACAGAAATTGCATCGGAATTAAGTACAAAAGGCACAATACCGACTTAAGTACATGAAGACTTACTCCTCTTCCTGACTATGTTTTGAACCATTCCTGTGACACTAGTTGTAGATTCCGATGCTTCACTTCAGGTTTACTGTATCCCTTGGACCTTCTTATTGACGATGAAACACAGAAATTGCATCGGAATTTAATACAAAATGCAGAATGCCGACTCAAGTACAAGAAGACTGACTCTTCTTTCTGTCTACGTTTTGAACCATTCCTGTGACACTAGTTATAGATTCCGATGCTTCAATTCAGGATTAATGTATTCCTCTGACCTTCTTATTGACGATGAAACACAGAAATTGCATCGGAATTAAATACAAAAGGCACAATGCCGACTTAAGTACAAGAAGACTGACTCCCCTTACTGTCTATGTTTTGAACCATTCCTGTGACACTAGTTATAGATTCCGATGCTTCACTTCAGGTTTACTGTATCCCTTGGACCTTCTTATTGTCGATGAAACACAGAAATTGCATCGGAATTAAATACAAAAGGCACAATGCCGACTTAAGTACAACATGTTTGTATCTTCTTACTGTCTATGTTTTGAACCATTCCTGTGACACAAGTTATAGATTCCGATGCTTCACTTCAGGTATACTGTATCCCTTGGACCTTCTTATTGACGATGAAACACAGAAATTGCATCGGAATTAAATTCAAAAGGCACAATGCCGAATTAAGTACGAGAAGACTGTATCTTCCTACTGTCTATGTTTTGAACCATTCCTGTGACACTAGTTATAGATTCTGATGCTTCACTTCATGTTTACTCTATTCCTCTGACCTTCTTATTAACGATGAAACACAGAAATTGCGCCGGAATTATATACAAAAGGCACAATGCTGACTTAAGTACATGAAGACCGACTCTTCTTACTGACTATGTTTTGAACCATTCCTGTGACACTAGTTATAGATTCCGATGCTACACTTCAGGTTTACTGTATCCCTTGGACCTTCTTATTGACGATGAAACACAGAAATTGCATGCGAATTAAATACAAAAGGCACAATGCCGACTTAAGGACAAGAAGACTGACTCTTCTTACTTACTATGTTTTGAACCATTCCTGTGACACTAGTTATAGTTTCCGATGCTTCACTTCAGGTTTACTGTATCCCTCTGACCTTCTTATTGACGATGAAACACAGAAATTGCACCGGAATTAAATGCAAAAGGCACAATGCCGACTTAAGTACAAGAAGGCTGACTCTTCTTACTGTCTATGTTTTGAACCATTCCTGTTACACTAGTCATAGATTGCGATGCTTCACTTCAGGTTTACTGTATCCCTTGGACCTTCTTATTGACGATGAAACACAGAAATTGCATCGGAATTAAATACAAAAGGCACAATGCCGACTTAAGTACATGAAGACTGACTCTTCTTACTGACTATGCTTTGAACCATTCCTGTGACACTTGTTATAGATTCCGATGCTTCACTTCAGGTTTACTGTATCCCTTGGACCTTCTCATTGACGATGAAACACAGAAATTGCATCGGAATTCAATACAAAATTCACAATGCCGACTGAAGTACATGAAGACCGACTCTTCTTACTGACTATGTTTTAAACCATTTCTGTGACACTAGTTATAGATTCCGATGCCTCACTTCAGGTTTACTGTATCCCTTCTACCTTCTTATTGACGATGAAACACAGAAATTGCTTCCTAATTAAATACAAAAGGCACAATGCCGACTTATGTACTGTCTATGTTTTGAACCATTCCTGTGACACTAGTTATAGATTCCGATGCTTCACTTCAGGTTTACTGTATCCCTCTGACCTTCTTATTGACGATGAAACACAGACATTGCACCTGAATTAAATACAAAAGGCACAATGCCGAATTAAGCACAAGAAGGCTGACTCTTCTTAATATCTGTGTTTTCAACAATTCCATTGACACTAGTTATAGATTCCGATGCTTCACTCCATGTTTACTGCATCCCTTTTACCTTCTTATTGACGATGAAACACTGAAATTGCATCGGAATTAAGTAGATTAGGCAAATAGCCGACATAAGTACAAGAAGACTGACTCTTCTTACTGACTATGTTTTGAACCATTCCTGCGACACTAGTTATAGATTGCGATGCTTCACTTCAGGTTTACTGTATCCCTTGGACCTTCTTATTGACGATGAAACACAGAAATTCCATCGGAATTAAGTACAAAAGGCACAATGCCGACTTAAGTACATTAAGACTTACTCCTCTTCCTGACTATGTTTTGAACCATTCCTGTGACACTAGTTGTAGATTCCGATGCTTCACATCAGGTTTACTGTATCCATTGGACCTTCTCATTGACGATGAAACACAGAAATGGCATCGGAATTAAATACAAAAGCCACATGGCCGACTTAAGTACATGAAGACCGACTCTTCTTACTGACTATGTTTTGAACCATTCCTGTGACACTAGTTATAGATTAAGATGCTTCACTTCAGTTTTACTGTATCTCTTGGACCTTCTTATAGACGATGAAACACAGAAATTGATTCGGAATTAAATACAAAAGGCACAATGCCGACTTAAGTACTGTCTATGTTTTGAACCATTCCTGTGACACTAGTTATAGATTCCGATGCTTCACTCCAGGATTACTGTATCCCTTGGACCTTCTTATTGACGATGAAACACAGAAATTACATCGGAATTAAATACAAAAGGCACAAGGCCGACTTAAATACAAGAAGACTCACTCTTCTTTTTGACTATGTTTTGAACCAGTCCTGTGACACTAGTTATAGATTCCGATGCTTCACTTCAGGTTTCTTGTATCCCTCTGACCCTCTTATTGACGATGAAACACAGAAATTGCATCGGAATTAAATACAAAAGGCACAATGCCGGCTTAAGTACAAGAAGACTGACTCTTCTTACTGTCTATGTTTTGAACCGTTCCATTGACACTAGTTATAGATTCCGATGCTTCACTCCAGGTTTACTGTATCCCTTGTACCTTCTTATTGACGATGAAATACTGAAATTGCATCGGAATTAAACAGAAAAGGCACAATGCCGACTTAAGTACAAGAAGACTCACTCTTCTGACTGACTATGTTGTGAACCATTCCTGTGACACTATTTATAGATTCCGACGCTTCACTTCAGGTTTACTGTATCCCTTGGACCTTCTTATTGTCGATGAAACACAGAAATTGCATCGGAATTAAATACAAAAGGCACAATGCCAACTTAAGTACATGAAGACTGACTCTTCTTACTGACTATGTTTGGAACCATTCCTGTGACACTAGTTACAGATTCCGATGCCTCACACCAGGTTTACTGTATCCCTTGGACCTTCTTCTTGACGATGAAACACAGAAATTGCATCGGAATTAAGTAGAAAAGGCACAATGCCAACTTCAGTACAAGAAGACTGACTCTTCTTACTGTCTATGATTTGAACCATTCCTGGGACACTAGTTATAGATTCTGATGCTTCATCTCAGGTTTACTGTATCCCTTGGACTTTCTTGATGACGATGAAACACAGAAATTGCTTCGGAATTAATTACAAAACGCACAATGCTGACTTAAGTACATGAAGAGCGACTCCTCTTACTGACTATTTTTTGAAGCATTCCTGTGACTAGTTATAGATTCCGATGCTTCACGTAAGGTTTACTGTATGCCTTGGTTCTTCTTATTGACGATGAAACACAGAAATTGCATCGGAATTAAATACAAAAGGCAAAAGGCCGACTTAAGGACAAGAAGACTGACTCTTCTTACTGACTATGTTTTCAACCATTCCAGTTACCCTAGTTATAGATTCCGATGCTTCACTTCAGGTTTATTGTATCCCTCTGACCTTCTTATTGACGATGAAACACAGAAATTGCACCGGAATTAAATACAAAAGCACAATGCCGACTTAAGTACAAGAAAACTGACACTTCTTACTGACTATGTTTAGAACCAATCCTGTGACACTAGTTATAGATTCCGATGCTTCACTTCAGGTTTACTGTATACCTTGGACCTTCTTATTGACGATGAAACACAGAAATTGCATCGGAATCAAATACAAAAGGCACAATGCCGACTTAAGTACATGAAGACTGACTCCTCTTACTGTCTATGTTTTGAACCATTCCATTGATACTAGTTATAGATTCCGATGCTTCACTTCACGTTTACTGTATCATTTGGACCTTCTTATTGACGATGAAACACAGAAACTACATCGGAATTAAATACAAATGGCACAATGCCGACTTCAGTACAAAAAGACTGAATCTTCTTATTGTCTATGTTTTAAACCATTCCTGTGACACTAGTTATAGATTCCGATGCTTGACTTCAGGATTACTGTATCCCTAGGACCTTCTTATTGACGATGAAACACAGAAATTGCATCGGAATTTTATACAAAATGCAGAATGCAGACCCAAGTACAAGAAGACTGACTCTTCTTCCTGTCTATGTTTTGAACCATTCCTGTTACACTAGTTATAGATTCCGATGCTTCACTTCAGGTTCACTGTATTCCTCTGACCTTCTTATTGACGATGAAACACAGAAATTGCATCGGAATTAAATACAAAAGGCACAATGCCGATTTAAGTACAAGAAGACTGACTCTCCTTACTGTCTATGTTTTGAACCATTCATGTGACACTAGTTATAGATTCCGATGCTTCACTTCAGGTTTCCTGTATCCCTTGGGCCTTCTTATTGTCGATGAAACACATAAATTGCATCGGAATTAAATACAAAAGCACAATGCCGACATAAGTACAACAAGTCTGTAGCTTCTAACTGACTATGTTTTGAACCATTCGTGTGAAACTAGTCATAGATTCCGATGCTTCACTTCAGGTATACTGTATCCCTTGGACCTTCTTATTGACGATGAAACACAGAAATTACATCGGAATTAAATTCAAAAGGCACAATGCCGACTTAAGTACAAGAAGACTGTATCTTCTTACTGTCTATGTTTTGAACCATTCCTGTGACACTAGTTATAGATTCCGATGCTTCACTTCATGAATACTCTATCCCTCTGACCTTCTTATTAACGATGAAACACAGAAATTGCCCCGGAATTATATACAAAAGGCACAATGCCGACTTAAGGACAAGAAGACTGACTCTTCTTACTGACTATGTTTTGAACCATTCCTGTGACACTAGTTATAGATTCCGATGCTTCACTTCAGGTTTACTGTATCCCTCTGACCTTCTTATTGACGATGAAATACAGAAATTGCACCGGAATTAAATGCAAAAGGCACAATGCCGACTTAAGTACAAGAAGGCTGACTCTTCTTACTGTCTATGTATTGAACCATTCCATTGACTCTAGTTATAGATACCGATGCTTCACTCCAGGTTTACTGCGTCCCTTTTACCATCTTATTGACGATGAAACACTGAAATTGCATCGGAATTAAATAGATTAGGCAAAATGCCGACTTAAGTACAAGAAGACTGACTCTTCTTACTGTCTATGTTTGAACCATTCCTGTTACACTAGTTATAGATTCCGATGCTTCACTTCAGGTTTACTGTATCCCTTGGACCTTCTCATTGACGATGAAACACAGAAATTGCGTCAGAATTAAATACAAAAGGCACAATGCCGACTTAAGTACATGAAGACCGACTCTTCTTACTGACTATGTTTTGAACCATTTCTGTGACACTAGTTATAGATTCCGATGCCTCACTTCAGGTTTACTGTATCCCTTCTACCTTCTTATTGACGATGAAACACAGAAATTGCTTCGGAATTAAATACAAAAGGCACAATGCCGACTTATGTACTGTCCATGTTTTGAACCATCCGTGTGACACTAGTTATAGATTCCGATGCTTCACTTCAGGTTTACTGACTCCCTCTGACCTTTTTATTGACGATGAAACACAGAAATTGCACCTGAATGAAATACAAAAGGCACAATGCCGACTTAAGCACAAGAAGGCTGATTCTTCTTACTATCTGTGTTTTCAGCCATTCCATTGACACTAGTTATAGATTCCGATGCTTCACTCCTTGTTTACTGCATCCCTTTTACCTTCTTATTGACGATGAAACACAGAAATTGCATCGGAATTGAATACAAAAGGCACAATACCGACTTAAGTACATGAAGACCGACTCTTCTTACTGGCTATGTTTTGAACCATTCCTGTGACACTAGTTATAGATTCCGATGCTTCACTTCAGATTTCGTGTATCCCTCTGACCTTCTTATTGACGATGAAACACAGAAATTGCACCGGAATTAAATACAAAAGGCACAATGCTGGCTTAAGTACAAGAAGACTGACTCTTCTTACTATCTATGTTTTGAACCGTTCCATTGATACTAGTTATAGATTCCGATGCCTCACACCAGGTTTACTGTATCCCTTGGACCTTCTTATTGACGATGAAACACAGAAATTGCAACGGAATTAAGTAGAAAATGCACAATGCCGACTTAAGTACAAGAAGACTGACTCTTCTTACTGTCTAGGCTTTTAACCATTCCTGGGACACTAGTTATAGATTCCGATGCTTCACTCCAGGTTTACTGTATCCCTTGGACCTTCTTATTGACGATGAAACACAGAAATCTCATCGGAATTAAATACAAAATGCACAATGCCGACTTAAGGACAAGAAGACTGACTCCTCTTACTGAATATGTTTTGAACCATTCCTGTGACACTAGTTATAGATTCCGATGCTTCACTTCAGTTTTACTGTATCCCACTGACCTTCTTATTGACGATGAAAAACAGGAATTGCACTGGAATTAAATACAAAAGGCACAATGCCGACTTAAGTACAAGAAGACTGACTCTTCTTACTGTCTATGTCTTGAACCATTCCTGTGACACTAGTTATAGATTCCGATGCTTAACTTCAGGTCTACTGTATCCCTTGGACCTTCTTATTGGCGACGAAACACAGAAATTACATCGGAAATAATACAAAAGGCACAATGCCGAACTAAGTACAAGAAGACTGACTCTCCTTACTGTCTATGTTTTGAACCATTCCTGTGACACTAGTTATAGATTCCGATGCTTCACTTCAGGTTTACTGTATCCCTTTGACCTTCTTATTGTCGATGAAACACACAAATTGCATCGGAATTAAATACAAAAGGCACAATGCCGACTTAAGTACAACATGTCTGTATCTTCTTACTGACTATGTTTTGAACCATTCCTGTGACACTAGTTATAGATTCCGATGCTTCACTTCAGGTATACTGTATCCCTTGGACCTTCTTATTGACGATGAAACACAGTAATCGCATCGGAATTAAATTCAAAAGGCACAATGCCGACTTAAGTACAAGAAGACTGTATCTTCTTACTGTCTATGTTTTGAACCATTCCTGTGACACTAGTTATAGATTGCGATGCTTCACTTCAGGTTTACTGTATCCCTCTGACCTTCTTATTGACGATGAAACACAGAAATTGCACCGGAATTAAATGCAAAAGGCACAATGCCGAACTAAGTACAAGAAGACTGACTCTCCTTACTGTCTATGTTTTGAACCATTCCTGTGACACTTGTTATAGATTCCGATGCTTCACTTCAGGTTTACTGTATCCCTTGGACCTTCTCATTGACGATGAAACACAGAAATCGCGTCAGAATTAAATACAAAAGGCACAATGCCGACTTAAGTACATGAAGACCGACTCTTCTTACTGACTATGTTTTGAACCATTTCTGTGACACTAGTTATAGATTCCGATGCCTCACTTCAGGTTTACTGTATCCCTTCTACCTTCTTATTGACGATGAAACACAGAAATTGCTTCGCAATTAAATACAAAAGGCACAATGCCGACATATGTACTGCCTATGTTTTGAACCATTCCTGTGACACTAGTTATACATTCCGATGCTTCACTTCAGGTTTACTGTATCCCTCTGACCTTTTTATTGACGATGAAACACAGAAATTGCACCTGAATTAAATACAGAAGGCACAATGCCGACTTAAGCACAAGAAGGCTGACTCTTCTTACTATCTGTGTTTTCAACCATTCCATTGACACTTGTTATAGATTCCGATGCTTCACTCCATGTTTACTGCATCCCTTTTACCTTCTTATTGACGATGAAACACAGAAATTGCATCGGAATTAAATGCAAAATTCACAATGCCGACTTAAGTACATGAAGACCGACTCTTCTTACTGACAATGTTTTGAACCATTCCTGTGACGTTAGTTATAGATTCCGATGCTTCACTTCAGGTTTCGTGTATCCCTCTGACCTTCTTATTGACGATGAAACACAGAAATTGCACCGGAATTAAATACAAAAGGCACAATGCTGACTTAAGTACAAGAAGACTGACTCTTCTTACTGTCTATGTTTTGAACCGTTCCATTGACATTAGTTATAGATTCTGATGCCTCACACCAGGTTTACTGTATCCCTTGGACCTTCATATTGACGATGACACATAGAAATCGCATCGGAATTAAATACAAAATGCACAATTCCGACTTATGGACAAGAAGACTGTCTCTTCTTACTGAATATGTTTTGAACCATTCCTGTGACACTAGTTATAGATTCCGATGCTTCACTTCAGTTTTACTGTATCCCACCGACCTTCTTATTGACGATGAAAAACAGGAATTGCACTGGAATTAAATACAAAAGGCACAATGCCGACTTAAGTACATGAAGACTGACTCTTCTTACTGCCTATGTCTTGAACCATTCCTGTGACACTAGTTATAGATTCCGATGCTTCACTTCAGGTCTACTTTATCCCTTGGACCTTCTTATTGGCGACGAAACACAGAAATTACATCGGAATTAAATACAAAAGGCACAATGCCGAACTAAGTACAAGAAGGCTGTATCTTCTTACTGTCTAAGTTTGAACAATTCCTGTGAAACTAGTTATAGATTCCGATGCTTCACTCCAGGTTTACTGTATCGCTTCGACCTTCTTATTGACGATGGAACACAAATATTGCATCAGAATTAAATACAAAAGGCACATTGCCGACTTAAGGGCAAGAAGACTGACTCTTCTTACTGACTACGCTTTGAACCATTCCTGTGACACTAGTTATAGATTCCGATGCTTCACTTCAGGTTTGCTGTATCCCTGTGACCTTGTTGTTGACGATGAAACAGAGAAATTGCACCGGAATTAAATACAAAAGGCACAATGCCGACTTAAGTACAAGAAGACTGACTCTTCTTACTGTCTATGTTTTGAACCTTTCCATTGACACTAGTGATAGACTCCCATGCTTCACTTCAGGTTTACTGTACCATTTGGACCTTCTTATTGACGATGAAACACAGAAATTACATCGGAATTAAATACAAAAGGCGCAATGCTGACTTACGTACAAAAAGACTGTCTCTTGTTGCTGACTATGTTTTCAACCATTCCTGGGACACTAGTTATACATTCCGATGCTTCACTTCAGGTTTACTGTATCCCTCTGACGTTCTTAATGTCGATGGAACACAGAATTTGCATCGGAATTGAATAGAAAAGTCACAATGCAGACTTAAGTACAAGAAGACTGACTCTTCTTATTGTCTATGATTTGAACTATTCCTGTGACACTAGTTATAGATTCCGATACTTGACTTCAGGTTTACTGTATCCCTAGGACCTACTTATTGATGATGAAACACAGAAATTGCATCGGAATTTAATACAAAAGGCACAATGCCGCCTCAAGTGCAAGAAGATTGACTCTTCTTCCTGTCTGAGTTTTGAACCATTCTTGTGACACTATTTATAGATTCCGGTGCTTCACTTCATGTTTACTGTAATCCTCTGACCTTCTTATAGACGATGAAACACAGAAATTGCATCGGAATTAAATACAAAGGACACAATGCCGACTTAAGTACAAGAAAACTGACTCTCCTTACTGTCTATGTTTTGAACCATTCCTGTGACACTAGTCATAGATTCCGTTGCTTCACTTCAGGTTTACTGTATCCCTTGGACATTCTTATTGACGATGAAACACAGATATTGCATCGGAATTAAATACAAAACGCACAATGCCGACTTAAGTACAACAAGACTGTATCGTCTTACTGTCTATGTTTTGAACCATTCCTGTGACACTAGTTATAGATTCCGATGCATCACTCCAGGTTTACTGTATCCCTTGGACCTTCTTATTGACGATGAAACACAGAAATTGCACCGGAATTAAATACAAAGGGCACAATACTGACTTAAGTACATGAAGACCGACTCTTCTTACTGACTATGTTTTGTACCATTTCTGTGACACTAGTTATAGATTCCGATACTTCACTTCAGGTTTACTGTATCCCTTGGACCGTCTTATTGAGATGAAACACAGAAATTGCATCGGAATTAAATACAAAAGGCACAATGCCGACTTAAGTACAAGAAGACTGTATCTTCTTACTGTCTATGTTTTGAACCATTCCTGTGACACTAGTTATAGATTCCGATGCTTCACTTCAGGTCTACTGTATCCCTCTGACCTTCGTATTGACGATGAAGCACAGAAATTGCACCGGAATTAAATACAAAAGGCACAATGCCGACTTAAGTACATGAAGAATGACTCTCCTTACTGTCTATGTTTTGAACCATTCCATTGACACAAGTTATTGATTCCGATGCTTCACTCCAGGTTTACTGCATCCCTTGGACCTTCTTATTGACGATGAAACACTGAAATTGCATCGGAATTAAATGGATTAGGCAAAATGGCAACTTAAGTAAAAGAAGATTGACTCTTCTTACTGACTATGCTTTGAACCATTCCTGTGACACTAGTTATAGATTCCGATGCTTCACTTCATGTTTACTGTATCCCTTTGGGCTTCTTATTGACGATGAAACACAGAAATTGCAATGGAATTAAATACAAAAGGCACAATGCCGACTTAAGTACATGAAGAACGACTCTTCTTACTGACTATGTTTTGAACCACTCCTGTGACACTAGTTATAGATTCCGATGCTTCACTTAAGGTTTACTGTATCCCTCTGACCTTCTTATTGACGATGAAGCACAGAAATTGCACCGGAATTAAATACAAATTGCACAATGCCGACTTAAGTACATGAAGAATGACTCTTCTTACTGTCTATGTTTTGAACCATTCCATTGACACAAGTTATTGATTCCGATGCTTCACTGCAGGTTTACTGCATCCCTTGGACCTTCTTATTGACGATGAAACACTGAAATTGCATCGGAATTAAATGGATTAGGCAAAATGGCAACTTAAGTAAAAGAAGATTGACTCTTCTTACTGACTATGCTTTGAACCATTCCTGTGACACTAGTTATAGATTCCGATGCTTCACTTCATGTTTACTGTATCCCTTTGGCCTTCTTATTGACGATGAAACACAGAAATTGCAATGGAATTAAATACAAAAGGCACAATGCCGACTTAAGCACAAGAAGGCTGACTCTTCTTACTATCTGTGTTTTCAACCATTCCATTGACACTTGTTATAGATTCCGATGCTTCACTCCATGTTTACTGCATCCCTTTTACCTTCTTATTGACGATGAAACACAGAAATTGCATCGGAATTAAATGCAAAAGGCACAATGCCGACTTAAGTACATGAAGACCGACTCTTCTTACTGACAATGTTTTGAACCATTCCTGTGACACTAGTTATAGATTCCGATGCTTCACTTCAGGTTTCGTGTATCCCTCTGACCTTCTTATTGACGATGAAACACAGAAATTGCACCGGAATTAAATACAAAAGGCACAATGCTGGCTTAAGTACAAGAAGACTGACTCTTCTTACTGTCTACGTTTTGAACCGTTCCATTGACATTAGTTATAGATTCTGATGCCTCACACCAGGTTTACTGTATCCCTTGGACCTTCTTATTGACGATGACACATAGAAATCGCATCGGAATTAAATACAAAATGCACAATGCCGACTTAAGGACAAGAAGACTGTCTCTTCTTACTGAATATGTTTTGAACCATTCCTGTGACACTAGTTATAGATTCCGATGCTTCACTTCAGTTTTACTGTATCCCACCGACCTTCTTATTGACGATGAAAAACAGGAATTGCACTGGAATTAAATACAAAAGGCACAATGCCGACTTAAGTACATGAAGACTGACTCTTCTTACTGCCTATGTCTTGAACCATTCCTGTGACACTAGTTATAGATTCCGATGCTTCACTTCAGGTCTACTTTATCCCTTGGACCTTCTTATTGGCGACGAAACACAGAAATTACATCGGAATTAAATACAAAAGGCACAATGCCGAACTAAGTACAAGAAGGCTGTATCTTCTTACTGTCTAAGTTTGAACCATTCCTGTGACACTAGTTATAGATTCCGATGCTTCACTCCAGGTTTACTGTATCGCTTCGACCTTCTTTTTGACGATGGAACACAAATATTGCATCAGAATTAAATACAAAAGGCACAATGCCGACTTAAGGGCAAGAAGACTGACTCTTCTTACTGACTACGCTTTGAACCATTCCTGTGACACTAGTTATAGATTCCGATGCTTCACTTCAGGTTTGCTGTATCCCTGTGACCTTGTTGTTGACGATGAATCAGAGAAATTGCACCGGAATTAAATACAAAAGGCACAATGCCGACTTAAGTACAAGAAGACTGACTCTTCTTACTGTCTATGTTTTGAACCTTTCCATTGACACTAGTGATAGACTCCCATGCTTCACTTCAGGTTTACTGTATCATTTGGACCTTCTTATTGACGATGAAACACAGAAATTACATCGGAATTAAATACAAAAGGCGCAATGCTGACTTACGTACAAAAAGACTGTCTCTTGTTACTGACTATGTTTTCAACCATTCCTGGGACACTAGTTATACATTCCGATGCTTCACTTCAGGTTTACTGTATCCCTTCTGACGTTCTTAATGTCGATGGAACACAGAAATTGCATCGGAATTGAATAGAAAAATCACAATGCAGACTTAAGTACAAGAAGACTGACTCTTCTTATTGTCTATGATTTGAACTATTCCTGTGACACTAGTTATAGATTCCGATACTTGACTTCAGGTTTACTGTATCCCTAGGACCTACTTATTGATGATGAAACACAGAAATTGCATCGGAATTTAATACAAAAGGCACAATGCCGCCTCAAGTGCAAGAAGATTGACTCTTCTTGCTGTCTGAGTTTTGAACCATTCTTGTGACACTATTTATAGATTCCGGTGCTTCACTTCATGTTTACTGTAATCCTCTGACCTTCTTATAGACGATGAAACACAGAAATTGCATCGGAATTAAATACAAAGGACACAATGCCGACTTAAGTACAAGAAAACTGACTCTTCTTACTGTCTATGTTTGGAACCATTCCTGTGACACTAGTCATAGATTCCGTTGCTTCACTTCAGGTTTACTGTATCCCATGGACCTTCTTATTGACGATGAAACACAGAAATTGCATCGGAATTAAATACAAAACGCACAATGCCGACTTAAGTACAACAAGACTGTATCGTCTTACTGTCTATGTTTTGAACCATTCCTGTGACACTAGTTATAGATTCCGATGCATCACTCCAGGTTTACTGTATCCCTTGGACCTTCTTATTGACGATGAAACACAGAAATTGCACCGGAATTAAATACAAAGGGCACAATACTGACTTAAGTACATGAAGACCGACTCTTCTTACTGACTATGTTTTGTACCATTTCTGTGACACTAGTTATAGATTCCGATACTTCACTTCAGGTTTACTGTATCCCTTGGACCGTCTTATTGAGATGAAACACAGAAATTGCATCGGAATTAAATACAAAAGGCACAATGCCGACTTAAGTACAAGAAGACTGTATCTTCTTACTGTCTATGTTTTGAACCATTCCTGTGACACTAGTTATAGATTCCGATGCTTCACTTCACGTCTACTGTATCCCTCTGACCTTCGTATTGACGATGAAGCACAGAAATTGCACCGGAATTAAATACAAAAGGCACAATGCCGACTTAAGTACATGAAGAATGACTCTCCTTACTGTCTATGTTTTGAACCATTCCATTGACACAAGTTATTGATTCCGATGCTTCACTCCAGGTTTACTGCATCCCTTGGATCTTCTTATTGACGATGAAACACTGAAATTGCATCGGAATTAAATGGATTAGGCAAAATGGCAACTTAAGTAAAAGAAGATTGACTCTTCTTACTGACTATGCTTTGAACCATTCCTGTGACACTAGTTACAGATTCCGATGCTTCACTTCATGTTTACTGTATCCCTTTGGCCTTCTTATTGACGATGAAACACAGAAATTGCAATGGAATTAAATACAAAAGGCACAATGCCGACTTAAGTACATGAAGAACGACTCTTCTTACTGACTATGTTTTGAACCACTCCTGTGACACTAGTTATAGATTCCGATGCTTCACTTAAGGTTTACTGTATCCCTCTGACCTTCTTATTGACGATGAAGCACAGAAATTGCACCGGAATTAAATACAAAAGGCACAATGCCGACTTAAGTACATGAAGAATGACTCCTCTTACTGTCTATGTTTTGAACCATTCCATTGACACAAGTTATTGATTCCGATGCTTCACTGCAGGTTTACTGCATCCCTTGGACCTTCTTATTGACGATGAAACACTGAAATTGCATCGGAATTAAATGGATTAGGCAAAATGGCAACTTAAGTAAAAGAAGATTGACTCTTCTTACTGACTATGCTTTGAACCATTCCTGTGACACTAGTTATAGATTCCGATGCTTCACTTCATGTTTACTGTATCCCTTTGGCCTTCTTATTGACGATGAAACACAGAAATTGCAATGGAATTAAATACAAAAGGCACAATGCCGACTTAAGCACAAGAAGGCTGACTCTTCTTACTATCTGTGTTTTCAACCATTCCATTGACACTTGTTATAGATTCCGATGCTTCACTCCATGTTTACTGCATCCCTTTTACCTTCTTATTGACGATGAAACACAGAAATTGCATCGGAATTAAATGCAAAAGGCACAATGCCGACTTAAGTACATGAAGACCGACTCTTCTTACTGACAATGTTTTGAACCATTCCTGTGACACTAGTTATAGATTCCGATGCTTCACTTCAGGTTTCGTGTATCCCTCTGACCTTCTTATTGACGATGAAACACAGAAATTGCACCGGAATTAAATACAAAAGGCACAATGCTGGCTTAAGTACAAGAAGACTGACTCTTCTTACTGTCTACGTTTTGGACCGTTCCATTGACATTAGTTATAGATTCTGATGCCTCACACCAGGTTTACTGTATCCCTTGGACCTTCTTATTGACGATGACACATAGAAATCGCATCGGAATTAAATACAAAATGCACAATGCCGACTTAAGGACAAGAAGACTGTCTCTTCTTACTGAATATGTTTTGAACCATTCCTGTGACACTAGTTATAGATTCCGATGCTTCACTTCAGTTTTACTGTATCCCACCGACCTTCTTATTGACGATGAAAAACAGGAATTGCACTGGAATTAAATACAAAAGGCACAATGCCGACTTAAGTACATGAAGACTGACTCTTCTTACTGCCTATGTCTTGAACCATTCCTGTGACACTAGTTATAGATTCCGATGCTTCACTTCAGGTCTACTTTATCCCTTGGACCTTCTTATTGGCGACGAAACACAGAAATTACATCGGAATTAAATACAAAAGGCACAATGCCGAACTAAGTACAAGAAGGCTGTATCTTCTTACTGTCTAAGTTTGAACCATTCCTGTGGCACTAGTTATAGATTCCGATGCTTCACTCCAGGTTTACTGTATCGCTTCGACCTTCTTATTGACGATGGAACACAAATATTGCATCAGAATTAAATACAAAAGGCACAATGCCGACTTAAGGGCAAGAAGACTGACTCTTCTTACTGACTACGCTTTGAACCATTCCTGTGACACTAGTTATAGATTCCGATGCTTCACTTCAGGTTTGCTGTATCCCTGTGACCTTGTTGTTGACGATGAAACAGAGAAATTGCACCGGAATTAAATACAAAAGGCACAATGCCGACTTAAGTACAAGAAGACTGACTCTTCTTACTGTCTATGTTTTGAACCTTTCCATTGACACTAGTGATAGACTCCCATGCTTCACTTCAGGTTTACTGTATCATTTGGACCTTCTTATTGACGATGAAACACAGAAATTACATCGGAATTAAATACAAAAGGCGCAATGCTGACTTACGTACAAGAAGACTGTATCTTCTTACTGTCTATGTTTTGAACCATTCCTGTGACACTAGTTATAGATTCCGATGCTTCACTCCAGGTTTACTGTATCGATTCGACCTTCTTATTGACGATGGAACACAAATATTGCATCAGAATTAAATACAAAAGGCACAATGCCGACTTAAGGGCAAGAAGACTGTCTCTTGTTACTGACTATGTTTTCAACCATTCCTGGGACACTAGTTATACATTCCGATGCTTCACTTCAGGTTTACTGTATCCCTTCTGACGTTCTTAATGTCGATGGAACACAGAAATTGCATCGGAATTGAATAGAAAAGTCACAATGCAGACTTAAGTACAAGAAGACTGACTCTTCTTATTGTCTATGATTTGAACTATTCCTGTGACACTAGTTATAGATTCCGATACTTGACTTCAGGTTTACTGTATCCCTAGGACCTACTTATTGATGATGAAACACAGAAATTGCATCGGAATTTAATACAAAAGGCACAATGCCGCCTCAAGTGCAAGAAGATTGACTCTTCTTGCTGTCTGAGTTTTGAACCATTCTTGTGACACTATTTATAGATTCCGGTGCTTCACTTCATGTTTACTGTAATCCTCTGACCTTCTTATAGACGATGAAACACAGAAATTGCATCGGAAGTAAATACAAAGGGCACAATGCCGACTTAAGTACAAGAAAACTGACTCTTCTAACTGTCTATGTTTGGAACCATTCCTGTGACACTAGTCATAGATTCCGTTGCTTCACTTCAGGTTTACTGTATCCCTTGGACCTTCTTATTGACGATGAAACACAGAAATTGCATCGGAATTAAATACAAAACGCACAATGCCGACTTAAGTACAACAAGACTGTATCGTCTTACTGTCTATGTTTTGAACCATTCCTGTGACACTAGTTATAGATTCCGATGCATCACTCCAGGTTTACTGTATCCCTTGGACCTTCTTATTGACGATGAAACACAGAAATTGCACCGGAATTTAATACAAAGGGCACAATACTGACTTAAGTACATGAAGACCGACTCTTCTTACTGACTATGTTTTGTACCATTTCTGTGACACTAGTTATAGATTCCGATGCTTCACTTCAGGTTTACTGTATCCCTTGGACCGTCTTATTGACGATGAAACACAGAAATTGCATCGGAATTAAATACAAAAGGCACAATGCCGACTTAAGTACAAGAAGACTGTATCTTCTTACTGTCTATGTTTTGAACCATTCCTGTGACACTAGTTATAGATTCCTATGCTTCACTTCAGGTCCACTGTATTCCTCTGACCTTAGTATTGACGATGAAGCACAGAAATTGCACCGGAATCAAATACAAAAGGCACAATGCCGACTTAAGTACATGAAGAATGACTCTTCTTACTGTCTATGTTTTGAACCATTCCATTGACACACGTTATTGATTCCGATGCTTCACTCCAGGTTTACTGCATCCCTTGGACCTTCTTATTGACGATGAAACATTGAAATTGCATCGGAATTAAATGGATTAGGCAAAATGGCAACTTAAGTAAAAGAAGATTGACTCTTCTTACTGACTATGCTTTGAACCATTCCTGTGACACTAGTTATAGATTCCGATGCTTCACTTCATGTTTACTGTATCCCTTTGGCCTTCTTATTGACGATGAAACACAGAAATTGCAATGGAATTAAATACAAAAGGCACAATGCCGACTTAAGTACATGAAGAACGACTCTTCTTACTGACTATGTTTTGAACCACTCCTGTGACACTAGTTATAGATTCCACTGCTTCACTTAAGGTTTACTGTATCCCTCTGACCTTCTTATTGACGATGAAACACAGAAATTGCATCGGAATTAAATACAATAGGTACAATGTCGACTTAAGTACAAGAAGACTGTATCTTCTTACTGTCTATGTTTTGAACCATTCCTGTGACACTAGTTATAGATTCCGATGATTCACTTCAGGTTTACTGTATTCCTCTGACCTTCTTATTGACGATGAAACACAGAAATTGCATCGGAATTAAATACAAAAGGCACAATGCCGACTTAAGTACAAGAAGACTGTATCTTCTGCCTGTCTTTGTTTTGAACCAATCCTGTGACACTAGTTTTAGATTCCGATGCTTCACTTCAGGTTTACTGTATCATTTGGACCTTCTTATTGACGATGAAACACAGAAATTACATTGGAATTAAATACAAAAGGCACAATGCCGACTCAAGTACAAGAAGACTGACTCTTCTTCCTGTCTATGATTTGAACCATTTCTGTGACACTAGTTATAGATTCCGATGCTTCACTTCAGGTCTACTTTATCCCTTGGACCTTCTTATTGGCGACGAAACACAGAAATTACATCGGAATTAAATACAAAAGGCACAATGCCGAACTAAGTACAAGAAGGCTGTATCTTCTTACTGTCTAAGTTTGAACCATTCCTGTGGCACTAGTTATAGATTCCGATGCTTCACTCCAGGTTTACTGTATCGCTTCGACCTTCTTATTGACGATGGAACACAAATATTGCATCAGAATTAAATACAAAAGGCACAATGCCGACTTAAGGGCAAGAAGACTGACTCTTCTTACTGACTACGCTTTGAACCATTCCTGTGACACTAGTTATAGATTCCGATGCTTCACTTCAGGTTTGCTGTATCCCTGTGACCTTGTTGTTGACGATGAAACAGAGAAATTGCACCGGAATTAAATACAAAAGGCACAATGCCGACTTAAGTACAAGAAGACTGACTCTTCTTACTGTCTATGTTTTGAACCTTTCCATTGACACTAGTGATAGACTCCCATGCTTCACTTCAGGTTTACTGTATCATTTGGACCTTCTTATTGACGATGAAACACAGAAATTACATCGGAATTAAATACAAAAGGCGCAATGCTGACTTACGTACAAAAAGACTGTCTCTTGTTACTGACTATGTTTTCAACCATTCCTGGGACACTAGTTATACATTCCGATGCTTCACTTCAGGTTTACTGTATCCCTTCTGACGTTCTTAATGTCGATGGAACACAGAAATTGCATCGGAATTGAATAGAAAAGTCACAATGCAGACTTAAGTACAAGAAGACTGACTCTTCTTATTGTCTATGATTTGAACTATTCCTGTGACACTAGTTATAGATTCCGATACTTGACTTCAGGTTTACTGTATCCCTAGGACCTACTTATTGATGATGAAACACAGAAATTGCATCGGAATTAAATACAAAGGACACAATGCCGACTTAAGTACAAGAAAACTGACTCTTCTTACTGTCTATGTTTGGAACCATTCCTGTGACACTAGTCATAGATTCCGTTGCTTCACTTCAGGTTTACTGTATCCCTTGGACCTTCTTATTGACGATGAAACACAGAAATTGCATCGGAATTAAATACAAAACGCACAATAAAGACTTAAGTACAACAAGACTGTATCGTCTTACTGTCTATGTTTTGAACCATTCCTGTGACACTAGTTATAGATTCCGATGCATCACTCCAGGTTTACTGTATCCCTTGGACCTTCTTATTGACGATGAAACACAGAAATTGCACCGGAATTTAATACAAAGGGCACAATACTGACTTAAGTACATGAAGACCGACTCTTCTTACTGACTATGTTTTGTACCATTTCTGTGACACTAGTTATAGATTCCGATGCTTCACTTCAGGTTTACTGTATCCCTTGGACCGTCTTATTGACGATGAAACACAGAAATTGCATCGGAATTAAATACAAAAGGCACAATGCCGACTTAAGTACAAGAAGACTGTATCTTCTTACTGTCTATGTTTTGAACCATTCCTGTGACACTAGTTATAGATTCCTATGCTTCACTTCAGGTCTACTGTATTCCTCTGACCTTAGTATTGACGATGAAGCACAGAAATTGCACCGGAATCAAATACAAAAGGCACAATGCCGACTTAAGTACATGAAGAATGACTCTTCTTACTGTCTATGTTTTGAACCATTCCATTGACACAAGTTATTGATTCCGATGCTTCACTCCAGGTTTACAGCATCCCTTGGACCTTCTTATTGACGATGAAACACTGAAATTGCATCGGAATTAAATGGATTAGGCAAAATGGCAACTTAAGTAAAAGAAGATTGACTCTTCTTACTGACTATGCTTTGAACCATTCCTGTGACACTAGTTATAGATTACGATGCTTCACTTTATGTTTACTGTATCCCTTTGGCCTTCTTATTGACGATGAAACACAGAAATTGCAATGGAATTAAATACAAAAGGCACAATGCCGACTTAAGTACATGAAGAACGACTCTTCTTACTGACTATGTTTTGTACCACTCCTGTGACACTAGTTATAGATTCCACTGCTTCACTTAAGGTTTACTGTATCCCTCTGACCTTCTTATTGACGATGAAACACAGAAATTGCATCGGAATTAAATACAATAGGTACAATGTCGACTTAAGTACAAGAAGACTGTATCTTCTTACTGTCTATGTTTTGAACCATTCCTGTGACACTAGTTATAGATTCCGATGATTCACTTCAGGTTTACTGTATTCCTCTGACCTTCTTATTGACGATGAAACACAGAAATTGCATCGGAATTAAATACAAAAGGCACAATGCCGACTTAAGTACAAGAAGACTGTATCTTCTGCCTGTCTATGTTTTGAACCAATCCTGTGACACTAGTTTTAGATTCCGATGCTTCACTTCAGGTTTACTGTATCATTTGGACCTTCTTATTGACGATGAAACACAGAAATTACATCGGAATTAAATACAAAAGGCACAATGCCGACTCAAGTACAAGAAGACTGACTCTTCTTCCTGTCTATGTTTTGAACCATTTCTGTGACACTAGTTTTAGATTCCGATGCTTCACTTCAGGTTTACTGTATCCCTTGGACCTTCTTATTGAAGATGGAACACAGAAATTGCATAGGAATTAAATACAATAGGTACAATGTCGACTTAAGCACAAGAAGACTGTATCTTCTTACTGTCTACGTTTTGAACCATTCCTGTGACACTAGTTATAGATTCTGATGCTTCACTCCAGGTTTACTGTACCCCTTGGACCTTCTTATTGACGATGAAACACAGGAACTGCACCGGAATGAAATACAAAGGCACAATAACGACTTAAGTACATGAAGACTGACTCTTCTTACTGACTATGTTTTAAACCATTCCTGTGACAGTAGTTATCGATTCCAACGCTTCACTTCAGGTTTACTGTATCCCTTGGACCTTCTTATTGACGATGAAACACAGAAATTGCATCGGAATTAAATACAAAGGCACAATGCCGACTTAAGTACATGAAGACCGACTCTTCTTACTGACTATGATTTGAACCATTCCTGTGACACTAGTTATAGATTCCTATGCTTCACTCCAGGTTTACTGTATCCCTTGGACCTTCTTATTGACGATGAAACACAGAAATTGCTTCGGAATTAAATACAAAAGGCACAATGCCGATTTAAGTACTATCTGTGTTTTGAACCTTTCCTGTGACACTAGTTATAGATGCCGATGCCTCACTCCAGGTTTACTGTATCTTTCGGACCTTCTTATTGACGATGAAACACAGAAATTGCATCGGAATTAAGTACAAGGGCACAATGCCGACTTAAGTACATGAAGACCGACTCTTCTTACTGACTATGTTTTGAACCATTCCTGTGACACTAGTTATAGATTCCGATGCTTCACTCCAGGATTACTGTATCCCTTGGACCTTCTTATTGACGATGAAACACAGAAATTGCACCGGAATGAAATACAAAGACACAATAACGACTTAACTACATGAAGACTGACTCTTCTTACTGACTATGTTTTGAACCATTCCTGTGACACTAGTTATAGGTTCCGATGCTTCACTTCAGGTTTACTGTATTCCTCTGACCTTATTATTGATGATGAAACACAGAAATTGCATCGGAATTAAATTGAAAATGGCACAATGCTGCCTTAAGTACAAAAAGACTGACTCTTCTTACTGACTATGCTTTTAACCATTCCTGTGACACTAGTTATAGATTCCGATGCTTCACTTCAGGTTTACTGTATCCCTCTGACCTTCTTATTGACGATGAAACATAGAAATTGCACCGGAATTAAATGCAAAAGGCACAATGCCGACTTAAGTACAAGAAGGCTGACTCTTCTTACCGTCTATGTTTTGAACCATTCCATTGACACTAGTTATAGATTCCGATGCTTCACTCCAGGTTTACTGCGTCCCTTTCACCATCTTATTGCCGATGAAACACAGAAATTGCATCGGAATTAAATACAATAGGTACAATGTCGACTTAAGCACAAGAAGACTGTATCTTCTTACTGTCTATGTTTTGAACCATTCCTGTGACACTAGTTATAGATTCTGATGCTTCACTCCAGGTTTATTGTACCCCTTGGACCTTCTTATTGACGATGAAACACAGAAACTGCACCGGAATGAAATACAAAGGCACAACAACGACTTAAGTACATGAAGACTGACTCTTCTTACTGACTATGTTTTAAACCATTCCTGTGACACTAGTTATAGATTCCAACGCTTCACTTCAGGTTTACTGTATCCCTTGGACCTGCTTATTGACGATGAAACACAGAAATTGCATCGGAATTAAATACAAAGGCACAATGCCGACTTAAGTACATGAAGACCGACTCTTCTTACTGACTATGATTTGAACCATTCCTGTGACACTAGTTATAGATTCCGATGCTTCACTTCAGGTTTACTGTATCCCTTGGACCTTCTTATTGACGATGAAACACAGAAATTGCTTCGGAATTAAATACAAAAGGCACAATGCCGATTTTAGTACTGTCTGTGTTTTGAACCTTTCCTGTGACACTAGTTATAGATGCCGATGCTTCACTCCAGGTTTACTGTACCCCTTGGACCTTCTTATTGACGATGAAACACAGAAACTGCACCGGAATGAAACACAAAGGCACAATAACGACTTAAGTACATGAAGACTGACTCTTATTACTGACTATGTTTTGAACCATTCCTGTGACACTATTTATAGATTCCGATGCTTCACTTCAGGTTTACTGTATTCCTCTGACCTTATTATGGACGATGAAACACAGAAATTGCATCGGAATTAAATTGAAAATGGCACAATGCTGCCTTAATTACAAAATGACTGACTCTTCTTACTGTCTATGTTTTGAACCATTCCTGTGACAGTAGTTATAGATTCCGATGCTCCACTTCAGGTTTACTGTATCCCTTGGACCATCTTATTGACGATGAGACACAGAAATTGCATCGGAATTAAATACAAAAGGCACAATGCCGACTTAAGTACATGAAGACCGACTCTTCTTACTGTCTATGTTTTGAACCATTCCTGTGACACTAGTTATAGATTCCGATGCTTCACTCCAGGTTTACTGTACCCCTTGGACCTTCTTATTGACGATGAAACACAGAAACTGCACCGGAATGAAACACAAAGGCACAATAACGACTTAAGTACATGAAGACTGACTCTTATTACTGACTATGTTTTGAACCATTCCTGTGACACTATTTATAGATTCCGATGCTTCACTTCAGGTTTACTGTATCCCTTGGACCTTCTTATTGACGATGAAACACAGAAATTGCATCGGAATTAAATACAAAGGCACAATGCCGACCTAAGTACATGAAGACCGACTCTTCTTACTGACTATGTTTTGAACTATTCCAGTGACACTAGTTATAGATTCCGATGCTTCACTTCAGGTTTACTGTATCCCTTGGACCTTCTTATTGACGATGAAACACAGATTGCTTCGGAATTAAATGCAAAAGGCACAATGCCGATTTAAGTACTATCTGTGTTTTGAACCTTTCCTGTGACTCTAGTTATAGATGCCGATGCTTCACTTCAGGTTTACTGTATCTCTTGGACCTTCTTATTGACGATGAAACACAGAAATTACATCGGAATTAAATACAAAGGCACAATGCCGAATTAAGTACATGAAGACCTACTCTTCTTACTGACTATGTATTGAACCATTCCTGTGACACTAGTTATAGATTACGATGCTTCACTCCAGGTTTACTGCATCCCTTGGACCTTCTTATTGCCGATGAAACACAGAAATTGCATCGGAATGAAAAACAAAAGGAACAATGCCGACTTAAGTACAACAAGTCTGTATCTTCTTACTGACTATGTTTTGACCATTCCTGTGACACTAGTTATAGATTCCGATGCTTCGCTTCAGGTATACTGTATCCCTTGGACCTTCTTATTGACGATGAAACACAGAAATTGCATCGGAATTAAATACAAAAGTCACAATGCCGACTTAAGTACAAGAAGACTGTATCATCTTACTGTCTATGTTTTGAACCATTCCTGTGACACTAGTTATAGATTCCGATGCTTCACTTCAGGTTTACTGTATCCCTCTGACCTTCTTATTGACGATGAAACATAGAAATTGCACCGGAATTAAATGCAAAAGGCACAATGCCGACTTAAGTACAAGAAGGCTGACTCTTCTTACTGTCTATGTTTTGAACCATTCCATTGACACTAGTTATAGATTCCGATGCTTCACTCAAGGTTTACTGCGTCCCTTTTACCATCTTATTGACGATGAAACACTGAAATTGCATCGGAATTAAATAGATTAGGCAAAATGCCGACTTAAGGACAAGAAGACTGACTCTTCTTACTGTCTATGTTTGAACAATTCCTGTTACACTAGTTATAGATTGCGACGCTTCACTTCAGGTTTACTGTACCCCTTGAACCATCTCATTGGCGATGAAACACAGAAGTTGCGTCGGAATTAAATACAAAAGGCACAATGCCGACTTAAGTACAAGAAGACTGACTCTTCTTACAGATTATGCTTTGAACCATTCCTGGGACACTAGTTATAGATTCCGATGCTTCACTTCAGGTTTACTGTACCCTGTGGACGTTCTTGTTGACGATGAAAGACAGAAATTGCGTCGGAATTAAATACAAAAGGCACAATGCCGACTTAAGTACAACAAGACCGTATCTTCTTACTGTCTATGTTTTGAACCATTCCTGTGACACTAGTTATAGATTCCGATGCTTCACTCCAGGTTTACTGTATCCCTTGGACCTTCTTATTGACGATGAAACACAGAAATCGCATCGGAATTAAATACAAAATGCACAATGCCGACTTAAGGACAACTGAATATGTTTTGAACCATTCCTGTGACACTAGTTATAGATTCCGATGCTTCACTTCAGTTTTACTGTATCCCACTGACCTTCTTATTGACGATGAATAACAGGAATTGCACTGGAATTAAATACAAAAGGCACAATGCCGACTTAAGTACAAGAAGACTGACTCTTGTTACTGTCTATGTCTTGAACCATTCCTGTGACACTAGTTATAGATTCCGATGCTTCACTTCAGGTTTACTGTATCATTTGGACCTTCTTATTGACGATGAAACACAGAAATTACATCGGAATTAAATACAAAATGCGCAATGCTGACTTACGTACAAAAAGACTGTCTCTTGTTACTGACTATGTTTACAACCATTCCTGTGACACTACTTATAGATTCCGATGCTTCACTTCAGGTTTACTGTATCCCTCTGACCTTCTTATTGTCGATGGAACACAGAAATTGCATCGGAATTAAATAGAAAAGGCACAATGCCGACTTAAGTACAAGAAGACTGACTCTTCTAATCTCTCTATGTTTCGAACCATTCCTGTGATACTAGTTATAGATTCCGATACTTGACTTCAGGTTTACTGTATCCCTAGGACCTACTTATTGATGATGATACACAGAAATTGCATCGGAACTTAATACAAAAGGCACAATGCCGCCTCAAGTACAAGAAGACTGACTCTTCTTCCTGTCTATGTTTTGAACCATTCCTGTGACACTAGTCATAGATTCCGTTGCTTCACTTCAGGTTTACTGTATCCCTTGGACCTTCTTATTGACGATGAAACACAGAAATTGCATCGGAATTAAATACAAAGGCACAATGCCGACTTAAGTACATGAAGACCGACTCTTCTTACTGACTATGATTTGAACCATTCCTGTGACACTAGTTATAGATTCCTATGCTTCACTCCAGGTTTACTGTATCCCTTGGACCTTCTTATTGACGATGAAACACAGAAATTGCTTCGGAATTAAATACAAAAGGCACAATGCCGATTTAAGTACTATCTGTGTTTTGAACCTTTCCTGTGACACTAGTTATAGATGCCGATGCCTCACTCCAGGTTTACTGTATCTTTCGGACCTTCTTATTGACGATGAAACACAGAAATTGCATCGGAATTAAGTACAAGGGCACAATGCCGACTTAAGTACATGAAGACCGACTCTTCTTACTGACTATGTTTTGAACCATTCCTGTGACACTAGTTATAGATTCCGATGCTTCACTCCAGGATTACTGTATCCCTTGGACCTTCTTATTGACGATGAAACATAGAAATTGCACCGGAATGAAATACAAAGACACAATAACGACTTAACTACATGAAGACTGACTCTTCTTACTGACTATGTTTTGAACCATTCCTGTGACACTAGTTATAGGTTCCGATGCTTCACTTCAGGTTTACTGTATTCCTCTGACCTTATTATTGACGATGAAACACAGAAATTGCATCGGAATTAAATTGAAAATGGCACAATGCTGCCTTAAGTACAAAAAGACTGACTCTTCTTACTGACTATGCTTTTAACCATTCCTGTGACACTAGTTATAGATTCCGATGCTTCACTTCAGGTTTACTGTATCCCTCTGACCTTCTTATTGACGATGAAACATAGAAATTGCACCGGAATTAAATGCAAAAGGCACAATGCCGACTTAAGTACAAGAAGGCTGACTCTTCTTACTGTCTATGTTTTGAACCATTCCATTGACACTAGTTATAGATTCCGATGCTTCACTCCAGGATTACTGCGTCCCTTTCACCATCTTATTGCCGATGAAACACAGAAATTGCATCGGAATTAAATACAATAGGTACAATGTCGACTTAAGCACAAGAAGACTGTATCTTCTTACTGTCTATGTTTTGAACCATTCCTGTGACACTAGTTATAGATTCTGATGCTTCACTCCAGGTTTATTGTACCCCTTGGACCTTCTTATTGACGATGAAACACAGAAACTGCACCGGAATGAAATACAAAGGCACAACAACGACTTAAGTACATGAAGACTGACTCTTCTTACTGACTATGTTTTAAACCATTCCTGTGACACTAGTTATAGATTCCAACGCTTCACTTCAGGTTTACTGTATCCCTTGGACCTTCTTATTGACGATGAAACACAGAAATTGCATCGGAATTAAATACAAAGGCACAATGCCGACTTAAGTACATGAAGACCGACTCTTCTTACTGACTATGATTTGAACCATTCCTGTGACACTAGTTATAGATTCCGATGCTTCACTTCAGGTTTACTGTAACCCTTGGACCTTCTTATTGACGATGAAACACAGAAATTGCTTCGGAATTAAATACAAAAGGCACAATGCCGATTTTAGTACTGTCTGTGTTTTGAACCTTTCCTGTGACACTAGTTATAGATGCCGATGCTTCACTCCAGGTTTACTGTATCTTTCGGACCTTCTTATTGACCATGAAACACAGAAATTGCATCGGAATTAAATACAAGGGCACAATGCCGACTTAAGTACATGAAGACCGACTCTTCTTACTGACTATGTTTTGAACCATTCCTGTGACACTAGTTACAGATTCCGATGCTTCACTCCAGGTTTACTGTATCCCTTGGACCTTCTTATTGACGATGAAACACAGAAATTGCACCGGAATGAAATACAAAGGCACAATAACGACTTAACTACATGAAGACTGACTCTTCTTACTGACTATGTTTAGAACCATTCCTGTGACACTAGTTATAGGTTCCGATGCTTCACTTCAGGTTTACTGTATTCCTCTGACCTTATTATTGACGATGAAACACAGAAATTGCATCGGAATTAAATTGAAAATGGCACAATGCTGCCTTAATTACAAAATGACTGACTCTTCTTACTGTCTATGTTTTGAACCATTCCTGTGACAGTAGTTATAGATTCCGATGCTCCACTTCAGGTTTACTGTATCCCTTGGACCATCTTATTGACGATGAGACACAGAAATTGCATCGGAATTAAATACAAAAGGCACAATGCCGACTTAAGTACATGAAGACCGACTCTTCTTACTGTCTATGTTTTGAACCATTCCTGTGACACTAGTTATAGATTCCGATGCTTCACTCCAGGTTTACTGCACCCCTTGGACCTTCTTATTGACGATGAAACACAGAAACTGCACCGGAATGAAACACAAAGGCACAATAACGACTTAAGTACATGAAGACTGACTCTTATTACTGACTTTGTTTTGAACCATTCCTGTGACACTATTTATAGATTCCGATGCTTCACTTCAGGTTTACTGTATCCCTTGGACCTTCTTATTGACGATGAAACACAGAAATTGCATCGGAATTAAATACAAAGGCACAATGCCGACTTAAGTACATGAAGACCGACTCTTCTTACTGACTATGTTTTGAACCATTCCTGTGACACTAGTTATAGATTCCGATGCTTCACTTCAGGTTTACTGTATCCCTTGGACCTTCTTATTGACGATGAAACACAGATTGCTTCGGAATTAAATGCAAAAGGCACAATGCCGATTTAAGTACTATCTGTGTTTTGAACCTTTCCTGTGACTCTAGTTATAGATGCCGATGCTTCACTTCAGGTTTACTGTATCTCTTGGACCTTCTTATTGACGATGAAACACAGAAATTACATCGGAATTAAATACAATGGCACAATGCCGAATTAAGTACATGAAGACCTACTCTTCTTACTGACTATGTATTGAACCATTCCTGTGACACTAGTTATAGATTCCGATGCTTCACTCCAGGTTTACTGCATCCCTTGGACCTTCTTATTGCCGATGAAACACAGAAATTGCATCGGAATGAAAAACAAAAGGAACAATGCCGACTTAAGTACAACAAGTCTGTATCTTCTTACTGACTATGTTTTGACCATTCCTGTGACACTAGTTATAGATTCCGATGCTTCGCTTCAGGTATACTGTATCCCTTGGACCTTCTTATTGACGATGAAACACAGAAATTGCATCGGAATTAAATACAAAAGTCACAATGCCGACTTAAGTACAAGAAGACTGTATCATCTTACTGTCTATGTTTTGAACCATTCCTGTGACACTAGTTATAGATTCCGATGCTTCACTTCAGGTTTACTGAATTCCTCTGACCTTCTTATTGACGATGAAACATAGAAATTGCACCGGAATTAAATGCAAAAGGCACAATGCCGAATTAAGTACAAGAAGGCTGACTCTTCTTACTGTCTATGTTTTGAACCATT
This sequence comes from Schistocerca americana, assembly GCF_021461395.2. NCBI lineage: Eukaryota > Metazoa > Arthropoda > Insecta > Orthoptera > Acrididae > Schistocerca > Schistocerca americana. The sequence goes on along the minus strand of NW_025726192.1, from coordinate 1,456,084 downwards.
CCATTGACACTAGTTATAGATTCCGATGCTTCACTCCAGGTTTACTGCGTCCCTTTTACCATCTTATTGACGATGAAACACTGAAATTGCATCGGAATTAAATAGATTAGGCAAAATGCCGACTTAAGGACAAGAAGACTGACTCTTCTTACTGTCTATGTTTGAACCATTCCTGTTACACTAGTTATAGATTGCGACGCTTCACTTCAGGTTTACTGTACCCCTTGAACCATCTCATTGGCGATGAAACACAGAAGTTGCGTCGGAATTAAATACAAAAGGCACAATGCCGACTTAAGTACAAGAAGACTGACTCTTCTTACAGATTATGCTTTGAACCATTCCTGGGACACTAGTTATAGATTCCGATGCTTCACTTCAGGTTTACTGTACCCTGTGGACCTTCTTGTTGACGATGAAAGACAGAAATTGCGTCGGAATTAAATACAAAAGGCACAATGCCGACTTAAGTACAACAAGACCGTATCTTCTTACTGTCTATGTTTTGAACCATTCCTGTGACACTAGTTATAGATTCCGATGCTTCACTCCAGGTTTACTGTATCCCTTGGACCTTCTTATTGACGATGAAACACAGAAATCGCATCGGAATTAAATACAAAATGCACAATGCCGACTTAAGGACAACTGAATATGTTTTGAACCATTCCTGTGACACTAGTTATAGATTCCGATGCTTCACTTCAGTTTTACTGTATCCCACTGACTTTCTTATTGACGATGAATAACAGGAATTGCACTGGAATTAAATACAAAAGGCACAATGCCGACTTAAGTACAAGAAGACTGACTCTTGTTACTGTCTATGTCTTGAACCATTCCTGTGACACTAGTTATAGATTCCGATGCTTCACTTCAGGTTTACTGTATCATTTGGACCTTCTTATTGACGATGAAACACAGAAATTACATCGGAATTAAATACAAAATGCGCAATGCTGACTTACGTACAAAAAGACTGTCTCTTGTTACTGACTATGTTTTCAACCATTCCTGTGACACTACTTATAGATTCCGATGCTTCACTTCAGGTTTACTGTATCCCTCTGACCTTCTTATTGTCGATGGAACACAGAAATTGCATCGGAATTAAATAGAAAAGGCACAATGCCGACTTAAGTACAAGAAGACTGACTCTTCTAATCTCTCTATGTTTCGAACCATTCCTGTGATACTAGTTATAGATTCCGATACTTGACTTCAGGTTTACTGTATCCCTAGGACCTACTTATTGATGATGATACACAGAAATTGCATCGGAACTTAATACAAAAGGCACAATGCCGCCTCAAGTACAAGAAGACTGACTCTTCTTCCTGTCTATGTTTTGAACCATTCCTGTGACACTAGTCATAGATTCCGTTGCTTCACTTCAGGTTTACTGTATCCCTTGGACCTTCTTATTGACGATGAAACACAGAAATTGCATCGGAATTAAACACAAAAGGCACAATGCCGACTTAAGTACAACAAGACTGTATCGTCTTACTGTCTATGCTTTGAACAATTCCTGTGACACTAGTTATAGATTCTGATGCTTCACTCCAGGTTTACTGTATCCCTTGGACCTTCTTATTGACGATGAAACACAGAAATTGCATCGGAATTAAATACAAAAGGCACAATGCCGACTTCAGGATAAGAAGACTGACTTGTCTTACTGACTATTATTTGAACCATTCCTGTGACACTAGTTATAGATTCCGATGCTTCACTTCAGGGTTACTGTATCCCTTTGACCTTCATATTGACAATGAAACACAGAAATTGCACCGGAATTAAATACAAAAGGCACAATACTGACTTAAGTACATGAAGACCGACTCTTCTTACTGACTATGTTTTGTACCATTCATGTGACACTAGTTATAGATTCCGATGCTTCACTTCAGGTTTGCTGTATCCCTTGGACCTTCTTATTGACGATGAAACACAGAAATTGCATCGGAATTAAATACAAAAGGCACAATGCCGACTTAAGTACAAGAAGACTGTATCATCTTACTGTCTACGTTTTGAACCATTCCTGTGACACTAGTTATAGATTCCGATGCTTCACTTCAGGTTTACTGTATCCCTATGACCTTCTTATTGACGATGAAACACAGAAATTGCACCGGAATTAAATACAAAAGGCACAAAGCCGACTTAAGTACATGAAGAATGACTCTTCTTACTGTCTATGCTTTTAACCATTCCATTGACACAAGTTATTGATTCCGATGCTTCACTCCAGGTTTACTGCATCCTTTGGACCTTCTTATTGACGATGAAACACTGAAATTGCATCGGAATTAAATAGATTAGGCAAAATGGCAACTTCAGTAAAAGAAGATTGACTCTTCTTACTGACTATGCTTTGAACCATTCCTGTGACACTAGTTATAGATTCCGATGCTTCACTTCATGTTTACTGTATCACTTTTACCTTCTTATTCACGATGAAACACAGAAATTGCAATGGAATTAAATACAAAAGGCACAAAGCCGACTTAAGTCCATGAAGACTGACTCTTCTTACTGACTATGCTTTGAACCATTCCTGTGACACTAGTTATAGATTCCGATGCTTCAATTCAGGTTTACTGTATCCCTTGGACCTTCTTATTGACGATGAAACACAGAAATTGCATCGGAATTAAATACAAAAGGCACAATTCCGACTTAAGTACATGAAGAACGACTCTTCTTACTGACTATGTTTTGAAACACTCCAGTGACACTAGTTATAGATTCCGATGCTTCACTTCAGGTTTACTGTATCCCTCTGACCTTCTTATTGACGATGAAACACAGAAATTGCATCGGAATTAAATACAAAAGGCACAATGCCGACTTAAGTACAAGAAGACTGTATCTTCTTCCTGTCTATGTTTTGAACCAATCCTGTGACACTAGGTATTGATTCCGATGCTTCACTCCAGGTTTACTGTATCCTTGGAACTTCTTATTGACGAAGAAACACAGAAATAGCATCGGAATTAAATACAATAGGCACAACGCCGACTTAAGGACAAGAAGACTGACTCTTCTTACTGACTATGTTTTGAACCATTCCTGTGACACTAGTTTTAGATTCCGATTTTTCACTTCAGGTTTACTGTATCATTTGGACCCTCTTATTGACGATGAAACACAGAAATTACATCGGAATTAAATACAAAAGGCACACTGCCGACTCAAGTACAAGAAGACTGACTCTTCTTCCTGTCTATGTTTTGAACTATTCCTGTGACACTAGTTATAGATTCCGATGCTTCACTTCAGGTTTACTGTATTCCTCTGACCTTCTTATTGACGATGAAACACAGAAATTGCATCGGAATTAAATACAAAAGGCACAATGCCGACTTAAGTACAAGAAGACTTACTCTTCTTACTGACTATGTTTTGAACCATCCTGTGACACTAGTTATAGATTCCGATGCTTCACTTCAGGTTTACTGTATCCCTTGGACCTTCTTATTGACGATGAAACATAGAAACTGCACCGGAATGAAATACAAAGGCACAATAACGACTTAAGTACATGAAGACCGACTCTTCTTACTGACTACGTTTTGAACCATTCCTTTGACACTAGTTATAGATTCCGATGCTTCACTTCAGGTTTGCTGTATCCCCTGGACCTTCTTATTGACGATGATACACAGAAATTGCTTCGGAATTAAATACAAAAGGCACAATGCCGATTTAAGTACTGTCTGTGTTTTGAACCTTTCCTGTGACACTAGTTATAGATTCCGATGCTTCACTTCAGGTTTACTGTATCCCTTGGACCTTCTTATTGACGATGAAACACAGAAATTGCATCGGAATTAAATACAAAATTCACAATGCCGACTTAAGTACAAGAAGACTGTATCTTCTTACTGTCTATGTTTTGAACCATTCCTGTGACACTAGTTATAGATTCCGATGCTTCACTTCAGTTTTACTGTATCCCTCTGACCTTCTTATTGACGAAGAAACACAGAAATTGCACCGGAATTTAATACAAAAGGCACAATGCCGACTTAAGTACACGAAGAATGACTCTTCTTAAAGTCTATTTTTTGAACGATTCCATTGACACAAGTTATTGATTCCGATGCTTCACTCCAGGTGTACTGCATCCCTTGGACCTTCTTCATGACGATGAAACACTGAAATTGCATCGGAATTAAATAGATTAGGCAAAATGGCAACTTAAGTAAAGGAAGATTGACTCTTCTTACTGACTATGCTTTGAACCATTCCTGTGACACTGGTTATAGATTCCGATGCTTCATTTCATGTTTACTGTATCACTTGGACCTTCTTATTGACGATGAAACACAGAAATTGCAATTTAATTAAATACAAAAAGCACAAAGCCGACTTAAGTCCATGAAGACTGACTCTTCTTACTGACTATGCTTTGAACCATTCCTGTGACACTAGTTATAGATTCCGATGCTTCACTTCAGGTTTACTGTATCCCTTGGACCTTCTTATTGACGATGAAACACAGAAATTGCATCGGAATTAAATACAAAAGGCACAATGCCGACTTAAGTACATGAAGAACGACTCTTCTTACTGACTATGTTTTGAACCACTCCTGTGACACTAGTTATAGATTCCGATGCTTCAATTCAGGTTTACTGTATCCCTCTGACCTTCTTATTGAGGATGAAACACAGAAATTGCATCGGAATTAGATACAAAAGGCACAATGCCGACTTAAGTACAAGAAGACTGTATCTTCTTCCTGTCTATGTTTTGAACCAATCCTGTGATACTAGTTATTGATTCCGAAGCTTCACTCCAGGTTTACTGTATCCTTGGAGCTTCTTATTGACGAACAAACACAGAAATAGCATCGGAATTAAATACAATAGGCACAACGCCGACTTAAAGACAAGAAGACTGACTCTTCTTACTGACTATGCTTTGAACCATTCCTGTGACACTAGTTATAGATTCCGATGCTTCGCTTCAGGTTTACTGTATCCCTTGGACCTTCTTATTGACGATGAAACACAGAAATTGCATCGGAATTAAATACAAAAGGCACAATGCCGACTTAAGTACAAGAAGACTGACTCTTCTTACTGACTATGTTTTGAACCATTCCTGTGACACTAGTTTTAGATTCCGATGCTTCACTTCAGGTTTACTGTATCATTTGGACCCTCTTATTGACGATGAAACACAGAAATTACATCGGAATTAAATACAAAGGCACAATGCCGAATTAAGTACATGAAGACCTACTCTTCTTACTGACTATGTATTGAACCATTCCTGTGACACTAGTTATAGATTCCGATGCTTCACTCCAGGTTTACTGCATCCCTTGGACCTTCTTATTGCCGATGAAACACAGAAATTGCATCGGAATGAAAAACAAAAGGAACAATGCCGACTTAAGTACAACAAGTCTGTATCTTCTTACTGACTATGTTTTGACCATTCCTGTGACACTAGTTATAGATTCCGATGCTTCGCTTCAGGTATACTGTATCCCTTGGACCTTCTTATTGACGATGAAACACAGAAATTGCATCGGAATTAAATACAAAAGTCACAATGCCGACTTAAGTACAAGAAGACTGTATCATCTTACTGTCTATGTTTTGAACCATTCCTGTGACACTAGTTATAGATTCCGATGCTTCACTTCAGGTTTACTGAATTCCTCTGACCTTCTTATTGACGATGAAACACAGAAATTGCATCGGAATTATATACAAAGGCACAATGCCGACTTAAGTACATGAAGACCGACTCTTCTTACTGACTATGTTTTGAACCATTCCCGTGACACTAGTTATAGATTCCGATGCTTCACTTCAGGTTTACTGTATCCCTTCGACCTTCTTATTGACGATGATACACAGAAATTGCTTCGGAATTAAATACAAAAGGCACAATGCCGATTTAAGTACTGTCTGTGTTTTGAACCTTTCCTGTGACACTAGTTATAGAATCCGATGCTTCACTCCAGGTTTACTGTATCTCTTGGACCTTCTTATTGACGATGAAACACAGAAATTGCATCGGAATTTAATACAAAAGGCACAATGCCGACTCAAGTACATGAAGACTGACTCTTCTTCCTGTCTATGTTTTGAACCATTTCTGTGACACTAGTTATAGACTCCGATGCTTCACTTCAGGTTTACTGTATTCCTCTGACCCTCTTATTGACGATGAAACACAGAAATTGCGTCGGAATTAAATACAAAAGGCACAATGCCGACTTAAGTACAAGAAGACTGACTCTTCTTACTGTCTATGTTTTGAACCATCCTGTGACACTAGATATAGATTCCGATGCTTCACTTCAGGTTTACTGTATCCCTTGGACCTTCTTATTGACGATGAAACACAGAAATTGCATCGGAATTAAACACAAGGGGCACAATGCCGGCTTAAGGACAAGAAGACTGTATCTTCTAACTGTCTATGTTTTGAACCATTCCTGTGACACTAGTTATAGATTCCGATGCTTCACTCCAGGTTTACTGTATCCCTTGGACCTTTTTATTGACGATGAAACACAGAATTTGCACCGGAATGAAATACAAAAAGCACAATAACGACTTAAGTACAAGAAGACTGACTCTTCTTACTGACTATTATTTGAACCATTCCTGTTACACTAGTTATAGATTCCGATGCTTCACTTCAGGTTTACTGTATCCCTTGGACCTTCTTATTGACGATGAAACACAGAAATTGCATCGGAATTATATACAAAGGCACAATGCTGACTTAAGCACATGAAGACCGACTCTTCTTACTGACTATGTTTTGAACCATTCCCGTGACACTAGTTATAGATTCCGATGCTTCACTTCAGGTTTACAGTATCCATTGGACCTTCTTATTGACGATGAAACACAGAAATTGCTTCAGAATTAAATACAAAAGGCACAATGCCGACTTAAGGACAAGAAGCCTGACTCTTCTTTCTGACTATGTTTTGAACCATTCCTGTGACACTAGTTATAGATTCCGATGCTTCACTTCAGGTTTACTGTATTCCTCTGACCTTCTTATTGACGGTGAAACACAGAAATTGCATCGGAATTAAATACAAAAGGCACAATGCCGACTTAAGTACAAGAAGACTGACTCTTCTTACTGTCTATGTTTGGAACCATCCTGTGACACTAGTTATAGATTCCGATGCTTCACTTCAGGTTTACTGTTTCCCTTGGACCTTCTTATTGACGATGAAACACAGAAAATGCATCGGATTTAAACACAAGGGGCACAATGCCGGCTTAAGTACAAGAAGACTGTATCTTCTAACTGTCTATGTTTTGAACCATTCCTGTGACACTAGTTATGGATTCCGATGCTTCACTCATGGTTTACTGTATCCCTTGTACCTTCTTATTGACGATGAAACACAGAATTTGCACCGGAATGAAATACAAAAGGCACAATAGCGACTTAAGTACAAGAAGACTGACTCTTCTTACTGACTATTATTTGAACCATTCCTGTGACACTAGTTATAGATTCCGATGCTTGACTTCAGGTTTACTGTAGCCCTAGGACCTTCTTATTGACGATGAAACACAGAAATTGCATCGGAATTTAATACAAAAGGCACAATGCCGACTCAAGTACAAGAAGACTGACTCTTCTTCCTGTCTATGTTTTGAACCATTCCTGTGACACTAGTTATAGATTCCGATGCTTCACTTCAGTTTTACTGAATTCCTCTGACCTTCTTATTGACGATGAAACACAGAAATTGCATCGGAATTATATACAAAGGCACAATGCCGACTTAAGTACATGAAGACCGACTCTTTTTACTGACTATGTTTTGAACCATTCCCGTGACACTAGTTATAGATTCCGATGCTTCACTTCAGGTTTACTGTATCCCTTGGACCTTCTTATTGACGATGATACACAGAAATTGCTTCGGAATTAAATACAAAAGGCACAATGCCGATTTAAGTACTGTCTGTGTTTTGAACCTTTCCTGTGACACTAGTTATAGAATCCGATGCTTCACTCCAGGTTTACTGTATCTCTTGGACCTTCTTATTGACGATGAAACACAGAAATTGCATCGGAATTAAATACAAAGGCACAATGCCGACTTAAGGACAAGAAGACGGACTCTTCTTTCTGACTATGTTTTGAACCATTTCTGTGACACTAGTTATAGATTCCGATGCTTCACTTCAGGTTTATTGTATCCCTCTGACCTTCTTATTGACGATGAAACACAGAAATTGCATCGGAATTAAATACAAAGGCACAATGCCGACTTAAGTACATGAAGACCGACTCTTCTTACTGACTATGTTTTGAACCATTCCTGTGACACTAGTTATAGATTCCGATGCTTCACTTTAGGTTTACTGTATCCATTGGACCTTCTTATTGACGATGAAACACAAAAATTGCTTCGGAATTAAATACAAAAGGCACAATGCCGATTTAAGTACTGTCTATGTTTAGAACCATTCCTGTGACACTAGTTATAGATGCCGATGCTTCACTCCAGGTTTACTGTATCTCTTGGACCTTCATATTGACGATGAAACACAGAAATTGAATCGGAATTAAATACAAAAGCACAATGCCGACTTAAGGACAAGAAGACTGACTCTTCTTACTGACTATGTTTTGAACCATTCCTGTGACACTAGTTATAGATTCCGATGCTTCACTTCAGGTTTATTGTATCCCTCTGACCTTCTTATTGACGATGAAACACAGAAATTGCAGCTGAATTAAATACAAAAGGCACAATGCCGACTTGAGTACATGTGGACTGACTCTTCTTACTGACTATGTTTTGAACCATACCTGTGACACTAGTTATAGATTTCGATGCTACACGCCAGGTTTACTGTATCCCTTGGACCTTCTTATTGACGATGAAACACAGAAATTGCATCGGAATAGAATACAAAAGGCACAATGCCAACTTAAGTACATGTAGACTGACTCTTCTTACTGACTATGTTTTGAACCATTCCTGTGACACTAGTTATACATTCCGATGCTACACTCCAGGTTTACTGTATTCCTCTGACCTTCTTATTGACGATAAATTACAGAAATGGCATCGGAATTAAATAGAAAAGGCACAATGCCGGCTGAAGTACAAGAAGACTGACTCTTATTATTGTCTATGTTTTGAACCATTCCTGTGACACTAGTTATAGATTCCGATGCTTGACTTCAGGTTTACTGTAGCCCTAGGACCTTCTTATTGACGATGAAACACAGAAATTGCATCGGAATTTAATACAAAAGGCACAATGCCGACTCAAGTACAAGAAGACTGACTCTTCTTCCTGTCTATATTTTGAACCATTCCTGTGACACTAGTTATAGATTCCGATGCTTCACTTCAGGTTTACTGAATTCCTCTGACCTTCTTATTGACGATGAAACACAGAAATTGCATCGGAATTATATACAAAGGCACAATGCCGACTTAAGTACATGAAGACCGACTCTTTTTACTGACTATGTTTTGAACCATTCCCGTGACACTAGTTATAGATTCCGATGCTTCACTTCAGGTTTACTGTATCCCTTGGACCTTCTTATTGACGATGATACACAGAAATTGCTTCGGAATTAAATACAAAAGGCACAATGCCGATTTAAGTACTGTCTGTGTTTAGAACCTTTCCTGTGACACTAGTTATAGAATCCGATGCTTCACTCCAGGTTTACTGTATCTCTTGGACCTTCTTATTGACGATGAAACACAGACATTGCATCGGAATTAAATACAAAGGCACAATGCTGACTTAAGTACATGAAGACCGACTCTTCTTACTGACTATGTTTCGAACCACTCCTGTGACACTAGTTATAGATTCCGTTGCTTCACTCCAGGTTTTCTGTATCCCTTGGACCTTCTTATTGACGATGAAACACAGAAATTGCACCGGAATGAAATACAAAGGCACAATAAAGACTTAACTACATGAAGACTGACTCCTCTTACTGACTATGTTTTGAACCATTCCTGTGACACTAGTTATAGATTCCGATGCATGACTTCAGGTTTACTGTAGCCCTAGGACCTTCTTATTGACGATGAAGCACAGACATTGCATCGGAATTTAATACAAAAGGCACAATGCCGACTCAAGTACATGAAGACTGACTCTTCTTCCTGTCTATGTTTTGAACCATTTCTGTGACACTAGTTATAGATTCCGATGCTTCACTTCAGGTTTACTGTATTCCTCTGACCTTCTTGTTGACGATGAAACACAGAAATTGCGTCGGAATTAAATACAAAAGCCACAATGCCGACTTAAGTACAAGAAGACTGACTCTTCTTACTGTCTATCCTTTGAACCATCCTGTGACACTAGTTGTAGATTCCGATGCTTCACTTCAGATTTACTGTATCCCTTGGACCTTCTTATTGACGATGAAACACAGAAATTGCATCGGAATTAAACACAAGGGGCACAATGCCGGCTTAAGAACAAGAAGACTGTATCTTCTAACTGTCTATGTTTTGAACCATTCCTGTGACACTAGTTATAGATTCCGATGCTTCACTCCAGGTTTACTGTATCCCTTAGACCTTCTTATTGACGATGAAACACAGAATTTGCACCGGAATGAAATACAAAAGGCACAATAACGACTTAAGTACAAGAAGACTGACTCTTCTTACTGACTATTATTTGAACCATTCCTGTGACACTAGTTATAGATTCCGATGCTTCACTTCAGGTTTACTGTATCCCTTGGACCTTCTTATTGACGATTAAACACAGAAATTGCATCGGAATTATATACAAAGGCACAATGCCGACTTAAGCACATGAAGACCGACTCTTCTTACTGACTATGTTTTGAACCATTCCCGTGACACTAGTTATAGATTCCGATGCTTCACTTCAGGTTTACTGTATCCATTGGACCTTCTATTGACGATGAAACACAGAAATTGCTTCGGAATTAAATACAAAAGGCACAATGCCGACTTAAGGACAAGAAGACTGACTCTTCTTTCTGACTATGTTTTGAACCATTCCTGTGACACTAGTTATAGATTCCGATGCTTCACTTCAGGTTTACTGTATTCCTCTGACCTTCTTATTGACGATGAAACACAGAAATTGCATCGGAATTAAATACAAAAGGCACAATGCCGACTTAAGTACAAGAAGACTGACTCTTCTTACTGTCTATGTTTGGAACCTTCCTGTGACACTAGTTATAGATTCCGATGCTTCACTTCAGGTTTACTGTATCCCTTGGACCTTCTTACTGACGATGAAACACAGAAATTGCATCGGAATTATATACAAAGGCACAATGCCGACTTAAGTACATGAAGACCGACTCTTCTTACTGACTATGTTTTGAACCATTCCCGTGACACTAGTTATAGATTCCGATGCTTCACTTCAGGTTTATTGTATCCCTCTGACCTTCTTATTGACGATGAAACACAGAAATTGCATCGGAATTAAATACAAAGGCACAATGCCGACTTAAGTACATGAAGACCGACTCTTCTTACTGACTATGTTTTGAACCATTCCTGTGACACTAGTTATAGATTCCAATACTTCACTTTAGGTTTACTGTATCCATTGGACCTTCTTATTGACGATGAAACACAGAAATTGCTTCGGAATTAAATACAAAAGGCACAATGCCGATTTAAGTACTGTCTATGTTTAGAACCATTCCTGTAACACTAGTTATAGATGCCGATGCTTAACTCCAGGTTTACTGTATCTGATGGACCTTCTTATTGACGATGAAACACAGAAATTGAATCGGAATTAAATACAAAAGCACAATGCCGACTTAAGGACAAGAAGACTGACTCTTCTTACTGACTATGTTTTGAACCATTCCTGTGACACTAGTTATAGATTCCGATGCTTCACTTCAGGTTTATTGTATCCCTCTGACCTTCTTATTGACGATGAAACACAGAAATTGCACCTGAATTAAACACAAAAGGCACAATGCCGACTTGAGTACATGTGGACTGACTCTTCTTACTGACTATGTTTTGAACCATTCCTGTGACACTAGTTATAGATTTCGATGCTACACTCCAGGTTTACTGTATCCCTTGGACCTTCTTATTGACGATGAAACACAGAAATTGCATCGGAATAGAATACAAAAGGCACAATGCCAACTTAAGTACATGTAGACTGACTCTTCTTACTGACTATGTTTTGAACCATTCCTGTGACACTAGTTATACATTCCGATGCTACACTCCAGGTTTACTGTATCCCTTGGACCTTCTTATTGACGATGAAACACAGAAATTGCATCAGAATTAACTACAAAAGGCACAATGAAGACTTAACGACAAGAAGACTGACTCGTGATACTGACTATGTTTTGAACCATCCCTGTGACACTAGTTATAGATTCCGATTCTTCACATCAGGTTTACTGTATTCCTCTGACCTTCTTATTGACGATAAAACACAGAAATGGCATCGGAATTAAATAGAAAAGGCACAATGCCGGCTGAAGTACAAGAAGACTGACTCTTATTATTGTCTATGTTTTGAACCATTCCTGTGACACTAGTTATAGATTCCGATGCTTGACTTCAGGTTTACTGTAGCCCTAGGACCTTCTTATTGACGATGAAACACAGAAATTGCATCGGAATTTAATACAAAAGGCACAATGCCGACTGAAGTACAAGAAGACTGACTCTTCTTCCTGTCTATGTTTTGAACCATTTCTGTGACACTAGTTATAGATTCCGATGCTTCACTTCAGGTTTACTGTATTCCTCTGACCTTCTTATTGACGATGAAAAACAGAAATTGCATTGGAATTAAATACAAAAGGCACAATGCCGACTTAAGTAGAAGAAGACTAAGTCTTCTTACTCTCTATGTTATGAACCATCCTCTGCACTAGTTATAGATTCCGATGCTTCACTTCAGGTTTACTGTATCCCTTGGACCTTCTTATTGACGATGAAACACAGAAATTGCATCGGAATTAAGCACAAGGGGCACAATGCCGGCTTAAGTACAAGAAGACTGTATCTTCTAACTGTCTATGCTTTGAACCATTCCTGTGACACTAGTTACAGATTCCGATGCATCACTCCATGTTTACTGTATCCCTTGGACCTTCTTATTGACGATGAAACACAGAATTTGCACCGGAATGAAATACAAAAGGCACAATTACGACTTAAGTACAAGAAGACTGACTCTTCTTACTGACTATGATTTGAACCATTCCTGTGACACTAGCTATAGATTCCGACGCTTCACTTCAGGTTTACTGTATCCCTTGGACATTCTTATTGACGATGTAACACAGAAATTGCATCGGAATTAAATACAAAGGCACAATGCCGACTTAAGTACATGACGACCGACTCTTCTTACTGACTATGTTTTGAACCATTCCTGTGACAATAGTAATAGATTCCGATGCTTCACTTCAGGTTTACTGTATCCATTGGACCTTCTTACTGACGTTGAAACACAGAAATTGCTTCGGAATTAAATACAAAAGGCACAATGCCGACTTAAGTACAAGAAGACTGTATCTTCTTCCAGTCTATGTTTTGAACCAATCCTGTGACACTAGTTATTGATTCCGATGCTTCACTCCAGGTTTACTGTATTCTTGGAACTTCTTATTGACGAACAAACACAGAAATAGCATCGGAATTAAATACAATAGGCACAACGCCGACTTAAGGACAAGAAGACTGACTCTTCCTACTGACTATGTTTTGAACCATTCCTGTGACACTAGTTTTAGATTCCGATGCTTCACTTCAGGTTTACTGTATCATTTGGACCCTCTTATTGACGATGAAACACAGAAATTACATCGGAATTAAATACAAAAGGCACAATGCCGACTCAAGTACAAGAAGACTGACTCTTCTTCCTGTCTATGTTTTGAACCATTCCTGTGACACTAGTTATAGATTCCGATGCTTCACTTCAGGTTTGCTGCATTCCTCTGACCTTCTTGTTGACGATGAAACACAGAAATTGCATCGGAATTAAATACAAAAGGCACAATGCCGACTTAAGTACAAGAAGACTGACTCTTCTTACTGACTATGTTTTGAACCATTCCTGTGACACTAGTTTTAGATTCCGATGCTTCACTTCAGGTTTACTGTATCATTTGGACCCTCTTATTGACGATGAAACACAGAAATTACTTCGGAATTAAATACAAAAGGCACAATGCCGAATCAAGTACAAGAAGACTGACTCTTCTTCCTGTCTATGTTTTGAACCATTCCTGTGACACTAGTTATAGATTCCGATGCTTAACTTCAGGTTTACAGTATTCCTCTGACCTTCTTATTGAGGATGAAACACAGAAATTACTTCGGAATTAAATACAAAAGGCACAATGCCGAATCAAGTACAAGAAGACTGACTCTTCTTCCTGTCTATGTTTTGAACCATTCCTGTGACACTAGTTATAGATTCCGATGCTTCAATTCAGGTTTACTGTATCCCTTGGACCTTCTTATTGACGATGATACACAGAAATTGCTTCGGAATTAAATACAAAAGGCACAATGCCGATTTAAGGACTGTCTGTGTTTTGAACCTTTCCTGTGACACTAGTTATAGAATCCGATGCTTCACTCCAGGTTTACTGTATCCCTTGGACCTTCTTATTGACGATGAAACACAGAAATTGCATCATAATTAAATACAAAGGCACAATGCCGACTTAAGTACATGAAGACCGACTCTTCTTACTGACTATGTTTCGAACCATTCCTGTGACACTAGTTATAGATTCCGATGCTTCACTCCAGGTTTTCTGTATCCCTTGGACCTTCTTATTGACGATGAAACACAGAAATTGCACCGGAATGAAATACAAAGGCACAATAACGACTTAACTACATGAAGACTGACTCCTCTTACTGACTATGTTTTGAACCATTGCTGTGACACTAGTTATAGATTCCGATGCATGACTTCAGGTTTACTGTAGCCCTAGGACCTTCTTATTGACGATGAAACACAGAAATTGCAGCGGAATTTAATACAAAAGGCACAATGCCGACTCAAGTACATGAAGACTGACTCTTCTTCCTGTCTATGTTTTGGACCATTTCTGTGACACTAGTTATAGATTCCGATGCTTCACTTCAGGTTTACTGTATTCCTCTGACCTTCTTATTGACGATGAAACACAGAAATTGCGTCGGAATTAAATACAAATAGGCACAATGCCGACTTAAGTACAAGAAGACTGACTCTTCTTACTGCCTATGTTTTGAACCATCCTGTGACACTAGTTATAGATTCCGATGCTTCACTTCAGGTTTACTGTATCCCTTGGACCTTCTTATTGACGATGAAACACAGAAATTGCATCGGAATTAAACACAAGGGGCACAATGCCGGCTTAAGAACAAGAAGACTGTATCTTCTAACTGTCTATGTTTTGAACCACTCCTGTGACACTAGTTATAGATTCCGATGCTTCACTCCAGGTTTACTGTATCCCTTGGACCTTCTTATTGACGATGAAACACAGAATATGCACCGGAATGAAATACAAAAGGCACAATAACGACTTAAGTAAAAGAAGACTGACTCTTCTTACTGACTATTATTTGAACCATTCCTGTGACACTAGTTATAGATTCCGATGCTTCACTTCAGGTTTACTGTATCCCTTGGACCTTCTTATTGACGATGAAACACAGAAATTGCATCGGAATTATATACAAAGGCACAATGCCGACTTAAGCACATGAAGACCGACTCTTCTTACTGACTATGTTTTGAACCATTCCCGTGACACTAGTTATAGATTCCGATGCTTCACTTCAGGTTTACTGTATCCATCGGACCTTCTTATTGACGATGAAACACAGAAATTGCTTCGGAATTAAATACAAAAGGCACAATGCCGACTTAAGGACAAGAAGACTGACTCTTCTTTCTGACTATGTTTGAACCATTCCTGTGACAATAGTTATAGATTCCGATGCTTGACTTCAGGTTTACTGTATTCCTCTGACCTTCTTATTGACGATGAAACACAGAAATTGCATCGGAATTAAATACAAAAGGCACAATGCCGACTTAAGTACAAGAAGACTGACTCTTCTTACTGTCTATGTCTTGAACCATCCTGTGACACTAGTTATAGATTCCGATGCTTCACTTCAGGTTTACTCTATCCCTTGGACCTTCTTATTGACGATGAAACACAGAAATTGCATCGGATTTAAACACAAGGGGCACAATGCCGGCTTAAGTACAAGAAGACTGTATCTTCTAACTGTCTATGTTTTGACCCATTCCTGTGACACTAGTTATGGATTCCGATGCTTCACTCATGGTTTACTGTATCCCTTGGACCTTCTTATTGATGATGAAACACAGAAATTGCACCGGAATGAAATACAAAAGGCACAGTAACGACTTAAGTACAAGAAGACAGACTCTTCTTACTGACTATTATTTGAACCATTCCTGTGACACTAGTTATAGATTCCGATGCTTCACTTCAGGTTTACTGTATCCCTTGGACCTTCTTACTGACGATGAAACACAGAAATTGCATCGGAATTATATACAAAGGCACAATGCCGACTTAAGTACATGAGGACCGACTCTTCTTACTGACTATGTTTTGAACCAATCCCGTGACACTAGTTATAGATTCCGATGCTTCACTTCAGGTTTACTGTATCCATTGGACCTTCTTATTGACGTTGAAACACAGAAATTGCTTCGGAATTAAATACAAAAGGCACAATGGGGATTTAAGTACTGTCTATGTTTTGAACCATTCCTGTGACACTAGTTATAGATGCCGATGCTTCACTCCAGGTTTACTGTATCTCTTGGACCTTCTTATTGACGATGAAACACAGAAATTGCATCGGATATAAATACAAAAGGCACAATGCCGACTTATGGACAAGAAGACGGATTTTTCTTTCTGACTATGTTTTGAACCATTTCTGTGACACTAGTTATAGATTCCGATGCTTCACTTCAGGTTTATGGCATCCCTCTGACCTTCTTATTGACGATGAAACACAGAAATTGCATCGGAATTAAATACAAAGGCACAATGCCGACTTAAGTACTTGAAGACCGACTCTTCTTACTGACTATGTTTTGAACCATTCCTGTGACACTAGTTATAGATTCCGATGCTTCACTTTAGGTTTACTGTATCCATTGGACCTTCTTATTGACGATAAACACAGAAATTGCTTCGGAATTAAATACAAAAGGCACAATGCCGATTTAAGTACTGTCTATGTTTAGAACCATTCCTGTGACACTAGTTATAGATGCCGATGCTTCACTCCAGGTTTACTGTATCTCTTGGACCTTCTTATTGACGATGAAACACAGAAATTGAATCGGAATTAAATACAAAAGCACAATGCCGACTTAAGGACAAGAAGACTGACTCTTCTTACTGACTATATTTTGAACCATTCCTGTGACACTAGTTATAGATTCCGATGCTTCACTTCAGGTTTATTGTATCCCTCTGACCTTCTTATTGACGATGAAACACAGAAATTGCACCTGAATTAAATACAAAAGGCACAATGCCGACTTGAGTACATGTGGACTGACTCTTCTTACTGACTATGTTTTGAACCATTCCTGTGACACTAGTTATAGATTTCGATGCTACACTCCAGGTTTACTGTATCCCTTGGACCTTCTTATTGACGATGAAACACAGAAATTGCATCGGAATAGAATACAAAAGGCACAATGCCAACTTAAGTACATGTAGACTGACTCTTCTTACTGACTATGTCTTGAACCATTCCTGTGACACTAGTTATACGTTCCGATGCTACACTCCAGGTTTACTGTATCCCTTGGACCTTCTTATTGACGATGAAACACAGAAATTGCATCAGAATTAAATACAAAAGGCACAATGAAGACTTAACGAGAAGAAGACTGACTCTTGATACTGACTATGTTTTGAACCATCCCTGTGACACTAGTTATAGATTCCGATGCTTCACATCAGGTTTACTGTATTCCTCTGACCTTCTTATTGACGATAAAACACAGAAATGGCATTGGAATTAAATAGAAAAGGCACAATGCCGGCTGAAGTACAAGAAGACTGACTTTTATTATTGTCTATGTTTTGAACCATTCCTGTGACACTAGTTATAGATTCCGATGCTTGACTTCAGGTTTACTGTAGCCCTAGGACCTTCTTATTGACGATGAAACACAGAAATTGCATCGGAATTTAATACAAAAGGCACAATGCCGACTGAAGTACAAGAAGACTGACTCTTCTTCCTGTCTATGTTTGAACCATTTCTGTGACACTAGTTATAGATTCCGATGCTTCACTTCAGGGTTACTGTATTCCTCTGACCTTCTTATTGACGATGAAAAACAGAAATTGCATTGGAATTAAATACAAAAGGCACAATGCCGACTTAAGTACAAGAAGACTGACTCTTCTTACTCTCTATGTTATGAACCATCCTGTGCACTAGTTATAGATTCCGATGCTTCACTTCAGGTTTACTGTATCCCTTGGACCTTCTTATTGACGATGAAACACAGAAATTGCATCGGAATTAAACACAAGGGGCACAATGCCGGCTTAAGTACATGAAGACTGTATCTTCTAACTGTCTATGCTTTGAACCATTCCTGTGACACTAGTTACAGATTCCGATGCATCACTCCATGTTTACTGTATCCCTTGGACCTTCTTATTGACGATGAAACACAGAAATTGCATCGGAATTAAATACAAAGGCACAATGCCGACTTAAGTACATGAAGACCGACTCTTCTTACTGACTATGTTTTGAACCATTCCTGTGACACTAGTTATAGATTCCGATGCTTCACTTTAGGTTTACTGTATCCATTGGACCTTCTTATTGACGATGAAACACAGAAATTGCTTCGGAATTAAATACAAAAGGCACAATGCCGATTTAAGTACTGTCTATGTTTAGAACCATTCCTGTGACACTAGTTATAGATGCCGATGCTTCACTCCAGGTTTACTGTATCTCTTGGACCTTCTTATTGACGATGAAACACAGAAATTGAATCTGAATTAAATACAAAAGCACAATGCCGACTTAAGGACAAGAAGACTGACTCTTCTTACTGACTATGTTTTGAACCATTCCTGTGACACTAGTTATAGATTCCGATGCTTCACTTCAGGTTTATTGTATCCCTCTGACCTTCTTATTGACGATGAAACACAGAAATTGCACCTGAATTAAATACAAAAGGCACAATGCCGACTTGAGTACATATGGACTGACTCTTCTTACTGACTATGTTTTGAACCATTCCTGTGACACTAGTTATAGATTTCGATGCTGCACTCCAGCTTTACTGTATCCCTTGGACCTTTTTATTGACGATGAAACACAGAAATTGCATCGGAATAGAATACAAAAGGCACAATGCCAACTTAAGTACATGTAGACTGACTCTTCTTACTGACTATGTTTTGAACCATTCCTGTGACACTAGTTATACATTCCGATGCTACACTCCAGGTTTACTGTATCCCTTGGACCTTCTTATTGACGATGAAACACAGAAATTGCATCAGAATTAAATACAAAAGGCACAATGAAGACTTAACGACAAGAAGACTGACTCTTGATACTGACTATGTTTTGAACCATCCCTGTGACACTAGTTATAGATTCCGATGCTTCACATCAGGTTTACTGTATTCCTCTGACCTTCTTATTGACGATGAAAAACAGAAATTGCATCGGAATTAAATACAAAAGGCACAATGCCGACTTAAGTACAAGAAGACTGACTCTTCTTACTCTCTATGTTATGAACCATCCTGTGCACTAGTTATAGATTCCGATGCTTCACTTCAGGTTTACTGTATCCCTTGGACCTTCTTATTGACGATGAAACACAGAAATTGCATCGGAATTAAACACAAGGGGCACAATGCCGGCTTAAGTACAAGAAGACTGTATCTTCTAACTGTCTATGCTTTGAACCATTCCTGTGACACTAGTTACAGATTCCGATGCTTCACTCCATGTTTACTGTATCCCTTGGACCTTCTTATTGACAATGAAACACAGAATTTGCACCGGAATGAAATACAAAAGGCACAATTACGACGTAAGTACAAGAAGACTGACTCTTCATACTGACTATGATTTGAACCATTCCTGTGACACTAGCTATAGATTCCGATGCTTCACTTCAGGTTTACTGTATCCCTTGGACCTTCTTATTGACGATGAAACACAGAAATTGCATCGGAATTAAATACAAAGGCACAATGCCGACTTAAGTACATGAAGACCGACTCTTCTTACTGACTATGTTTTGAACCATTCCTGTGACACTAGTAATAGATTCCGATGCTTCACTTCAGGTTTACTGTATCCATTGGACCTTCTTATTGACGTTGAAACACAGAAATTGCTTCGGAATTAAATACAAAAGGCACAATGCCGATTTAAGTACTGTCTATGTTTTGAACCATTCCTGTGACACTAGTTATAGATGCCGATACATCACTCCAGGTTTACTGTATATCTTGGACCTTCTTATTGACGATGAAACACAGAAATGGCATCGGAATTAAATACAAAATGCACAATGCCGACTTAAGGACAAGAAGACTGACTCTTCTTACTGACTATGTTTTGAACCATTCCTGTGACACTAGTTATAGATTCCGATGCTTCACTTCAGGTTTATTGTATCCCTCTGACCTTCTTATTGACGATGAAACACAGAAATTGCACCTGAATTAAATACAAAAGGCACAATGCCGACTTGATTACATGAAGACTGACTCTTCTTACTCACTATGATTTGAACCATTCCTGTGACACTAGTTATAGATTTCGATGCTACACTCCAGGTTTACTGTATCCCTTGGACCTTCTTATTGACGATGAAACACAGAAATTGCATCAGAATTAAATACAACAGGCACAATGAAGACTTAACGACAAGAAGACTGACTCTTCTTTCTGACTATGCTTTTAACCGTTCCTGTGACACTAGTTATAGATTCCCATGCTTCACTTCAGGTTTATTTTATCGCTCTGACCTTCTTATTGACGATAAATCACAGAAATTTCATCGGAATTAAATAGAAAAGGCACAATGCCGACTTAAGTACATGAAGAAAGACTCTTCTTACTGTCTATTTTTGAACCATTCCTGTGACACTAGTTATGGATTCCTATGCTTGACTTCATGTTTACTGTATCCCTAGGACCTCCTTATTGACGATGAAACACAGAAATTGCATCGGAATTTAAAACAAAGGGCACAATGCCGACTCAAGTACAAGAAGACTGGCTCTTCTTACTGTCTATGATTTTAACCTTTCCAGTGAGCTCGGTCTTAGATTCCGATGCTTCACTTCAGGTTTGCTGATCCCTTGGACATTCTTTTTGACGACGAAACACATAAATTGCATCGGAATTAAATACAAAAGGTACAATGCCGACTCAAGTACAAGATGACTGGCTCTTCTTCCTGTCTATGTTTTGAACCTTTCCTGTGAGACCGGTTTTAGATTCCGATGCTTCACTTCAGGTTTACTGTATCCCTCTGACCTTCTTAATGACGATGAAACATTGAAATTGCATCGGGATTAGATACAAAAGGCACAATGCTGACTTAAGTACAAGAGAACGGACTCTTCTTACTGTCTATGATTTGAACCATTCCTGTGACACTAGTTATAGATTACGATGCTTCACTTCAGGTTTACTGTATACCTCTGACCTTCTTATTGACGATGAAACACAGAACGTGCATCGGAAATAAACTCAAAAGGCACATTGCCGACTTAAGTTCAAGAAAACGGACTCTTCTTACTGTCTATGATTTGAACCATTCGTGTGACACTAGTTATAGATTCCGATGCTTCACTTCACGTTTACTGTATCCCTCTGACCCTCTTATTGACGATGAAACACAGAAATTGCATCGGAATTAAATACAAAAGGCACAATGCCAACTCAAGTACAAGAAGTCTGGCTCTTCTTACTGTCTATGTTTTGAACCATTCCTGTGACACTAGTTATAGATTCCGATGCTTCACGTCAGGTTTTCTGTATCCCTCGGACCTTCCTATTGACGATGAAACACGGAAACTGCATGGGAATTAAATACAAAAGGCACAATGCCGACTCAAATACAAGAAGACTGGCTCTTCTTACTGTCTATGTTTTGAACCTTCCCTGCTAGACCGGTTTTAGATTCCGATGCTTCACTTCAGGTTTACTGTATCCGGTGGACCTTTATATTGACGACGAAACGCAGAAATAGCATCGGAATTAAATACAAAAGGCACAATGCCGACTTAAGTACAAGAAAACTGACTCTTCTTACTATCTATGTTTGAACCACTCCTGTGACACTAGTTATAGATTCCGATGCTTCACTTCAGGTTTACTGTATCCCTCTCACCTCCTTATTGACGATGAAACACTGAAATTGCATCGGAATTAAATAGATTAGGCAAATTGCCGACTTAAGTACAAGAAGACTGACTCTTCTTACTGACTATGCTTTGAATCATTCCTGTGACACTAATTATAGATTGCGATGCTTCACTCCAGGTTTACTGCATCCCTTGGACCTTCATATTGACGATGAAGCACTGAAAGTGTATCGGAATTAAATAGATTAGGCAAAATGCCGACTTAAGTACAAGAAGACTGACTCTTCTTACTGACTATGTTTTGAACCATTCCTGTGACACTAAATATAGATTGCGATGCTTCACTTTAGGTTTACTGTATCCCTTGGACTTTCTTATTGACGATGAAACACAGAAGTTGCATCGGAATTAAATACAAAAGGCACAAGGCCGACTCAAGTACATGAAGACCGTTTCTTCTTACTGACTATGTTTTGAACCATTCCTGTCACACTAGTTATAGATTCCGATGCTTCGCTTCAGGTTTACTGGATCCCTTGGACCTTCTTATTGACGATGAAACACAGAAATTGCTTCGGAATTAAATATAAAAGGCACAATGCCGATTTAAGTACTGTCTATGTTTTGAACCATTCCTGTGACACTAGTTATAGATGCCGATGTTTCACTCCAGGTTTACTGTATCCCTTGGACCTTCTTATTGACGATGAAACACAGAAGTTGCATCGGAATGAAATACAGAAGGAACAAGGCCGACTTAAGGACAAGAAGACTGACTCTCCTTACTGTCTATGCTTTGAACCATTTCTGTGATACTAGTAATAGATTCCGATGCTTCACTTCAGGTTTACTGCATCCCTTGGACCTTCTTATTGACGATGAAACACAGAAATTGCATCGGAATTAAATACAAAATGCACAATGCTGACTTAAGTACAAGAAGACTGTATCTTCTTACTGTCTAATTTTTGAACCATTCCTGTGACACTAGTTATAGATTCCGATGCTTCACTCCAGGTTTACTGTATCCCTTGCACCTTCTTATTGACGATGAAACACAGAAATTGAACCGGAATTAAATACAAAAGGCACAATGCCGACTTAGCGACAAGAAGACTGACTCTTCTTACTGACTATGTTTTGAACCATTCCTGTGACACTAGTTATAGATTCCGATGCTTCACTTAAGGGTTTACTCTATCCATCTGACCTTCTTATTGACGATGAAACACGGAAATTGCACCAGAATTAAATACAAAAGGCCAATGCCGACTTACGTACATGAAGACCGACTCTCCTTACTGACTATGTTTTGAACCATTCCATTGACACTAGTTATAGATTCCGATGCTTCACCTCAGGTTTACTGTATCCCTTGGACCTTCTTATTGACGATGAAACACAAAAATTGCTTCGGAATTAAAAACAAAAGGTACAGTGCCGATTTAAGTACTGTCTATGGTTTGAACAATTCCTGTGACACTAGTTATAGATGCCAATACATCACTCCAGGTTTACTGTATATCTTATACCTTCTTATTGACGATGAAACACAGAAATTGCATCGGAATTAAATACAAAATGCACAATGCCGACTTAAGGACAAGAAGACTGACTCTTCTTACTGACTATGTTTTGAACCATTCCTGTGACACTAGTTATAGATTCCGATGCTTCACTTCAGGTTTATTGTATCCCTCTGACCTTCTTATTGACGATGAAACACAGAAATTGCATCGGAATTAAATACAAATGGCACAATGCCGACTTAAGTACAAGAAGACTGACTCTTCTTACTCTCTATGTTAAGAACCATCCTGTGCACTAGTTATAGATTCCGATGCTTCACTTCAGGTTTACTGTATCCCTTGGACCTTCTTATTGACGATGAAACACAGAAATTGCATCGGAATTAAACACAAGGGGCACAATGCCGGCTTAAGTACAAGAAGACTGTATCTTCTAACTGTCTATGCTTTGAACCATTCCTGTGACACTAGTTACAGATTCCGATGCTTCACTCCATGTTTACTGTATCCCTTGGACCTTCTTATTGACGATGAAACACAGAATTTGCACCGGAATGAAACACAAAAGGCACAATTACGACTTAAGTACAAGAAGACTGACTCTTCTTACTGACTATGATTTGAACCATTCCTGTGACACTAGCTATAGATTCCGATGCTTCACTTCAGGTTTACTGTATCCCTTGGACCTTCTTATTGACGATGAAACACAGAAATTGCATCGGAATTAAATACAAAGGCACAACGCCGACTTAAGTACATAAAGACCGACTCTTCTTACTGACTATGTTTTGAACCATTCCTGTGACACTAGTAATAGATTCCGATGCTTCACTTCAGGTTTACTGTATCCATTGGACCTTCTTATTGACGTTGAAACACAGAAATTGCTTCGGAATTAAATACAAAAGGCACAATGCCGATTTAAGTACTGTCTATGTTTTGAACCATTCCTGTGACACTAGTTATAGATGCCGATACATCACTCCAGGTTTACTGTATATCTTGGACCTTCTTATTGACGATGAAACACAGAAATTGCATCGGAATTAAATACAAAATGCACAATGCCGACTTAAGGACAAGAAGACTGACTCTTCTTACTGACTATGTTTTGAACCATTCCTGTGACACTAGTTATAGATTCCGATGCTTCACTTCAGGTTTATTGTATCCCTCTGTCCTTCTTATTGACGATGAAACACAGAAATTGCACCTGAATTAAATACAAAATTACAATGCCGACTTGAGTACATGAAGACTGACTCTTCTTACTCACTATGTTTTGAACCATTCCTGTGACACTAGTTATAGATTTCGATGCTACACTCCAGGTTTACTGTACCCCTTGGACCCTCTTATTGACGATGAAACACAGAAATTGCATCGGAATTGGATACAAAAGGCACAATGCCGACTTAAGTACATGTAGACTGACTCTTCTTACTGACTATGTTTTGAACCACTCCTGTGACACTAGTTGTAGATTCCGATGCTACACTCCAGGTTTACTGTATCCCTTGGACCTTCTTATTGACAATGAAACACAGAAATTGCATCAGAATTAAATACAACAGGCACAATGAAGACTTAACGACAAGAAGACTGACTCTTCTTTCTGACTATGTTTTTAACCGTTCCTGTGACACTAGTTATAGATTCCCATGCTTCACTTCAGGTTTATTGTATTGCTCTGACCTTCTTATTGACGATAAATCACAGAAATTTCATCGGAATTAAATAGAAAAGGCACAATGCCGACTTAAGTACATGAAGACTGACTCTTCTTACTGTCTATTTTTGAACCATTCCTGTGACACTAGTTATGGATTCCGATGCTTGACTTCATGTTTACTGTATCCCTAGGATCTCCTTATTGACGATGAAACACAGAAATTGCATCGGAATTTAATACAAAAGGCACAATGCCGACTCAAGTACAAGAAGACTGGCTCTTCTTACTGTCTATGATTTGAACCTTTCCAGTGAGCTCGGTCTTAGATTCCGATGCTTCACTTCAGGTTTGCTGATCCCTTGGACATTCTTTTTGACGACGAAACACATAAATTGCATCGGAATTAAATACAAAAGGCACAATGCCGACTCAAGTACAAGATGACTGGCTCTTCTTCCTGTCTATGTTTTGAACCTTTCCTGTGAGACCGGTTTTAGATTCCGATGCTTCACTTCAGGTTTACTGTATCCCTCTGACCTTCTTAATGACGATGAAACATTGAAATTGAATCGGGATTAGATACAAAAGGCACAATGCTGACTTAAGTACAAGAGAACGGACTCTTCTTACTGTCTATGATTTGAACCATTCCTGTGACACTAGTTATAGATTACGATGCTACACTTCAGGTTTACTGTATACCTCTGACCTTCTTATTGACGATGAAACACAGAACGTGCATCGGAATTAAACTCAAAAGGCACATTGCCGACTTAAGTTCAAGAAGACGGACTCTTCTTACTGTCTATGATTTGAACCATTCGTGTGACACTAGTTATAGATTCCGATGCTTCACGTCAGGTTTACTGTATCCCTCGGACCTTCCTATTGACGATGAAACACGGAAACTGCATGGGAAATAAATACAAAAGGGACAATGCCGACTCAAATACAAGAAGACTGGCTCTTCTTACTGTCTATGTTTTGAACCTTCCCTGCTAGACCGGTTTTAGATTCCGATGCTTCACTTCAGGTTTACTGTATCCGGTGGACCTTCATATTGACGACGAAACGCAGAAATAGCATCGGAATAAAATACAAAAGGCACAATGCCGACTTAAGTACAAGAAAACTGACTCTTCTTACTATCTATGTTTGAACCACTCCTGTGACACTAGTTATAGATTCCGATGCTTCACTTCAGGTTTACTGTATCCCTCTCACCTCCTTATTGACGATGAAACACAGAAATTGCATCGGAATTAAATACAAAAGGCACAATGAAGACTTAACGACAAGAAGACTGACTCTTCTTTCTGACTATGCTTTTAACCATACCTGTGTCACTAGTTATAGATTCCCATGCTTCACTTCAGGTTTACTGTATCGCTCTGACCTTCTTATTGACGATGAATCACAGAAATTGCATCTTAATTACATAGAAAAGGCACAATGCCGGCTTAAGTACAAGAGGACTGACTCTTCTTACTGTCTATGCTTTGAACCATTCCTGTGACACTAGGTATAGATTCCGATGCTTGACTTCAGGTTTACTGTATCCCTCTGACCTTCTTATTCACGATGAAACACAGAAATTGCATCGGAAGTAAATACAAAAGGCACAATGCCGACTTAAGTACAAGAAGACTGACTCTCCTTACTGTCTATGTTTTGAACCATTTCTGTGATACTAGTAATAGATTCCGATGCTTCACTTCAGGTTTACTGCATCCCTTGGACCTTCTTATTGACGATGAAACACAGAAATTGCATCGGAATTAAATACAAAATGCACAATGCTGACTTAAGTACAAGAAGACTGTATCTTCTTACTGTCTAATTTTTGAACCATTCCTGTGTCACTAGTTATAGGTTCCGATGCTTCACTCCAGGTTTACTGTATCCCTTGGACCTTCTTATTGACGATGAAACACAGAAATTGAACCGGAATTAAATACAAAAGGCACAATGCCGACTTAAGGACAAGAAGACTGACTCTTCTTATTGACTATGTTTTGAACCATTCCTGTGACACTAGTTATAGATTCCGATGCTTCACTTTAGGTTTACTCTATCCATCTGACCTTCTTATTGACGATGAAACACGGAAATTGCACCAGAATTAAATACAAAAGGCCAATGCCGACTTACGTACATGAAGACCGACTCTTCTTACTGACTATGTTTTGAACCATTCCATTGACACTAGTTATAGAATCCGAAGCTTCACTCCAGGTTTACTGCGTCCCTTTTACCATCTTATTGACGATGAAACACTGACATTGCATCGGAATTAAATAGATTAGGCAAAATGCCGACTTAAGTACAAGAAGACTGACTCTTCTTACTGTCTATGTATGATCCACTCCTGTTACACTAGTTATAGATTGCGATGCTTCACTTCAGGTTTACTGTATCCCTTGGACCTTCTTATTGACGATGAAACATAGAAATTGCATCGGAATTAAATACAAAAGGGACAATGCCGACTCAAGTACATGAAGACCGACTCTTCTTACTGACTATGTTTGAACCATTCCTGTGACACTAGTTATAGATTCCGATGCTTCACCTCAGGTTTACTGTATCCCTTGGACCTTCTTATTGACGATGAAACACAGAAATTGCTTCGGAATTAAAAACAAAAGGTACAATGCCGATTTAAGTACTGTCTATGTTTTGAACTATTCCTGTGACACTAGTTATAGATGCCGATGCTTCACTCCAGGTTTATTGTATCCCTTGGACCTTCTTATTGACGATGAAACACAGAAATTGCATCGGAATTACATACAAAAGGCACAAGGCCGACTTAAGGACATGAAGACTGATTCTTCTTACTGACTTACTTTTGAACCATTCCTGTGATACTAGTTATAGATTCCGAAGCTTCACTTCAGTTTTATTTTATCCTTCGGACCTTCCTATTGTCGATGAAACACAGAAATTGCACCGGAATTAAATACAAAAGGCACAATGCCGACTTAAGTACATGTGGAGTGACTCTTCTTACTGACTATGTTTTGAACCATTCCTGTGACACTAGTTATAGATTCCGATGCTACACTCCAGGTTTACTGTATCCGTTGGACCTTCTTATTGACGATGAAACACGGAAATTGCATCGGAATTAAATACAAAAGGCACAATGCCGACTTAAGTACAAGAAGACTGACTCTTCTTACTGACTATGTTTTGAACCATTTCTGAGACACTAGTTATAGATTCCGATGCTTCACTTCAGGGTTACTGTATCCCTCTGACCTTCTTATTCACGATGAAACACAGACATTGCATCGGAAGTAAATACAAAAGGCACAATGCCGACTTAAGTACAAGAAGACTGACTCTTCTTACTGTCTATGTTTTGAAACACTCCTGTGACACTAGTTATAGATTCCGATGCTTCACTCCAGGTTTACTGGTTCCCTTGGACCTTCTTATTGACGATGAAACACAGAAATTGAACCGGAATTAAATACAAAAGGCACAATGCCGACTTAAGGAGAAGAAGACTGACTCTTCTTACTGACTATGTTTTGAACCATTAATGTGACACTAGTTATAGATTGCGATGCTTCACTTCAGGTTTACTGTATCCATCTGACCTTCTTATTGACGATGAAACACGGAAATTGCACCAGAATTAAATACAAAAGGCCAATGCCAACTTACGTACATGAAGACCGACTCTTCTTACTGACTATGTTTTGAACCAATCCATTGACACTATTTATAGATTCCGATGCTTCACTCTAGGTTTACTGCGTCCCTTTTACCATCTTATTGACGATGAAACACTGACATTGCATCGGAATTAAATGGATTAGGCAAAATGCAGACTTAAGTACAAGAAGACTGACTCTTCTTACTGTCTATGGTTGATCCACTCCTGTTACACTAGTTATAGATTGCGATGCTTCACTTCAGGTTTACTGTATCCCTTGGACCTTCTTATTGACGATGAAACACAGAAATTGCATCGGAATTAAATACAAAAGGGACAATGCCGACTCAAGTACATGTAGAGTGACACTTCTTACTGACTATGTTTTGAACCATTCCTGTGACACTAGTTATAGATTCCGATGCTACACTCCAGGTTTACTGAATCCGTTGGACCTTCTTATTGACGATGAAACACGGAAATTGCATCGGAATTAAATACAAAAGGCACAATGCCGACTTAAGTACAAGAAGACTGACTCTTCTTACTGACTATGTTTTGAACCATTTCTGTGACACTAGTTATAGATTCCGATACTTCACTTCAGGGTTACTGTATCCCTCTGACCTTCTTATTGACGATGAAACACAGAAAGTGCATCGGAATTAAATACAAAAGGCGCAATGCCGACTGAAGTACAATAAAACTGACTCTTCTTACTGTTTATGTTTTGAACCATTCCTGTGACACTAGTTATAGATTCCGATGCTTCACTTCAGGATTACTGTATCCCTCTGTCCCTCTTATTGACGATGAAACACAGAAATTGCATCGGAATTAAATACAAAAGGCACAATGCTCACTTAAGTACAAGAAGACTATATCTTCTTACTGTCTATGTTTTAAGCCATTCCTCTGACACTAGTTATAGATTCCAATGCTTCACTGCAGGTAGCTGTATCCCTTGGCCTTCTTATTGAGGATGAAACACAGAAATTGGACCGCAATTAAATACAAAAGGCACAATGCCGACTTAAGGACAAGAAGACTGACTCTTCTTATTGACTATGTTGTGAACCATTTCTGTGACACTAGTTATAGATTCCGATGCTTCACTTCAGGTTTACTGTATCCGTTGGACCTTCTTATTGACGATGAATCACAGAAATTGCATCTTAATTACATAGAAAAGGCACAATGCCGGCTTAAGTACAAGAAGACTAACTCTTCTTACTGTCTATGCTTTGAACCATTAATGTGACACTAGTTATAAATTCCGATGCTTGACATCAAGTTTACTGTATCCCTCTGACCTTCTTATTCACGATGAAACACAGAAGTTGCATCGGAAGTAAATACAAAAGTCACAATGCCGACTTTAGTACAAGAAGACTGACTCTCCTTACTGTCTATGTTTTGAACCATTTCTGTGATACTAGTAATAGATTCCGATTCTTCACTCCAGGTTTACTGCGTCCCTTTTACCATCTTATTGACGATGAAACACTGACATTGCATCGGAATTAAATAGATTAGGCAAAATGCCGACTTTAGTACAAGAAGACTGACTCTTCTTACTGTCTATGTTTGATCCACTCCTGTTACACTAGTTATAGATTGCGATGCTTCACTTAAGGTTTACTGTATCCCTTGGACCTTCTTATTGACGATGAAACACAGCAATTGCATCGGAATTAAATACAAAAGGCACAAGGCCGACTTAAGGACAAGAAGACTGATTCTTCTTACTGACTATGTTTTGAACCATTCCTGTGATACTAGTTATAGATTCCGAAGCTTCACTTCAGTTTTATTTTATCCCTCTGACCTTCCTATTGACGATGAAACACAGAAATTGCACCGGAATTAAATACAAAAGGCACAATGCCGACTTAAGTACATGTGGACTGACTCTTCTTACTGACTATGTTTTGAACCATTCCTGTGACACTAGTTATAGATTCCGATGTTACACTCCAGGTTTACTGTATCCGTTGGACCTTCTTATCGACGATGAAACACGGAATTTGCATCGGAATTAAATACAAAAGGCACAATGCCGACTTAAGTAAGAGAAGACTGACTCTTCTTACTGACTATGTTTTGAACCATTTCTGTGACACTAGTTATAGATTCCGATACTTCACTTCAGGGTTACTGTATCCCTCTGACCTTCTTATTCACGATGAAACACAGACATTGCATCGGAAGTAAATACAAAAGGCACAATGCCGACTTAAGTACAAGAAGACTGACTCTTCTTAATGTCTATGTTTTGAACCACTCCTGTGATACTAGTTATAGATTCCGATGCTTCACTTCAGCTTTACTGTATCCCTTGGACCTTCTTATTGACGATGAAACACAGAAATTGCATCGGAATTAAATACAAAAGGCACAATGCTGACTTAAGTACAAGAAGACTGTATCTTCATACTGTCTATGTTTTATGCCATTCCTGTGACACTAGTTATAGATTCCGATGCTTCACTGCAGGTTTACTGTATCCATTGGACCTTCTTATTGACGATGAAACACAGATATTGGACCGGAATTAAATATAAAAGGCACAATGCCGACTTAAGGACAAGAAGACTGACTCTTCTTACTGACTATGTTTTGAACCATTAATGTGACACTAGTTATAGATTGCGATGCTTCACTTCAGGTTTACTGTATCCATCTGACCTTCTTATTGACGATGAAACACGGAAATTACACCAGAATTAAATACAAAAGGCCAATGCCAACTTACGTACATGAAGACCGACTCTTCTTACTGACTATGTTTTGAACCATTCCATTGACACTAGTTATAGATTCCGATGCTTCACTCTAGGTTTACTGCGTCCCTTTTACCATCTTATTGACGATGAAACACTGACATTGCATCGGAATTAAATAGATTAGGCAAAATGCCGACTTAGTTACAAGAAGACTGACTCTTCTTACTGTCTATGTTTGATCCACTCCTGTTACACTAGTTATAGATTGCGATGCTTCACCTCAGGTTTGCTGTATCCCTTGGACCTTCTTATTGACGATGAAACACAGAAATTGCATCGGAATTAAATACAAAAGGCACAATGCTCACTTAAGTACAAGAAGACTGTATCTTCTTACTGTCTATGTTTTAAGCCATTCCTCTGACACTAGTTATAGATTCCGATGCTTCACTGCAGGTTGCTGTATCCCTTGACCTTCTTATTAAGGATGAATCACAGAAATTGGACCGCAATTAAATACAAAAGGCACAATGACGACTTAAGGACAAGAAGACTGACTCTTCTTATTGACTATGTTGTGAACCATTTCTGTGACACTAGTTGTAGATTCCGATGCTTCACTTCAGGTTTACTGTATCCGTTGGACCTTCTTATTGACGACGAATCACAGAAATTGCATCTTAATTACATAGAAAAGGCACAATGCCGGCTTAAGTACAAGAAGACTGACTCTTCTTACTGTCTATGCTTTGAACCATTCCTGTGACACTAGTTATAAATTCCGATGCTTGACTTCAAGTTTACTGTATCCCTCTGACCTTCTTATTCACGATGAAACACAGAAGTTGCATCGGAAGTAAATACAAAAGTCACAATGCCGACTTAAGTACAAGAAGACTGACTCTCCTTACTGTCTATGTTTTGAACCATTTCTGTGATACTAGTAATAGATTCCGATTCTTCACTCCAGGTTTACTGCGTCCCTTTTACCATCTTATTGAAGATGAAACACTGACATTGCATCGGAATTAAATAGATTAGGCAAAGTGCCGACTTAAGTACAAGAAGACTGACTCTTCTTACTGTCTATGTTTGATCCACTCCTGTTACACTAGTTATAGATTGCGATGCTTCACTTCAGGTTTACTGTATCCCTTGGACCTTCTTATTGACGATGAAACACAGAAATTGCATCGGATTTAAATACAAAAGGGACAATGCCGACTCAAGTACATGAAGACCGACTCTTCTTACTGACTATGTTTGAACCATTCCTGTGACACTAGTTATAGATTCCGAAGCTTCACTTCAGTTTTATTTTATCCCTCTGACCTTCCTATTGACGATGAAACACAGAAATTGCACCGGAATTAAATACAAAAGGCACAATGCCGACTTAAGTACATGTAGACTGACTCTTCTTACTGACTATGTTTTGAACCATTCCTGTGACACTAGTTATAGATTCCGATGCTACACTCCAGGTTTACTGTATCCCTTGGACCTTCATATTGACGATGAAACACAGAAATTGCATCGGAATTAAATACAAAAGGCACAAGGCCGACTTAAGGACAAGTAGACTGATTCTTCTTACTGACTATGTTTTGAACCATTCCTGTGATACTAGTTATAGATTCCGAAGCTTCACTTCAGTTTTATTTTATCCCTCTGACCTTCCTATTGACGATGAAACACAGAAACTGCACCGGAATTAAATACAAAAGGCACAATGCCGACTTAAGTACATGTGGACTGACTCTTCTTACTGACTATGTTTTGAACCATTCCTGTGACACTAGTTATAGATTCCGATGCTACACTCCAGGTTTACTGTATCCGTTGGACCTTCTTATTGACGATGAAACACGGAATTTGCATCGGAATTAAATACAAAAGGCACAATGCCGACTTAAGTAAGAGAAGACTGACTCTTCTTACTGACTATGTTTTGAACCATTTCTGTGACACTACTTATAGATTCCGATACTTCACTTCAGGGTTACTGTATCCCTCTGACCTTCTTATTCACGATGAAACACAGACATTGCATCGGAAGTAAATACAAAAGGCACAATGTCGACTTAAGTACAAGAAGACTGACTCTTCGTAATGTCTATGTTTTGAACCACTCCTGTGATACTAGTTATAGATTCCGATGCTTCACTTCAGCTTTACTGTATCCCTTGGACCTTCTTATTGACGATGAAACACAGAAATTGCATCGGAATTAAATACAAAAGGCACAATGCTGACTTAAGTACAAGAAGACTGTATCTTCTTACTGTCTATGTTTTAAGCCATTCCTGTGACACTAGTTATAGATTCCGATGCTTCACTGCAGGTTTACTGTATCCATTGGACCTTCTTATTGACGATGAAACACAGAAATTGGACCGGAATTAGATACAAAAGGCACAATGCCGACTTAAGGACAAGAAGACTGACTCTTCTTACTGACTATGTTTTGAACCATTTCTGTGACACTAGTTATAGATTCCGATGCTTCACTTCAGGTTTACTGTATCCCTCTGACCTTCTTATTGACGATGAAAGACAGAAATTGCATCGGAATTAAATACAAAAGGCACAATGCCGACTCAAGTACAAGAAGACTGGCTCTTCTTACTGTCTATGTTTTGAACCTTTCCTGTGAGACCGGTATTAGATTCCGATGCTTCACTTCAGGTTTACTGTATCCCTCTGACCTTCTTATTGATGATGAAACATAGAAAGTGCATCGGAATCAAATACGAAAGGCGCAATGCCGACTTAAGTACAAGAAAACTGACTCTTCTTAGTGTTTATGTTATGAACCATTCCTGTGACACTAGTTATAGATTCCGATGCTTCACTTCAGGATTACTGTATCCCTCTGACCTTCTTATTGACGAAGAAACACAGAAATTGCATCGGAATTAAATACAAAAGGCACAATGCCGACTTAAGTACAAGAAAACTTACTCTTCTAATTGTCTGTGTTTTGAACCATTCCTGTGACACTAGTTATTGATTCCGATGCTTCACTCCAGGTTTACTGCATCCCTTGGACCTTCATATTGACGATGAAACACTGAAATTGCATCGGAATTATATAGATTGGGCAAAATGCCGACTTAAGTACAAGAAGACTGACTCTTCTTACTGACTATGTTTTGAACCATTCCTGTGACACCAGTTACAGATTGCGATGCTTCACTTCATGTTTACTGTATCCCTTGACCCTTCTTATTGACGATGAAGCACAGAAATTGTATTGGAATTAAATACAAAAAGCACAATGATGACTTAAGTACATGTAGACTGACTCTTCTTACTGATTACGTTTTGAACCATTCCTGTGACACTAGTTATAGATTCCGATGCTTCACTTAAGGTTTACTGTATCCCTTGGACCTTCTTATTGACGATGAAACACAGAAATTGCATCGGAATTAAATGCAAAAGGCACAATGCCGACTCAAGTACATGAAGACCGACTCTTGATACTGACTATGTTTTGAACCATTCCTGTGACACTAGTTATAGATTCTGAGGCTTGACTTCAGGTTTACTGTATCCATTGGACCTTCTTATTGACGATGAAACACAGAAATTGCTTCGGAATTAAATACAAAAGCCACAATGCCGATTTAAGTACTGTCTATGTTTTGAACCATTCCTGTGACACTAGTTATGGATGCCGATGTTTCACTCCAGGTTTACTGTATCCCTTGGACCTTCTTATTGACGATGAAACACAGAAGTTGCATCGGAATTAAATACAAAAGGCACAAGGCCGACTTAAGGACAAGAAGACTGACCCTTCTTACTGACTATGTTTTGAACCATTCCTGTGACACTAGTTATAGATTCCGATGCTACACTCCAGGTATACTGTATCCGTTGGACCTTCTTATTGACGATGAAACACAGAAATTGCATCGGAATTAAATACAAAAGGCACAATGCCGACGTAAGGACGTGTAGACAGACTCTTCTTACTGATTATGTTTAGAACCATTCCTGTGACACTAGTTGTAGATTCCGATGCTACACTCCAGATTTACTGTATCCCTTGGACCTTCTTATTGACGATGAAACACAGAAATTGCATTGGAATTAAATACAAAAGGCACAATGAAGACTTAACGACAAGAAGATTGACTCTTCTTTCTGACTATGTTTTTAACCATTCCTGTGCCACTAGTTATAGATTCCCATGCTTCACTTGAGGTTTACTGTATCGCTCTGACCTTCTTATTGACGATGAATCACAGAAATTGCATCTTCATTAAATAGAAAAGGTACAATGCCGGCTTAAGTATAAGAAGACTGACACTTCTTACTGTCTATGCTTTGAACCATTCCTGTGACACTAGTTATAGATTTCGATGCTTGACTTCAGGTTTACTGTACCCCTCTGACCTTCTTATTCACGATGAAACACAGAAATTGCATCGGAAGTAAATACAAAAAGCACAATGCCGACTTAAGTACAAGAAGACTGACTCATCTTACTGTCTATGTTTTGAACCATTTCTGTGATACTAGTTATAGATTCCGATGCTTCACCTCAGGTTTACTGTATCCCTTGGACCTTCTTATTGTCGATGAAACACGGAAATTGCTTCGGAATTAAATACAAAAGGCACAATGCCGAGTTAAGTACTGTCTATGTTTTGAACCATTCCTGTGACACTAGTTATAGATGCCGATGCTTCACTCCAGGTTTACTGTATCCCTTGGACCTCCTTATTGACGATGAAACACAGAAATTGCATCGGAATTAAATACAAAAGGCACAAGGCCGACTTAAGGACAAGAAGACTGATTCTTCTTACTGACTATGTTTTGAACCATTCCTGTGACAAAGGTTATAGATTCCGATGCTACACTCCAGGTATACTGTATCCGTTGGACCTTCTTATTGACGATGAAACACGGAAATTGCATCGGAATTAAATACAAAAGGCACAATGCCGACTTAAGTACAAGAAGACTGACTCTTCTTACTGACTATGTTTTGAAAAATTTCTGTGACACTAGTTATAGATTCCGATGCTTCACTTCAGGGTTACTTTATCCCTCTGACCTTCTTATTCACGATGAAACACAGACATTGCATCGGAAGTAAATACAAAACGCACAAGGCCGACTTAAGTACAAGGAGACTGACTCTTCTTACTGTCTATGCTTTGAACCATTCCTGTGATACTAGTTATAGATTCCGATGCTTCACTTCAGGTTTCCTGTATAACTTGGACCTTCTTATTGACGATGAAACACAGAAATTGCATCGGAATTAAATACAAAAGGCACAATGCTGACTTAAGTACAAAAATACTGTATTTTCTTACTGTCTATGTTGTGAACCATTCCTGTGACACTAGTTATAGATTCCGATGCTTCACTCCAGGTTTACTGTATCCCTTGGACCTTCTTATTGACGATGAAACACAGAAATTGCATCGGAATTAAATACAAAAGGCACAATGCCGACTCAAGTACAAGAAAACTGACTCTTCTAATTGTCTATGTTTTGAACTATTCCTCTGACAATAGTTATTGATTCCGATGCTTCACTCCAGGTTTACTGCATCCCTTGGACCTTCATATTGACGATGAAACACTGAAATTGCATCGTACTTAAATAGATTGGGCAAAATGCCGACTTAAGTACAAGAAGACTGACTCTTCTTACGGACTATGTTTTGAACCATTCCTGTGACACTAGTTACAGATTGCGATGCTTCACTTCATGTTTACTGTATCCCTTGACCCTTCTTATTGACGATGAAACACAGAAATTCGGAATTTAATACAAAAAGCACAATGCCGATTTAAGTACTGTCTATGCTTTGAACCATTCCTGTGACACTACTTATAGATGCCGATGCTTCACTCCAGGTTTACTGTATCCCTTGGTCCTTCTTATTGACGATGAAACACAGAAGTTGCATCGGAATTAAATACAAAAGGCACAAGGCCGACTTAAGGACAAGAAGACTGACTCTTCTTACTGACTATGTTTTGAACCATTCCTGTGACACTAGTTATAGATTCCGATGCTACACTCCAGGTTTACTGTATCCGTTGGACCTTCTTGTTGACGATGAAACAGAGAAATTGCATCGGAATTAAATACAAAAGGCACAATGCCGACTTAAATACATGTAGACTGACTCTTCTTACTGACTATGTTTTGAACCATTCCTGTGACACTAGTTATAGATTCCGGTGCTACACTCCAGGTTTACTGTATCCCTTAGACCTTCTTATTGACGATGAAACACAGAAGTTGCATCGGAATTAAATACAAAAGGCACAAGGCCGACTTAAGAACAAGAAGACTGACTCTTCTTACTGACTATGTTTTGAACCATTCCTGTGACTCTAGTTATAGATTCCGATGCTACACTCCAGGTATACTGTATCCGTTGGACCTTCTTATTGACGACGAAACACAGAAATTGCATCGGAATTAAATACAAAAGGCACAATGCCGGCTTAAGTACAAGATGACTTACTCTTCTTACTGTCTATGTTTTGAACCATTCCTGTGACACTAGTTATAGATTCCGATGCTTGACTTCAGGTTTACTGTATCCCTAGGACCTCCTAATTGACGATGAAACACAGAAATTGCATCGGAATTTAATACAAAAGGCACAATGCCGACTCAAGTACAAGAAGACTGACTCTTCTTCCTTTCTATGTTTTGAACCATTCCTGTGACACTAGTTATAGATTCCGATGCTTCACTTCAGGTTTACTGTATTCCTCTGACCTTCTTATTGACGATGAAACAAAGAAATTGCATCGGAAGTAAATACAAAAGGCACAACGAAAACTTAAATACAAGAAGACTGACTCTTCTTACTGCCTATGTTTTGAACCATTTCTGTGACACTAGTTATAGATTCCGATGCTTCACATCAAGGTTACTGCATCCCTCTGACCTTCTTATTCACGATGAAACACAGAAATTGCATCAGAAGTAAATACAAAAGGCACAATGCCGACTTAAGTACAAGAAGACTGACTCATCTTACTGTCTATGTTTTGAACCATTCCTGTGATACTAGTTATAGATTCCGATGCTTCACTTCAGGTTCACTGTATCCCTTGGACCTTGTTATTGACGATGAAACACAGAAATTGCATCGGAATTAAATACAAAAGGCCGAATGCTGACTTAAGTACAAGAAGACTGTATCTTCTTACTGTCTATGTTTTGAACCATTCCTGTGACACTAGTTATAGATTCTGATGCTTCACTTCAGGTTTGCTGTATCCCTCTGACCTTCTTATTGACGATGAAACACGGAAATTGCACCGGAATTAATTACAAAAATCCAACGCCGACTTAAGTACATGATGACCGACTCTTCTTACTGACTATAATTTGTACCATTCCTGTGACACTAGTTATAGATTCCGATGCCTCACTTCAGGTTTACTGTATCCCTTGGACCTTCTTGTTGACGATGAAACACAGAAATTGCATCGGAATTAAATAAAAAAGGCACAATGCCGACTTAAGTACAAGATGACTGTATCTTCTTGCTGTCTATATTTTCGAACCATTCCTGTGACACTAGTTATAGATTCCGATGCTTCACTCCAGGTTTACTGTATCCCTTGGACCTTCTTATTGACGATGAAACACAGAAATTGCATCGGAATTAAATACAAAAGGCACAATGCCGACATAAGGACAAGAAGACCGACTCTTCTTACTGACTATGCTTCGAACCATTCCTGTGACACTAGTTATAGATTCCGATGCTTCACTTCAGGTTTACTGTATCCCTCTGACTTTCTTATTGACGATGAAACACAGAAATTACACCGGAATTAAATACAAATGGCACAATGCGGACTTAAGTACAAGAAGACTGACTCTTCTTACTGTCTATGTTTTTAACCATTCCATTGACACTAGTTATAGCTTCCGATGCTTTACTCCAGGTTTACTGAATCCCTTGTACCTTCGTATTGACGATGAAACACAAAAATTGCATCGGAATTAAATAGAAAAGGCTTAATGCCGACTTAAGTACAAGAAGACAGACTCTTCTTACTGACTATGATTTGAACCATTCCTGTGACACTAGTTATATATTCCGATGCTTCACTTCAGGTTTACTGTATCCCTAGGACCTTCTTATTGACGATGAAACACAGAAATTGCATCGGAATTAAATACAAAAGGCACAATGCCGACAGAAGTACATGAAGACTGACTCTTCTTACTGACTAGGTTTGGAACCATTCCTGTGACACTAGTTATGGATACGGATGCTTCACTTCAGGTCTACTGTATCCCTTGGACCTTCTTATTGACGTTGAAACACAGAAATTTCATCGGAATTAAATACAAAAGGCACAATGCCGACTTAGGTACACGGAGACTGACTCTTCTTACTGTCTATGATTTGAACCATTCCTGTGACACTAGTTATAGATTACGATGCTACACTCCAAGTCTACTGTATCTCTTGGACCTTCTTATTGACGATGAAACACAAAATTGCATCGGAATTAAATACAAAAGGCACAATGCCGACTTAAGTACAAGAAGACTGTATCTTCTCACTGTCTATGTTTTAAACCATTCCTGTGACACTAGTTATAGATTCCGATGCTTCACTCCAGGTTTACTGTATCACTTGGATCTTCTTATTGACGATGAAACACAGAAATTGCATCGGAATTAAATACAAAATACACAATGCCGACATAAGGACAAGAAGACTGACTCTTCTCACTGACTATGTTTTGAACCATTCCTGTGACACTAGTTATAGATTCTGATGCTTCACTTCAGGTTTACTGTATCCCTCTGACCTTCTTATTGACGATGAAACACAGAAATTGCACCGGAATGAAATACAAAAGGCACAATGCCGACTTAAGTACAAGAAGACTGACTCTTCTTACTGTCTATGTTTTGAACCATTCCATTGTCACTAGTTATTGATTCCGATGCTTCACTCCAGGTTTACTGCATCCCTTGGACCTTCATATTGACGATGAAACACTGCAATTAAATCGGAATTAAATAGATTAGGCAAAATGCCGACTTAAGTACAAGAAGACTGACTCTTCTTACTGACTATGTTTTGAACCATTCCTGTGACACTAGTTATAGATTGCGATGCTTCACTTCATGTTTACTATATCCCTTGACCCTTCTTATTGACGATGAAACACAGAAATTGCATCGGAATTAAATACAAAAGGCACAAAGATGACTTAAGTACATGAAGACTGTCTCTTCTTACTGACTATGTTTTGACCCATTCCTGTGACACTAGTTATAGATTACGATGCTTCACTTCAGGTTTACTGTATCCCTTGGACCTTCTAATTGACGATGAAACACAGAAATTGCATCTGATTTAAATACAAAAGGCACAATGCCGACATAAGTACATCTAGACCGACTCTTCTCTCTGACTATGATTTGAACAATTCCTGTGACACTAGTTATAGATTCCGATGCTTCCCTTCAGGATTACTGTATCCCTTGGACCTTCTTATTGATGATGAAACACAGAAATTGCTTCGGAATTAAATACAAAAGGCACAATGCCGACTTAAGTACAAGAAGACTGACTCTTCTTAGTGTCCATGTTTTGAACCATTACATTGACACTAGTTATTGATTCCGATGCTTCACTCCAGGTTTACTGCATCCCCTGGACCTTCATATTGACGATGAAACACTGAAATTGCATCGGAATTAAGTAATTTAGACAAAATGCCGACTTAAGTTCAAGAAGGCTGACTCATCTTACTGACTATGTTTTGAACCATTCCTGTGACACTAGTTATAGATTGCGATGCTTCACTTCATGTTTACTATAACTCTTGACCCTTCTTATTAACGATGAAACACAGAAATTGCATCGGAATTAAATACAAAAGGCACAATGATGACTTAAGTACATGAAGACTGACCCTTCTTACTGACTGTGTTTTGAACCATTCCTATGGCACTAGTTATAGATTACGATGCTTCACTTCAGGTTTACTGCATCCCTTGGACCTTCTAATTGACGATGAATGACAGAAATTGCATCGGAATTAAATACAAAAGGCACAAGGCCGACTTAAGGACAAGAAGACTGACTCTTCTTCCTTTCTATGTTTTGAACCATTCCTGTGACACTAGTTATAGATTCCGATGCTTCACTTCAGGTTTACTGTATTCCTCTGACCTTCTTATTGACGATGAAACAAAGAAATTGCATCGGAAGTAAATACAAAAGGCACAACGAAAACTTAAATACAAGAAGACTGACTCTTCTTACTGCCTATGTTTTGAACCATTTCTGTGACACTAGTTATAGATTCCGATGCTTCACATCAAGGTTACTGCATCCCTCTGACCTTCTTATTCACGATGAAACACAGAAATTGCATCAGAAGTAAATACAAAAGGCACAATGCCGACTTAAGTACAAGAAGACTGACTCATCTTACTGTCTATGTTTTGAACCATTCCTGTGATACTAGTTATAGATTCCGATGCTTCACTTCAGGTTCACTGTATCCCTTGGACCTTGTTATTGACGATGAAACACAGAAATTGCATCGGAATTAAATACAAAAGGCCGAATGCTGACTTAAGTACAAGAAGACTGTATCTTCTTACTGTCTATGTTTTGAACCATTCCTGTGACACTAGTTATAGATTCTGATGCTTCACTTCAGGTTTGCTGTATCCCTCTGACCTTCTTATTGACGATGAAACACGGAAATTGCACCGGAATTAATTACAAAAATCCAACGCCGACTTAAGTACATGATGACCGACTCTT
Organism: Schistocerca americana; assembly: GCF_021461395.2. Lineage (NCBI taxonomy): Eukaryota > Metazoa > Arthropoda > Insecta > Orthoptera > Acrididae > Schistocerca > Schistocerca americana. Next base: position 1,413,236 of record NW_025726192.1, on the reverse strand, counting down.
CTTACTGACTATAATTTGTACCATTCCTGTGACACTAGTTATAGATTCCGATGCCTCACTTCAGGTTTACTGTATCCCTTGGACCTTCTTGTTGACGATGAAACACAGAAATTGCATCGGAATTAAATAAAAAAGGCACAATGCCGACTTAAGTACAAGATGACTGTATCTTCTTGCTGTCTATATTTTCGAACCATTCCTGTGACACTAGTTATAGATTCCGATGCTTCACTCCAGGTTTACTGTATCCCTTGGACCTTCTTATTGACGATGAAACACAGAAATTGCATCGGAATTAAATACAAAAGGCACAATGCCGACATAAGGACAAGAAGACCGACTCTTCTTACTGACTATGTTTCGAACCATTCCTGTGACACTAGTTATAGATTCCGATGCTTCACTTCAGGTTTACTGTATCCCTCTGACTTTCTTATTGACGATGAAACACAGAAATTACACCGGAATTAAATACAAATGGCACAATGCGGACTTAAGTACAAGAAGACTGACTCTTCTTACTGTCTATGTTTTTAACCATTCCATTGACACTAGTTATAGCTTCCGATGCTTTACTCCAGGTTTACTGAATCCCTTGTACCTTCGTATTGACGATGAAACACAAAAATTGCATCGGAATTAAATAGAAAAGGCTTAATGCCGACTTAAGTACAAGAAGACAGACTCTTCTTACTGACTATGATTTGAACCATTCCTGTGACACTAGTTATATATTCCGATGCTTCACTTCAGGTTTACTGTATCCCTAGGACCTTCTTATTGACGATGAAACACAGAAATTGCATCGGAATTAAATACAAAAGGCACAATGCCGACAGAAGTACATGAAGACTGACTCTTCTTACTGACTAGGTTTGGAACCATTCCTGTGACACTAGTTATGGATACGGATGCTTCACTTCAGGTCTACTGTATCCCTTGGACCTTCTTATTGACGTTGAAACACAGAAATTTCATCGGAATTAAATACAAAAGGCACAATGCCGACTTAGGTACACGGAGACTGACTCTTCTTACTGTCTATGATTTGAACCATTCCTGTGACACTAGTTATAGATTACGATGCTACACTCCAAGTCTACTGTATCTCTTGGACCTTCTTATTGACGATGAAACACAAAATTGCATCGGAATTAAATACAAAAGGCACAATGCCGACTTAAGTACAAGAAGACTGTATCTTCTCACTGTCTATGTTTTAAACCATTCCTGTGACACTAGTTATAGATTCCGATGCTTCACTCCAGGTTTACTGTATCACTTGGATCTTCTTATTGACGATGAAACACAGAAATTGCATCGGAATTAAATACAAAATACACAATGCCGACATAAGGACAAGAAGACTGACTCTTCTCACTGACTATGTTTTGAACCATTCCTGTGACACTAGTTATAGATTCTGATGCTTCACTTCAGGTTTACTGTATCCCTCTGACCTTCTTATTGACGATGAAACACAGAAATTGCACCGGAATGAAATACAAAAGGCACAATGCCGACTTAAGTACAAGAAGACTGACTCTTCTTACTGTCTATGTTTTGAACCATTCCATTGTCACTAGTTATTGATTCCGATGCTTCACTCCAGGTTTACTGCATCCCTTGGACCTTCATATTGACGATGAAACACTGCAATTAAATCGGAATTAAATAGATTAGGCAAAATGCCGACTTAAGTACAAGAAGACTGACTCTTCTTACTGACTATGTTTTGAACCATTCCTGTGACACTAGTTATAGATTGCGATGCTTCACTTCATGTTTACTATATCCCTTGACCCTTCTTATTGACGATGAAACACAGAAATTGCATCGGAATTAAATACAAAAGGCACAAAGATGACTTAAGTACATGAAGACTGTCTCTTCTTACTGACTATGTTTTGACCCATTCCTGTGACACTAGTTATAGATTACGATGCTTCACTTCAGGTTTACTGTATCCCTTGGACCTTCTAATTGACGATGAAACACAGAAATTGCATCTGATTTAAATACAAAAGGCACAATGCCGACATAAGTACATCTAGACCGACTCTTCTCTCTGACTATGATTTGAACAATTCCTGTGACACTAGTTATAGATTCCGATGCTTCCCTTCAGGATTACTGTATCCCTTGGACCTTCTTATTGATGATGAAACACAGAAATTGCTTCGGAATTAAATACAAAAGGCACAATGCCGACTTAAGTACAAGAAGACTGACTCTTCTTAGTGTCCATGTTTTGAACCATTACATTGACACTAGTTATTGATTCCGATGCTTCACTCCAGGTTTACTGCATCCCCTGGACCTTCATATTGACGATGAAACACTGAAATTGCATCGGAATTAAGTAATTTAGACAAAATGCCGACTTAAGTTCAAGAAGGCTGACTCATCTTACTGACTATGTTTTGAACCATTCCTGTGACACTAGTTATAGATTGCGATGCTTCACTTCATGTTTACTATAACTCTTGACCCTTCTTATTAACGATGAAACACAGAAATTGCATCGGAATTAAATACAAAAGGCACAATGATGACTTAAGTACATGAAGACTGACCCTTCTTACTGACTGTGTTTTGAACCATTCCTATGGCACTAGTTATAGATTACGATGCTTCACTTCAGGTTTACTGCATCCCTTGGACCTTCTAATTGACGATGAATGACAGAAATTGCATCGGAATTAAATACAAAAGGCACAAGGCCGACTTAAGGACAAGAAGACTGACTCTTCTTACTGACTAAGTTTTGAACCATTCCTGTGACACTAGTTATAGATTCCGATGCTTCACTTCAGGTTTATTGTATCCCTCTGACCTTCTTATTGACGATGAAACACAGAAATAGCACCGGAATTAAATAGAAAAGGCACAATGCCGACTTAAGTACAAGAAGACTGACTCTTCTTACTGTCTATGCTTTGAACCATTCCATTGACACTTGTTATAGATTCCGATGCTTCACTCCAGGTATTCTGTACCCCTTGGACCTTCTTATTGAGATGAAACACTGAAATTGCATCGGAATTAAATAGAAAAGCACAATGCCGACTTAAGTACAAGAAGACTGACTCTTCTTACTGACTATGTTTTGAACCATTCCTGTGACACTAGTTATAGATTCCGATGCTACACTCCAGGTTTACTGTATCCCTTGGACCTTCTAATTGACGATGAAACATAGATAGTGCATCAGAATTAAATACAAAAGGCACAATGAAGACTTAACGACAAGAAGACTGACTCTTCTTTCTGACTATGTTTTTAACCATTCCTGTGACACTAGTTATAGATTCCCATGCTTCACTTCAGGTTTACTGTATCGCTCTGTCCTTCTTATTGACGATGAAACACAGAAATTGCATCGGAATTAAATAGAAATGGCACAATGCCGACTTAAGTACAAGAAGACTGACTCATCTTACTGTCTATGTTTTGATACATTCCTGTGACACTAGTTATAGATTCCGATGCTTGACTTCAGGTTTACTGTATCCCTAGGACCTCCTAATTGACGATGAAACACAGAAATTGCATCGGAATTTAATACAAAAGGCACAATGGCGACTCAAGTAGAAGAAGACTGACTCTTCTTCCTTTCTATGTTTTGAATCATTCCTGTGACACCACTGATAGATTCCGATGCCTCACTTCAGGTTTACTGTATTCCTCTGACCTTCTTATTGACGATGAAACAAAGAAATATCATCGGAAGTAAATACAAAAGACACACTGAAGACTTAAGTACAAGAAGACTGACTCTTCTTACTGCCTATGCTTTTGAACCATTTCTGTGACACTAGTTATAGATTCCGATGCTTCACTTCAAGGTTACTGTATCAATCTGACCTTCTTATTCACGATGAAACACAGAAATTGCATCGGAATTAAATACAAAAGGCAGAATGCTGACTTAAGTACAAGAAGACTGTATCTTCTTACTGTGTATGTTTTGAACCATTCCTGTGACACTAGTTATAGATTCCGATGCTTCACTACAGGTTTAATGTTTCCCTTGGACCTTCTTATTGACGATGAAACACAGAAATTGAAACGGAATTAAATACAAATGGCACAATGCCGACTTAAGGACAAGAAGACTGACTCTTCTTACTCACTATGTTTTGGACCATTCCTGAGACACTAGTTATAGATTCCGATGCTTCACTTCAGGTTTACTGTATCCCTCTGACCTTCTTATTGACGATGAAACACGGAAATTGCACCGGAATTAAATACAAAAGGCCAACGCCGACTTAAGTACATGAAGACCGACTCTTTTTACTGACTATGTTTGAACCATTCCTGTGACACTAGTTATAGATTCCGATGCCTCACTTCAGGTTTACTGTATCCCTTGGACCTTCTTGTTGACGATGAAAGACAGAAATTGCATCGGAATTAAATACAAAAGGCACAATGCCGACTTAAGTACAAGAAGACTGTACCTTCTTACTGTCTATATTTTCTAACCATTTCTGTGACACTAGTTATAGATTCCGATGCTTCACTCCAGGTTTACTGTTTCTCTTGGACCTTCTTATTGACGATGAAACACAGAAATTGCATCGGAATTAAATACAAAATGCACAATGCCGACTTAAGGACAAGAAGAACGACTCTTCTTACCGACTGTGTTTCGGACAATTACTGTGACACTAGTTATAGATTCCGATGCTTCACTTCAGGTTTACTGTATCCCTCTGACCTTCTTATTGACGATGAAACACAGAAATTGCACCGGAATTAAATACAAATGGCACAATGCGGACTTAAGTACAAGAAGACTGACTCTTCTTATTGTCTATGTTTTGAACCATTCCATTGACACTAGTTATAGATTCCGATCCTTCACTCCAGGTTTACTGTATCCCTTGTACCTTCGTATTGACGATGAAACACAAAAAATTGCATCGGAATTAAATAGAAAAGGCACAATGCCGACTTAAGTACAATGTGACAGACTCTTCTTCCTGACTATGTTTTGAACCATTCCTGTGACACTAGTTACATATTCCGATGCTTCACTTCAGGTTTACTGTATCCCTAGGACCTTCTTATTGACGATGAAACACAGAAATTGCATCGGAATTAAATACAAAAGGCACAATGCCGACAGAAGTACATGAAGACTGACTCTTCTTACTGACTATGTTTAGAACCATTCCTGTGACACTAGTTATGGATTCCGATGCTTCACTTCAGGTCTACTGTATCCCTTGGACCTTCTTATTGACGATAAAACACAGAAATTTCTTCGGAATTAAATACAAAAGGCACAATGCCGACTTAGGTACACGAAGACTGACTCTTCTTACTGTCTATGATTTGAACTATTCCTGTGACACTAGTTATAGATTCCGATGCTACACTCCAGGTCTACTGTATCTCTTGGACCTTCTTATTGACGATGAAACACAGAAATTGCATCGGAATTAAATACAAAAGGCACAATGCCGACATAAGTAAATGAAGACTGACTCTTCTTACTGACTATGTTTTAACCATTCCTGTGTCACTAGTTATAGATTGCGATGCTTCACTTCAGGTCTACTGTATCCCTTGGACCTTCTTATTGACGATGAAACACAGAAATTGCATCGGAATTAAATACAAAAGGCACAATGCCGACTTAGGTACACGAAGACTGACTCTTCTTACTGTCTATGATTTGAACCATTCCTGTGACACTAGTTATATATTCCGATGCTTCACTCCAGGTTTACTGTATCCCTCTGACCTTCTTATTGACGATGGAACACAGAAATTGCACCGGAATTAAATACAAAAGGCCAATGCCGTCTTAAGTACATGACGACCGACTCTTCTTACTGACTATGCTTTGAACCATTCCTGTGACAGTAGTTATAGATTCCGATGCTTCACTTCAGATGTACTATATCCCTTTCACCTACTTGTTGACGATGAAACACAGAAATTGCATCGGAATTAAGTACAAAAGGCACAATGGCGACTTAAGTACAAAAAGACAGTGACTTCTTACTGTCTATATCTTCGAACCTTTCCTGTGACACTAGTTATAGATTCCGATACTTCACTCCAGGTTTACTGTATCTCTTGGACTTTCTTATTGACGATGAAACACAGAAATTGCATCGGAATTAAATAGATAAGGCACAATGCCGACTTAAGTACAAGAAGACTGACTCTTCTTACTGACTATGTTTTAACCATTCCTGTGTCACTAGTTATAGATTCCGATGCTTCACTTCAGGTCTACTGTGTCCCTTGGACCTTCTTATTGACGATGAAACACAGAAATTGCATCGGAATTAATTACAAAAGGCACAATGCCGACTTAGGTACACGAAGACTGACTCTTCTTACTGTCTATGATTTGAACCATTCCTGTGACACTAGTTATAGATTCCGATGCTACACTCCAGGTTTACTGTATCCCTTGGACCTTCTTATGGACGATGAAACACTGAAATTACATCTTCATTAAATACAAAAAGCACAATGTCGACTTAAGTACAAGAAGATTGTATCTTCTTACTGTCTATGTTTTGAACCATTCCTGTGACACTAGTTATAGATTCCGATGTACACTCCAGGTTTACTGTATCCCTTGGACCTTCTTATTGACGATGAAACACAAAAATTGCATCGGAATTAAATACAAAAGGCACAATGCCGACTTAAGGACAAAGATACTGACTCTTCTTACTGACTATGATCGGAAACATTCCTGTGACACTAGTTATAGATTCCGATGATTCACTTCAGGTTTACTGTATCCCTCTGACCCTCTTATTGACGATGAAACACAGAAATTGCACCGGAATTAAATACAAAAGGCACAATGCCAACTTAAGTACAAAATGACTGACTCTTCTTACTGTCTAAGTTTTGAACCATTCCTGTGACACTAGTTATAGATTCCGATGCTTCACTTCAGGTTTACTGTATCCTTTGAACCTTCTTGTTGACGATGATACACGGAAATTACATCTGAAATAAATACAAAAGGCACAATGCCGACTTAAGTACAAAGAGACTGACTCTTCTTACTGACTATGTTTGAACCATTCCTGTGACACTTGTTATAGATTCCGATGCTTCACTTCAGGTTTACTGTATCCCTCTGACCTTCTTATTGACGATGAAACACAGAAATTGCATCGGAATTATATAGAAAAGGCACAATGCCGACTTAAGTACAAGAAGAGTTACTCTTCTAACTGTCTATCTTTTGAACCATTCCTGTGACACTAGTTATAGATTCCGATGCTTCACTTCAGGTTTACTGTATCCCTCTGACCTCCTTATTGACGATGAAACACAGAAATTGCATCGGAAATAAATACAAAATGCACAATGCCGACTTATGTACAAGAAGACTGACTCTTCTTACTGCCTACGTTTTGAATCATTTCTGTGACACTACTTACAGATTCCGATGCTTCACTTCAGGGTTACTGTATCCATCTGACCTGCTTATTGACGATGAAACACAGAAATTGCAACGGATTTAAATAGAAAAGGCACAATGCCGACTTAAGTACAAGAAGACCGACTCTTCTTACTGACTATGTTTTGAACCATTCCTGTGATACGAGTTATAGATTCCGATGCTTCACTTCAGGTTTACTGTATCCCTTGGACCTTCTTATTGACGATGAATCACAGAAATTGCTTCGGAATTAAATATAAAAGCACAATGCCCACTTAAGTACTGTCCATGTATTGAACCATTCATGTGACACTAGTTATAGATGCCGATGCTTCACTGCAGGTTTACTGTATCCCATGGACCTTCTTATTGACGATGAAACACAGATATTGCATCGGAATTAAATACAAAAGGCCCAAGGCTGACTTAAGGACAAGAAGACTGACTCTTCTTACTGACTATGTTTTGAACCATTCCTGTGACACTAGTTATAGATTCCGATGCTTCACTTCAGGTTTATTGTATCGCTCTGACCTTCTTATTGACGATGAAACACAGAAATTGCACCGCAATTAAATACAAAAGGCACAATGCCGACTTAAGTACAAGAAGACTGACCCTTCTTACTGTCAATGTTTTGAACCATTCCATTAAAAACTAGTTATAGATTCCGATGCTTCACTCCTGGTATACTGTATCCCTTAGACCTTCTTATTGAGATGAAACATTATAATTGCATCGGAATTAAATAGAAAAGCACAATGCCGACTTAAGTACAAGAAGACTGACTCTTCTTACTGACTATGTTCTGAACCATTTCTGTGACACTAGTTATAGATTCCGATGCTACACTCCTGGTTTACTGTATCCCTTGGACCTTCTCATTGACGATGAATCACAGAAATTGCATCAGAATTAAATACAAAAGGCACAATGAAGACTTAACAACAAGAAGACTGACTCTTCTTTCTGACTATGATTTTAGCCATACCTGTGACACTAGTTATAGATTCCCATGCTTCGCTTCAGGTTTACTGTATCGGTCTGACCTTCTTTTTGACGATGAAACACAGAAATTGCATCGGAATTAAATAGAGAAGGCACAATGGCGACTTAAGTACAAGAAGACTGACTCTTTTTACTGTCTATGTTTTGAACCATTCCTGTGACACTAGTTATAGATTCCGATGCTTGACTTCAGGTTTACTGTATCCCTAGGACCTCCTTATTGACGACGAACACAGAAATTGCATCTGAATTTAATACAAAAGGCACAATGCCGACTCAAGTACAAGAAGACTGCCTCTTCTTCCTGTCTATGATTTGAACCATTCCTGTGAGACCAGCTTTAGATTACGATGCTTCACTTCGGGTTTACTGTATTCCTCTGACCTTCTTATTGACGATGAAACACAGAAATTGCATCGGAATTAAATACAAAAGGCACAATGCCGATTTACGTACAAGAAGACTGACTCTTCTGACTGACTATGTTTTGAACCATTTCTGTGACACTAGTTATAGATTCCGATGCTTCACTTCAGGGTTACTGTATCCCTCTGAACTTCTTATTCACGATGAAATACAGAAATTGCATCGGAAGTAAATACAAATGGCACAATGCCGACTTAAGTTCAAACTGACTGACTCTTCTTACTGTCTATGTTTTGAACCGTTCCTGTGACACTAGTTATAGATTCCGATGCTTCACTTCAGGTTTACTGTATCCTTTGGACCTTCTTGTTGACGATGATACACAGAAATTACATCTGAAATAAATACAAAAGGCACAATGCCGACTTAAGTACAAGAAGACCGACGCTTCTTACTGACTATGTTTTGAACCATTCCTGTGATACTAGTTATAGATTCCGATGCTTCACTTCAGGTTTACTGTATCCCTTGGACCTTCTTATTGACGATGAATCACAGAAATTGCTTCGGAATTAAATATAAAAGCACAATGCCCACTTAAGTACTGTCCATGTATTGAACCATTCATGTGACACTAGTTATAGATGCCGATGCTTCACTGCATGTTTACTCTATCCCATGGACCTTCGTATTGACGATGAAACACAGAAATTGCATCGGAATTAAATACAAAAGGCCCAATGCTGACTTAAGGACAAGAAGACTGACTCTTCTTACTGACTATGTTTTGAACCATTCCTGTGACACTAGTTATAGATTCCGATGCTTCACTTCAGGTTTATTGTATCGCTCTGACCTTCTTATTGACGATGAAACACAGAAATTGCACCGCAATTAAATACAAAAGGCACAATGCCGACTTAAGTACAAGAAGACTGACCCTTCTTACTGTCAATGTTTTGAACCATTCCATTAAAAACTAGTTATAGATTCCGATGCTTCACTCCAGGTATACTGTATCCCTTAGACCTTCTTATTGAGATGAAACATTAAAATTGCATCGGAATTAAATAGAAAAGCACAATGCCGACTTAAGTACAAGAAGACTGACTCTTCTTACTGACTATGTTCTGAACCATTCCTGTGACACTAGTTATAGATTCCGATGCTACACTCCTGGTTTACTGTATCCCCTGGACCTTCTCATTGACGATGAATCACAGAAATTGCATCAGAATTAAATACAAAAGGCACAATGAAGACTTAACAACAAGAAGACTGACTCTTCCTTCTGACTATGATTTTAGCCATACCTGTGACACTAGTTATAGATTCCCATGCTTCGCTTCAGGTTTACTGTATCGGTCTAACCTTCTTTTTGACGATGAAACACAGAATTTGCTTCGGAATTAAATAGAAAAGGCACAATACCGACTTAAGTACAAGAAGACTGACTCTTTTTACTGTCTATGTTTTGAACCATTCCTGTGACACTAGTTATAGATTCCGATGCTTGACTTCAGGTTTACTGTATCCCTAGGACCTCCTTATTGACGACGAACACAGAAATTGCATCGGAATTTAATACAAAAGTCACAATGCCGACTCAAGTACAAGAAGACTGCCTCTTCTTCCTGTCTATGTTTTGAACCATTTCTGTGACACTAGTTATAGATTCCGATGCTTCACTTCAGGGTTACTGTATCCCTCAGAACTTCTTATTTACGATGAAATACAGAAATTGCATCGGAAGTAAATTCAAATGGCACAATGCCGACTTAAGTTCAAAATGACTGACTCTTCTTACTGTCTATGTTTTGAACCGTTCCTGTGACACTAGTTATAGATTCCGATGCTTCACTTTAGGTTTACTGTATCATTTGGACCTTCTTATTGACGATGATACACAAAAATGACATCTGAAATAAATACAAAAGGCACAATGCCGACTTAAGTACAAGAAGACTATATCTTCTTACTGTCTATATTTTCGAACCATTCCTGTGACACTAGTTATAGATACCGATACTTCACTCCAGGTTTACTGTATCCCTTGGACCTTCTTATTGACGATGAAACACAGAAATTGCATCGGAATTAAATAGATAAGGCACAATGCCGAATTAAGTTCAAAAAGACTGACTCTTCTTACTGACTATGTTTGAACCATTCCTGTGGCATTAGTTATAGATTCCGATGCTGCACTTCAAGTTTACTGTATCCCTTGGTCCTTGTTATTGACGATGAAACACAGAAATTGCATCGGAATTAAATACAAAAGGCACAATGCCGACATAAGTACATGAAGACTGACTCTTCTTACTGACTATGTTTTGAACCATTCCTGTGACACTAGTTATAGATTCCGATGCTTCACTTCAGGTCTACTGTATCCCTTAGACCTTTTTATTGACGATGAAACACAGAAAATGCATCGGAATTAAATACAAAAGGCACAATGCCGACTGAGGTACACGAAGACTGACTCTTCTTACTGTCCATGATTTGAACCATTCCTATGCCACTAGTTATAGATTCCGATGCTACACTCCAGGTTTACTGCATCCCTTGCACCTTAGTATTGACAATGAAATACAGAAAATGCATCGGCATTGAATACAAAAGGCACAATGCCGACTTAAGTACAAGAGGACTGTATCTTCTTACTGCCTATGATTTGAACCATTCCTGTGACACTAGTTATAAATTCCGATGATTCACTTCAGGTTTACTGTATCCCTCTGACCTTCTTATTGACGATGAAACACAGAAATTGCACCGGAATTAAATACAAAAGGCAAAATGCCGACATAAGTACAAAAAGACTGACTCTTCATACTGTCTATGTTTTGAACCATTCCTGTGACACTAGTTATAGATTCCGATGCTTCACTTCGTGTTTACTGTATCATTTGGACCTTCTTATTGACGATGAAACACAGAAATTACATCTGAAATAAATACAAAATACACAATGCCGACTTAAGTACAAAAAGACTGACTCTTCTCACTGACTATGCTTTGAACCATTCCTGTGACACTAGTTGTAGATTCCCATGCTTCACTTCAGGTTTACTGTATCCCTCTGACCTTCTTATTGACGATGAAACGCAGATATTGCATCGGAATTGAATAGAGAAGGCTCAATGCCGGCTTAAGTACAAGAAGACTGACTCTTCTTACTGTCTATGTTATGAACCATTCCTGTGACACTAGTTATAGATTCCGATGGTCCACTTCAGGTTTACTGTATTCCTTGGACCCTCTTATTGACGATGAAACACAGAAATTGCATCGGAATTTAATACAAAAGGCACAATGCCGACTCACGTACAAGAAGGCTGACTCTTCTTACTGTCTATGTTTTGAACCATTCCTGTGACACTAGTTATAGTTTCCGATGCTTCACTTCAGGTTTACTGTATCCCTCTAACCTTCTTATTGACGATGAAACACAGAAATTGCATCGGAATTTAATATAAAATGCACAATGCCGACTTCAGTACAAGAAGACTGACTCTTCTTACTGTCTATGGTTTGAACCATTCGTGTGACACTAGTTATAGATTCCGATGCTTCACTTCAAGTTTACTGAATCCCTCTTACCTTCTTATTGACGATGAAGCACAGAAATTGCATCGGAATTAAATACAAAAGGCACAATGCCGACTTAAGTACAAGAAGACTGACTCTTCTTACTGTCTATGCTTTGATCCATTCCTGTGACACTAGTTATCGATTCCGATGCTTCACTTCAGGTTTACTGTATCCCTTGGACCTTCTTAATGACGATGAAACACAGAAATTGCCTCGGAATTAAATACAAAAGGCACAATGCAGTCTTAAGCACAAGAAGACTGACTCTTCCTACTGTCTATGTTTGAACCTTTCCATTGACACTAGTTATAGATTCCGATGCTTCACTTCAGGTTTACTGTATAACTTGGACCTTCTTATTGACGATGAAACAATGAAATTGCATCGGAATTAAATACAAACGGCACAATGCCGACTTAACTACATTAAGACTGACTCTCCTTACTGACTATGTGTTGAACCATTCCTGTGACACTAGTTATGGATTCCGATGCTTCACTTCAGGTTTACTGTATCCCTCTGACGTTCTTATTGACGATGAAACACAGAAATTGCATCGGAATTAAATACAAAAGGCACAATGTCGACTTAAGGACAAGAAGACTGACTCTTCTTACTGACTATGTTTTGAACCATTCCTGCGACACTAGTTATAGATTCCGATGCTTTACTTAATTTTTACTGTATCCCTTGGACCTTCTTATTGACGATGTAACACAGTAATGCATCGGAATGAAATACAAAAGCCACAATGCCGACTCAAGTACAAGACGACTGACTCTTCTTACTGTCTATGCTTTGAACCATTCCTGTGACACTAGTTATAGATTCCGATGCTTCACTTCAGGTTTACTGTATCCCTCTGACCTTCTTATTGACGATGAAACATAGAAATTGCATCGGAATTAATTACAAAATTCACAATGCCGACTTAAGTACAAGAAGACTGACTCTTCTTACTGTCTATGTTTTGAACCATTTCTGTGACACTAGTTACAGATTCCGATGCTTCACTTCAGGGTTACTGTAACCCTCTGACCTTCTTATTGACGATGATACACATCGGAATTCAATAAAAAAGGCACAATGCCAACTTAAGTACAAGAGGACTGACTCTTCTTACTGACTATGTTTTGAACCATTCCTGTGACACTAGTTATAGATTCCGTTGCTTTACATCAGGTTTACTGTATCCCTTGGACCTTCTTATTGACGATGAAACACAGAAATTGCACCAGAATTAAATACAAAATGCACAATGCCGACATAAGTACAAGAAGGCTGACTCTTCTTACTGTCTATGATTAGAACCTTTCCTGTGACACTAGTTATAGATTATGATGCTTCACTCCAGGTTTACTGTATCCCTTGGATTTTCTTATTGACGATGAAACACTGAAATTGCATCGGAATTAAATACAAAAGGCACAATGCCGACTTAAGGACAAGATGATTGACTCTTCTAACTGTCTATAATTGGAACCATTCCTGTGACACTAGTAATAGATTCCGATGCTTCAGTTCAGGTTTACTGTATCCCTTGGACCTTCTTATTGACGATGAAACACAGAAATTGCATCGGAATTAAATAGAAAAGGCATAATGCCGACTTAAGTACAAGAAGACTCACTCTCCTCACTGACTATGTATTGGACCATTCCTGTGACACTAGTTATAGATTCCGATGCTTCACTTCAGGTTTACTGTCTCCCTTGGACCTTCTTATTGACGATGAAACACAGAAATTGCATCGGAATTAAATACAAAAGGCACAATGCCGAATTAGGTACACGAAGACTGACTCTTCTTGCTGTCTATGATTTGAAACTATCCTGTGACACTAGTTACAGATTCCGATGCTACACTCCACGTTTACTGTATCCCTTGGACCTTCTTATTGACGATGAAACACAAAAATTGCATCGAAATTAAATCCAAAAGGCACAATGCCGACTTAAGGACAAGTAAAATGACTCTTCTTACTGACTATGTTTTGAAACATTCCTGTGACACTAGTTATAGATTCCGATGATTCACTTCAGGTTTACTGTATCCCTCTGGCCTTCTTATTGACGATGAAACACAGAAATTGCACCGGAATTAAATACAAAAGGCACAATGCCGACTTAAGTTCAAAAAGCCTGGCTCTTCTTACTGTCTGTGTTTTGAACCATTCCTGTGACACTAGTTATAGATTCCGATGCTTCACTTCAGGTTTACTGTCTCCCTTGGACCTTCTTATTGACGATGAAACACAGAAATTGCATCGGAATTTATTACAAAAGGCACAATGCCGACTCACGTACAAGAAGGCTGACTCTTCTTACTGTCTATGTTTGGAACCATTCCTGTGACACTAGTTATAGATTCCGATGCTTCACTTCAGGTTTACTGTATCCCTCTAACCTTCTTATTGACGATGAAACACAGAAATTGCAACGGAATTAAATATAAAATGCACAATGCCGACTTCAGTACAAGAAGACTGACTCTTCTTATTGTCTATGTTTTGAACCATTCGTGTGACACTAGTTATAGATTCCGATGCTTCACTTCAAGTTTACTGAATCCCTCTTACCTTCTTATTGACGATGAAACAATGAAATTGCATCGGAATTAAATACAAACGGCACAATGCCGACTTAACTACATTAAGACTGACTCTTCTTACTGACTATGTATTGAACCATTCCTGTGACACTAGTTATAGATTCCGATGCTTCACTTCAGGTTTACTGTCTCCCTCTGACCTTCTTATTGACGATGAAACACAGAAATTGCATCGGAATTAAATACTAAAGGCACAATGCTGACTTATGGACAAGAAGACTGACTCCTCTTACTGACTATGTTTTGAAACATTCCTGTGACACTAGTTATAGATTCCGAAGATTCACTTCAGGTTTACTGTATCCCTCTGGCCTTCTTATTGACGATGAAACACAGAAATTACACCGGAATTAAATACAAAAGGCACAATGCCGATCTAAGTACAAAAAGCCTGACCCTTCTTACTGTCTGCATTTTGAACCATTCCTGTGACACTAGTTATAGATTCCGATGCTTCACTTCAGGTTTACTGTATCATTTGGACTTTCTTATTGACGATGAAACACAGAAATTACATCTGAAATAAATACAAATGGCACAATGCCGACTTAAGTAGAAAAAGACTGACTCGTCTTACTGACTATGTTTTGAACCATTCCTGTGACACTAATGATAGATTCCGATGCTTCACTTCAGGTTTACTGTATCCCTCTGACCTTCTTAATAACGATGAAACACAGAATTTGCATCGGAATTATATAGAAAAAGCACAATGCCGACTTAAGTACAAGGAGACTGACTCTTCTTACTGTCTATGTTTTGAACCATTCCTGTGACACTAGTTATAGATTCCGATGCTTCACTACAGGTTTACTGTCTCCCTTGGACCTTCTTATTGACGATGAAACACAGAAATTGCGACGGAATTAAATACAAAAGGCACAATGACGATATAAGTACATGAAGACTGACTCTTCTTAATGACTATGTTTTGAACCATTCCTGTGACACTAGTTATAGATTCCGATGCTTCACTTCAGGTCTACTGTATCCCTTGGACCTTCTTATTGACGATGAAACACAGAAATTGCATCGGAATTAAATACAAAAGGCACAATGCCGAATTAGGTACACGAAAACTGACTCTTCTTGCTGTCTATGATTTGAAACATTCCTGTGACACTAGTTACAGATTCCGATGCTACACTCCACGTTTACTGTATCCCTTGGACCTTCTTAATGACGATGAAACACAAAAATTGCATCGGAATTAAATACAAAAGGCACAATGCCGACTTAAGGACAAGAAGACTGACTCTTCTTACTGACTATGTTTTGAAACATTCCTGTGACACTAGTTATAGATTCCGATGATTCACTTCAGGTTTACTGTATCCCTCTGGCCTTCTTATTGACGATGAAACACAAAAATTGCACCGGAATTAAATACAAAAGGCACAATGCCGACTTAAGTACAAAAAGGCTGACTCTTCTTACTGTCTGTGTTTTGAACCATTCCTGGGACACTAGTTATAGATTCCGATGCTTCACTTCAGGTTTACTGTATCATTTGGACTTTCGTATTGACGATGAAACACAGAAATTACATCTGAAATAAATACAAATGGCACAATGCCGACTTAAGTACAAAAAGACTGACTAGTCTTACTGACTATGTTTTGAACCATTCCTGTGACACTAGTTATAGATTCCGATGATTCACTTCAGGTTTACTGTATCCCTCTGACCTTCTTATTGACGATGAAACACAGAAATTGCACCGGAATTAAATACAAAAGGCACAATGCCGACTTAAGTACAAAAAGCCTGACACTTCTTACTGTCTGTGTTTTGAACCATTCCTGTGACACTAGTTATAGATTCCGATGCTTTACTTCAGGTTTACTATATCATTTGGACTTTCTTATAGACGATGAAACACAGAAATTACATCTGAAATAAATACAAATGGCACAATGCCGACTTCAGTTCAAAAAGACTGACTCTTCTTACTGTCTATGATTTCAACCATTCCTATGCCACTAGTTACAGATTCCGATGCTACACTCCAGGTTTACTGCATCCCTTGGACCTTAGTATTGACAATGAAATACAGAAATTGCATCGGCATTGAATACAAAAGGCACAATGCCGACATAAGTACAAGAAGACTGTATCTTCTTACTGTCTATGATTTGAACCATTCCTGTGACACTAGTTATAGATTCCGATGATTCACTTCAGGTTTACTGTATCCCTCTGACCTTCTTATTGACGATGAAACACAGAAATTGCACCGGAATTAAATACAAAAGGCACAATGCCGACATAAGTACAAAAAGACTGACTCTTCATACTGTCTATGTTTTGAACCATTCCTGTGACACTAGTTATAGATTCCGATGCTTCACTTCGTGTTTACTGTTTCATTTGGACCTTCTTATTGACGATGAAACACAGATATTGCATCTGAAAAAAATACAAAATACACAATGCCGACTTAAGTACAAAAAGACTGACCCTTCTTACTGACGATGTTTTAAACCATTCCTGTGACACTAGTTGTAGATTCCCATGCTTCACTTCAGGTTTACTGTATCCCTCTGACCTTCTTATTGACGATGAAACACAGATATTGCATCGGAATTGAATAGAGAAGGCTCAATGCCGACTTAAGTACAAGAAGGCTGTCTCTTCTTACTGTCTATGTTTTGAACCATTCCTGTGACACTAGTAATAGATTCCGATGCTTCACATCAGGTTTACTGTATCCCTCTGATCTCCTTGTTGACGATGAAACACAGAAATTGCATCGGAATTAAATACAAAATGCACAATGCCGACTTAAGTACAAGAAGAGTGACTCTTCTAACTGACTATGTTTTGAAACATTCCTGTGACACTAGTTATAGATTCCGATGATTCACTTCAGGTTTACTGTATCCCTCTGGCCTTCTTATTGACGATGAAACACAAAAATTGCACCGGAATTAAATACAAAAGGCACGATGCCGACTTAAGTACAAAAAGCCTGACTCTTCTTACTGTCTGTGTTTTGAACCATTCCTGTGACACTAGTTATAGATTCCGATGCTTCACTTCAGGTTTACTGTATCATTTGGACTTTCTTATTGACGATGAAACACAGAAATTACATCTGAAATAAATACAAATGGCACAATGCCGACTTAAGTACAAAAAGACTGACTAGTCTTACTGACTATGTTTTGAACCATTCGTGTGACACTAGTTATAGATTCCGATGATTCACTTCAGGTTTACTGTATCCCTCTGACCTTCTTATTGACGATGAAACACAGAAATTGCACCGGAATTAAATACAAAAGGCACAATGCCGACTTAAGTACAAAAAGCCTGACACTTCTTATTGTCTGTGTTTTGAACCATTCCTGTGACACTAGTTATAGATTCCGATGCTTTACTTCAGGTTTACTATATCATTTGGACTTTCTTATAGACGATGAAACACAGAAATTACATCTGAAATAAATACAAATGGCACAATGCCGACTTCAGTACAAAAAGACTGACTCTTCTTACTGTCTATGATTTCAACCATTCCTATGCCACTAGTTACAGATTCCGATGCTACACTCCAGGTTTACTGCATCCCTTGGACCTTAGTATTGACAATGAAATACAGAAATTGCATCGGCATTGAATACAAAAGGCACAATGCCGACATAAGTACAAGAAGACTGTATCTTCTTACTGTCTATGATTTGAACCATTCCTGTGACACTAGTTATAGATTCCGATGATTCACTTCAGGTTTACTGTATCCCTCTGACCTTCTTATTGACGATGAAACACAGAAATTGCACCGGAATTAAATACAAAAGGCACAATGCCGACATAAGTACAAAAAGACTGACTCTTCATACTGTCTATGTTTTGAACCATTCCTGTGACACTAGTTATAGATTCCGATGCTTCACTTCGTGTTTACTGTTTCATTTGGACCTTCTTATTGACGATGAAACACAGATATTGCATCTGAAAAAAATACAAAATACACAATGCCGACTTAAGTACAAAAAGACTGACCCTTCTTACTGACGATGTTTTAAACCATTCCTGTGACACTAGTTGTAGATTCCCATGCTTCACTTCAGGTTTACTGTATCCCTCTGACCTTCTTATTGACGATGAAACACAGATATTGCATCGGAATTGAATAGAGAAGGCTCAATGCCGACTTAAGTACAAGAACACTGACTCTTCTTACTGTCTATGTTATGAACCATTCCTGTGACACTAGTTATAGATTTCGATGCTCCACTTCAGGTTTACTGTCTTCCTTGGACCGTCTTATTGACGATGAAACACAAAAATTGCATTGGAATTTAATACAAAAGGCACAATGCCGACTCACGTACAAGAAGGCTGACTCTTCTTACTGTCTATGTTTTGAACCATTCATGTGACACTAGTTATAGATTCCGATGCTTCACTTCAGGTTTACTGTATCCCTCTAACCTTCTTACTGACGATGAAACACAGAAATTGCAACGGAATTAAATATAAAATGCGCAATGCCGACTGCAGTACAAGAAGACTGACTCTTCTTACTGTCTATGTTTTGAACCATTCGTGTGACACTAGTTGTAGATTCCGATGCTTCACTTCAAGTTTACTAAATCCCTCTTACCTTCTTATTGACGATGAAGCACAGAAATTGCATCGGAATTAAATACAAAAGGCACAATGCCGACTTAAGTACAAGAAGACTGACTCTTCTTACTGTCTATGCTTTGATCCATTCCTGTGACACTAGTTATCGATTCCGATGCTTCACTTCAGGTTTACTGTATACCTTCGACCTTCTTAATGACGATGAAACACAGAAATTGCCTCGGAATTAAATACAAAAGGCACAATGCAGACTTAACTACATTAAGACTGACTCTTCTTACTGACTATGTATTGAACCATTCCTGTGACACTAGTTATAGATTCCGATGCTACACTTCAGGTTTACTGTATCCCTCTGACCTTCTTATTGACGATGAAACACAGAAATTGCATCGGAATTAAATACAAAAGGCACAATGTCGACTTAAGGACAAGAAGACTGACTTTTCTTACTGACTATGTTTTGAACCATTCCTGTGACACTAGTTATAGATTCCGATGCTTGACTTCAGGTTTACTGTATCCCTTGGACCTTCTCATTGACGATGTAACACAGTAATGCATCGGAATTAAATACAAAAGGCACAATGCCGACTTAAGTACAAGAAGACTGACTCTTCTTACTGTCTATGCTTTGATCCATTCCTGTGACACTAGTTATCGATTCCGATGCTTCACTTCAGGTTTACTGTATCCTTTGGACCTTCTTAATGACGATGAAACACAGAAATTGCCTCGGAATTAAATACAAAAGGCACAATGCAGTCTTAAGCACAAGAAGACTGACTCTTCCTACTGTCTATGTTTGAACCATTCCATTGACACTAGTTATAGATTCCGATGCTTCACTTCAGGTTTACTGTATACCTTGGACCTTCTTATTGACGATGAAACAATGAAATTGCATCGGAATTAAATACAAACGGCACAATGCCGACTTAACTACATTAAGACTGACTCTTCTTACTGACTATGTATTGAACCATTCCTGTGACACTAGTTATAGATTCCGATGCTTCACTTCAGGTTTACTGTATCCCTCTGACCTTCTTATTGACGATGAAACACAGAAATTGCATCGGAATTAAATACAAAAGGCACAATGTCGACTTAAGGACAAGGAGACTGACTCTTCTTACTGACTATGTTTTGAACCATTCCTGTGACACTAGTTATAGATTCCGATGCTTTACTCAATTTTTACTGTATCCCTTGGACCTTCTTATTGACGATGTAACACAGTAATGCATCGGAATGAAATACAAAAGCCACAATGCCGACTCAAGTACAAGACGACTGACTCTTCTTACTGTCTATGCTTTGAACCATTCCTGTGACACTAGTTATAGATTCCGATGCTTCACTTCAGGTTTACTGTATCCCTCTGACCTTCTTATTGACGATGAAACACAGAAATTGCATCGGAATTAATTACAAAATTCACAATGCCGACTTAAGTACAAGAAGACTGACTCTTCTTACTGTCTATGTTTTGAACCATTTCTGTGACACTAGTTACAGATTCCGATGCTTCACTTCAGGGTTACTGTAACCCTCTGACCTTCTTATTGACGATGATACACATCGGAATTCAATAAAAAAGGCACAATGCCAACTTAAGTACAAGAAGACTGACTCTTCTTACTGACTATGTTTTGAACCATTCCTGTGACACTTGTTATAGATTCCGTTGCTTTACATCAGGTTTACTGTATCCCTTGGACCTTCTTATTGACGATGAAACACAGAAATTGCATCAGAATTAAATACAAAATGCACAATGCCGACATAAGTACAAGAAGGCTGACTCTTCTTACTGTCTATGTTTAGAACCTTTCCTGTGACACTAGTTGTAGATTATGATGCTTCACTCCAGGTTTACTGTATTCCTTGGATTTTCTTATTGACGATGAAACACTGAAATTGCATCGGAATTAAATACAAAAGGCACAATGCCGACTTAAGGACAAGATGATTGACTCTTCTAACTGCCTATAATTGGAACCATTCCTGTGACACTAGTAATAGATTCCGATGCTTCAGTTCAAGTTTACTGTATCCCTTGGACCTTCTTATTGACGATGAAACACAGAAATTGCATCGGAATTAAATAGAAAAGGCATAATGCCGACTTAAGTACAAGAAGACTCACTCTCCTCACTGACTATGTATTGGACCATTCCTGGGACACTAGTTATAGATTCCGATGCTTCACTTCAGGTTTACTGTCTCCCTTGGACCTTCTTATTGACGATGAAACACAGAAATTGCATCGGAATTGAATAGAGAAGGCTCAATGCCGACTTAAGTACAAGAACACTGACTCTTCTTACTGTCTATGTTATGAACCATTCCTGTGACACTAGTTATAGATTCCGATGCTCCACTTCAGGTTTACTGTATTCCTTGGACCCTCTTATTGACGATAAAACACAGAAATTGCATCGGAATTTATTACAAAAGGCACAATGCCGACTCACGTACAAGAAGGCTGACTCTTCTTACTGTCTATGTTTTGAACCATTCCTGTGACACTAGTTATAGATTCCGATGCTTCACTTCAGGTTTACTGTATCCCTCTAACCTTCTTATTGACGATGAAACACAGAAATTGCAACGGAATTAAATATAAAATGCACAATGCCGACTTCAGTACAAGAAGACTGACTCTTATTACTGTCTATGTTTTGAACCATTCGTGTGACACTAGTTATAGATTCCGATGCTTCACTTCAAGTTTACTGAATCCCTCTTACCTTCTTATTGACGATGAAACAATGAAATTGCATCGGAATTAAATACAAACGGCACAATGCCGACTTAACTACATTAAGACTGACTCTTCTTACTGACTATGTATTGAACCATTCCTGTGACACTAAATATGGATTCCGATGCTTCACTTCAGGTTTACTGTCTCCCTCTGACCTTCTTATTGACGATGAAACACAGAAATTGCATCGGAATTAAATACAAAAGGCACAATGTCGACTTAAGGACAAGAAGACTGACTCTTCTTACAGTCTAAGTTTTGAACCATTCCTGTGACACTAGTCACAGATTCCGATGCTTCACTACAGGTTTACTGTATCCCTTGGACCTTCTTATTGACGATGAAACACAGAAATTGCATCGGAATTAAATACAAAAGGCAAAATGCCGACATAAGTAGATGAAGACTGACTCTTCTTAATGACTATGTTTTGAACCATTCCTGTGACACTAGTTATAGATTCCAATGCTTCACTTCAGGTCTACTGTATCCCTTGGACCTTGTTATTGACGATGTAACACAGAAATCGCATCGGAATTAAATACAAGAGGCACAATGCCGATATAAGTACATGAAGACTGACTCTTCTTAATGACTATGTTTTGAACCATTCCTGTGACACTAGTTATAGATTCCGATGCTTCACTTCAGGTTTACTGTATCCCTCTGACCTTCTTATTGACGATGAAACACAGAAATTGCATCGGAATTAAATACAAAATTCACAATGCCGACTTAAGTACAAGAGGACTGACTCTTCCTACTGTCTATGTTTTGAACCATTTCTGTGACACTAGTTACAGATTCCGATGCTTCACTTCAGGGTTACTGTAACCCTCTGACCATCTTATTGACGATGAAACACATCGGAATTCAATAAAAAAGGCACAATGCCAACTTAAGTACAAGAAGACTGAGTCTTCTTACTGACTATGTTTTGAATCATTCCTGTGACACTAGTTATAGATTCCGTTGCTTTTCTTCAGGTTTACTGTATCCCTTGGACCTTCTTATTGACGATGAAACACAGAAATTACATCAGAATTAAATACAAAAGGCACAATGGCGACTTAAGTACAAGAAGGCTGAATCTTCTTACTGTCTATGTTTAGAACCTTTCCTGTGACACTAGTTATAGATTATGATGCTTCACTCCAGGTTTACTGTATCCCTTGGATCTTCTTATTGACGATGAAACACTGAAATTGCATCGGAATTAAATACAAAAAGCACAATGCCGACTTACCACAAGATGATTGACTCTTCTAACTGCCTATAATTGGAACCATTCCTGTGACACTAGTAATAGATTCCGATGCTTCAGTTCAGGTTTACTGTATCCCTTGGACCTTCTTATTGACGATGAAACACAGAAATTGCATCGGAATTAAGTTGGAAAGGCACAATGCCGACTTAAGTACAAGAAGACTCACTCTCCTCACTGACTATGTATTGAACCATTCCTGTGACACTAGTTATAGATTCCGATGCTTCACTTCAGGTTTACTGTATCCCTTGGACCTTCTTATTGACGATGAAACACAGAAATTGCATCGGAATTAAATACAAAAGTCACAATGCCGACTTAAGTACAAGAAGACTGTATCTTCTTACTGTCTATGTTTTAAACCATTCCTGTGACACTAGTTATAGATTCCGATTTACACTCCAGGTTTACTGTATCCCTTGGACCCTCTAATTGACGATGAAACACAAAAATTGCATCAGAATTAAATACAAAAGGCACAATGCCGACTTAAGGACAAGAAGACTGACTCTTCTTACTGACTACGTTTTGAAACATTCCTGTGACACTAGTTATAGATTCCCATGATTCACTTCAGGTTTACTGTATCCCTCTGGCCTTCCTATTGACGATGAAACACAGAAATTGCACCGGAATTAAATACAAAAGGCACAATGCCGACTTAAGTACAAAAAGCCTGACTCTTCTTACTGTCTGTGTTTTGAACCATTCCTGTGACACTAGTTATAGATTCCGATGCTTCACTTCAGGTTTACTGTATCATTTGGACTTTCTTATTGACGATGAAACACAGAAATTACATCTGAACTAAATACAAATGGCACACTGCCGACTTAAATACAAATAGACTGACTCGTCTTACTGACTATGTTTTGAACCATTCCTGTGACACTAATGATAGATTCCGATGCTTCACTTCAGGTTTACTGTATCCCTCTGACCTTCTTAATAACGATGAAACACAGAATTTGCATCGGAATTAAATACAAAAGGCACAATGCCGACATAAGTACATGAAGACTGACTCTTCTTAATGACTATGTTTTGAACCATTCCTGTGACACTAGTTATAGATTCCGATGCTTCACTTCAGGTCTACTGTATCCCTTGGACCTTCTTATTGACGATGAAACACAGAAATTGCATCGGAATTAAATAAGGCACAATGCCGAATTAGGTACACGAAGACTGACTCTTCTTGCTGTCTATGATTTGAAACATTCCTGTGACACTAGTTACAGATTACGATGCTACACTCCACGTTCACTGTATCCCTTGGACCTTCTTATTCACGATGAAACACAGAAATTGCATCGGCATTAAATACAAAAGGCATAATGCCGACTTAAGTACAAGAAGACTGTATCTTCTTACTGTCTATGATTTGAACCATTCCTGTGACACTAGTTATAGATTCCGATGTACACTCCAGGTTAACTGTATCCCTTGGACCTTCTTATTGACGAAGAAACACAAAAATTGCATCGGAATTAAATACAAAAGTCACAGCTCCGACATATGGGCAAGAAGACTGACTCTTCTTACTAACTATGTTTTGAAACATTCCTGTGACACTAGTTATAGATTCCGATGATTCACTTCAGGTTTACTGTATCCCTCTGACCTTCTTATTGACGATGAAACGCAGAAATTGCACCGGAATTAAATACAAAAGGCACAATGCCGACTTAAGTATAAAAAGACTGACTCTTCTTACTGTCTATGTTTTGAAACATTCCTGTGACACTAGTTATAGATTCCGATGCTTTACTTCAGGTTTACTGTAACATTTGGACCTTCTTATTGACGATGAAACACAGAAATTACATCTGAAATAAATACAAAAGGCACAATGCCGAATAAGGTACACGAAGACTGACTCTTCTTACTGTCTATGATTTGAACCGTTCCTGTGCCACTAGTTATAGATTCCGATGCTACACTCCAGGTTTACTGTATCCCTTGGACCTTCTTATGGACAAAGTAACACAGAAATTGCATCGGCAATAAATACAAAAGCCACAATGCCGACTTAAGGACAAGGAGACTGACTCTTCTTACTGTCTATGTTTTGAACCATTCCGGTGACACTAGTTATAGATTCCGATGCTTCACTGCAGGTTTACTGTATCCCTCTGACCTCCTTATTGACGATGAAACACAGAAATTGCATCGGAAATAAATACAAAATGCACAATGCCGACTTATGTACAAGAAGACAGACTCTTCTTACTGCCTATGTTCTGAATCATTTCTGTGACACTACTTATGGATTCCGATGCTTCACTTCAGGGTTACTGTATCCATATGACTTGCTCATTGACGATCAAACACAGAAATTGCATCGGAATTAAATACAAAAGGCACAATGTCGACTTAAGTACAAGAAGACCGTCTCTTCTTACTGACTATGTTTGAACCATTCCTGTGACACTAGTTATAGATTCCGATGCTTCACTTAAGGTTTACTGTATCCCTTGGACCTTCTTATTGACGATGAAACACAGAAATTGCATCAGAACTAAATACAAAAGGCACAATGAAGACTTAACGACAACAAGACTGACTCTTCTTTCTGACTATACTTTTAACCATACCTGTAACACTAGTTATAGATTACCATGCTTCACTTCAGTTTTACTGTATCGCTCTGACCTTCTTATTGGCGATGAAACACAGAAATTGCATCGGAATTATATAGAAAAAGCACAATGCCGACTTAAGTACAAGAAGACTGACTCTTCTTACTGTCTATGTTTTGAACCATTCCTGTGACACTAGTTATAGATTCCGATGCTTCACTACAGGTTTACTGTCTCCCTTGAACCTTCTTATTGACGATGAAACACAGAAATTGCATCGGAATTAAATACAAAAGGCACAATAAGGACATAGGTACATGAAGACTGACTCTTCTTAATGACTATAATTTGAACCATTCCTGTGACACTAGTTATAGATTCCGATGCTTCACTTCAGGTCAACCGTATCCCTTGGACCTCCTTATTGACGATGAAACACAGAAATTGCATCGGAATTAAATACAAAAGGCACAATGCCGACTTAGGTACACGAAGACTGGCTCTTCTTACTGTCTATGATTTGAACCATTCCTGTGACACTAGTTACAGATTCCGATGCTACACTCCAGGTTTAGTGTATCACTTGGACCTTCTTATTCACGATGAAACACAGAAATTGCATCGGCTTTAAATACAAAAGGCATAATGCCGACTAAAGTACAACAAGACTGTATGTTCTTACTGTCTATGATTTGAACCATTCCTGTGACACTAGATATAGATTCCGATGTACACTCCATGTTTACTGTATCCCTTGGACCTTCTTATTGACGATGAAACACAAAAATTGCATCGGAATTAAATACAAAAGTCACAATGCCGACATAAGGACAAGAAGACTGACCCTTCTTACTGACTATGTTTTGAAACATTCCTGTGACACTAGTTATAGATTCCGATGATTCACTTCAGGTTTACTGTATCCCTCTGACCTTCGTATTGACGATGATACGCAGAAATTGCACCGGAATTAAATACAAAAGGCACAATGACGACATAAGTACAAAAAGACT
The DNA here is from genome assembly GCF_021461395.2 of Schistocerca americana. Lineage (NCBI taxonomy): Eukaryota > Metazoa > Arthropoda > Insecta > Orthoptera > Acrididae > Schistocerca > Schistocerca americana. Next base: position 1,385,989 of record NW_025726192.1, on the reverse strand, counting down.
GACTCTTCTTACTGTCTATGTTTTGAAACATTCCTGTGACACTAGTTATAGATTCCGATGCTTCACTTCAGGTTTACTGTATCATTTGGACCTTCTTATTGACGATGAAACACAGAAATTACATCTGAAATAAATACAAAAGGCACAATGCCGACTTAAGTACAAAATGACTGACTCTTCTTACTGCCTATGTTTTGAACCACTCCTTTGACATTACCTATAGATTCCAATGCTTCACTTCAGGTTTACTGTGTCCCTTGGACCTTCTTATTGACGATGAAACACAGAGATTGCATCGGAATTAAATACAAAAGGCACAAAGCCGACATAAGTACATGAAGACTGACTCTTATTACTGACTATGTTTTAACCATTCCTGTGACACTAGTTATAGATTCCGATGCTTCACTTCAGGTCTACAGTATCCCTTGGACCTTCTTATTGACGATGAAACACAGAAATTGCATCGGAATTAAATACAAAAGGCACAATGCCGAATAAGGTACACGAAGACTGACTCTTCTTACTGTCTATGATTTGAACCACTCCTGTGCCACTAGTTATAGATTCCGATGCTACACTCCAGGTTTACTGTATCCCTTGGACCTTCTTATGGACGATGAAACACAGAAATTGCATCGGCATTAAATACAAAAGGCACAATGCCGACGTAAGTACAAGAAGACTGTATCTTCTCACTGTCTATGATTTGAACCATTCCTGTGCCACTAGTTATAGATTCCGATGCTACACTCCAGGTTTACTGTATCCCTTGGACCTTCTTATGGACGATGAAACACAGAAATTGCATCGGCATTAAATACAAAAGTCACAATGCCGACATAAGGACAAGAAGACTGACTCTTCTTACTGACTATGTTTTGAAACATTCCGGTGACACTAGTTATAGATTCCGATGATTCACTTCAGGTTTCCTGTATCCCTCTGACCTTCTTATTGACGATGAAACGCAGAAATTGCACCGTAATTAAATACAAAAGGCACAATGACGACTTAAGTACAAAAAGACTGACTCTTCTTACTGTCTATGTTTTGAAACATTCCTGTGACACTAGTTATAGATTCCGATGCTTCACTTCAGGTTTACTGTATCCATCTGACCTTCTTATTGACGATGAAACACAGAAATTGCACCGCAATTAAATACAAAAGGCACAATGCCGAGTTAAGTACAAGAAGACTGACTCTTCTTACTGTCTATGTTTTGAACCATTCCATTAAAAACTAGTTATAGATTCCGATGCTTCACTCCAGGTATACTGTATCCCGTGGACCTTCGTATTGAGATACAACATTGAAATTGCATCGGAATTAAATAAAAAACCCCAATGCCGGCATAAGTACAAGAAGACTGACTCATCTTACTGACTATGGTTTGAACCATTCCTGTGACACTTGTTATAGATTCCGATGCTACACTCCAGGGTTACTGTATCCCTTGGACCTTCTTATTGCCGATGAAACACAGAAATTGCATCAGAATTAAATACAAAAGGCACAATGAAGACATAACGACAATAAGACTGACTCTTCTTCTGACTATGCTTTTAACCATACCTGTGACACTAGTTATAGATTACCATGCTTCACTTCAGGTTTACTGTATCGCTCTTACCTTCGTATTGACGATGATACACAGAAATTACATCTGAAATAAATACAAAAGGCACAATGCCGACTTAAGTACAAATAGACTGACTCTTCTTACTGACTATGTTTTGAGCCATTCCTGTGACACTAGCTATAGATTCCGATGCTTCACTTCAGGTTTACTGTATCCCTCTGACCTTCTTATTGACGATGAAACACAGAAATTGCATCGGAATTAAGTAGAAAAGGCACAATGCCGACTTAAGTACAAGAAGACTGACTCTTCTTACTGTCTATGTTTTGAACCATTCCGATGACACTAGTTATAGATTCCGATGCTTCACTTCAGGATTACTGTATCCCTCTGACTACCGTATTGACGATGAAACACAGAAATTGCATCGGAACTAAATACAAAATGCACAATGCCGACTTATGTACAAGAAGACAGACTCTTCTTACTGCCTATGTTTTGAATCATTTCTGTGACACTACTTATAGATTCCGATGCTTCACTTCAGGGTTACTGTATCCATCTGACTTGCTTATTGACGATCAAACACAGAAATTGCATCGGAATTAAATACAAAAGGCACAATGTCGACTTAAGTACAAGAAGACCGACTCTTCTTACTGACTATGTTTGAACCATTCCTGTGACACTAGTTATAGATGCCGATGCTTCACTCCAGGTTTACTGTATCCCTTGGAACTTCTTATTGACGATGAAACACAGAAATTTCATCGGAATTAAATACAAAAGGCACAAGGCCGACTTAAGGACAAGAAGACTGACTCTTCTTACTGTCTATGTTTTAAACCATTCCATTAAAAACTACTTATAGATTCCGATGCTTCACTCCAGGTATACAGTATCCCTTGGACCTTCTTATTGAAATGAAACATTGAAATTGCATCGGAATTACATAAAAAACCCCAATGCCGGCATAAGTACACGAAGACTGACTCTTCTTACTGCCTATGATTTGAACCATTCCTGTGACACTAGTTACAGATTCCGATGCTACACTCCAGGTTTACTGTATCCCTTGGACCTTCTTATTCACGATGAAACACAGAAATTGCATCGGCATTAAATACAAAAGGCATAATGCCGACTTAAGTACAACAACACTGTATGTTCTTACTGTCTATGATTTGAACCATTCCTGTGACACTAGTTATAGATTCCGATGTACACTCCATGTTTACTGTATCCCTTGGACCTTCTTATTGACGATGAAACACAAAAATTGCATCGGAATTAAATACAAAAGTCACAATGCCGACATAAGGACAAGAAGACTGACTCTTCTTACTGACTATGTTTTGAAACATTCCTGTGACACTAGTTATAGATTCCGATGATTCACTTCAGGTTTCCTGTATCCCTCTGACCTTCTTATTGACGATGAAACGCAGAAATTGCACCGTAATTAAATACAAAAGGCACAATGACGACTTAATTACAAAAAGACTGACTCTTCTTATTGTCTATGTTTTGAAACATTCCTGTGACACTAGTTATAGATTCCGATGCTTCACTTCAGGTTTACTGTATCATTTGGACCTTCTATTTGACGATGAAACACAGAAATTACATCTGAAATAAATACAAAAGGCACAATGCCGACTTAAGTACAAAATGACTGACTCTTCTTACTGACTATGTTTTGAACCATTCCTGTGACACTAGCTATAGATTCCAATGCTTCACTTCAGGTTTACTGTGTCCCTTGGACCTTCTTATTGTCGATGAAACACAGAGATTGCATCGGAATAAAATACAAAAGGCACAAAGCCGACATAAGTACATGAAGACTGACTCTTATTACTGACTATGTTTTAACCATTCCTGTGACACTAGTTATAGATTCCGATGCTTCACTTCAGGTCTACGGTATCCCTTGGACCTTCTTATTGACGATGAAACACAGAAATTGCATCGGAATTAAATACAAAAGGCACAATGCCGAATAAGGTACACGAAGACTGACTCTTCTTACTGTCTATGATTTGATCCATTCCTGTGCCACTAGTTATAGATTCCGATGCTACACTCCAGGTTTACTGTATCCCTTGGACCTTCTTATGGACGATGAAACACAGAAATTGCATCGGCATTAAATACAAAAGGCACAATGCCGACGTAAGTACAAGAAGACTGTATCTTCTCACTGTCTATGTTTTGAACCATTCCTGTGACACTAGTTATATATTCCGATGTACACTCCAGGTTTACTGTATCCCATGGACCTTCTTATTGACGATGAAACACAAAAATTGCATCGGAATTGAATACAAAATGCACAATGCCGACTTAAGGACAAGGAGACTGACTCTTCTTACTGACTATGTTTTGAAACATTCCTGTGACACTAGTTATAGATTCCGATGATTCACATCAGGTTTACTGTATCCCTCTGACCTTCCTATTGACGATGAAACACAGAAATTGCACCGGAATTAAATACAAAAGGCACAATGCCGACTTAAGTACAAAATGACTGACTCTTCTTACTGTCTATGTTTTGAACCATTCCTGTGACACTAGTTATAGATTCCGATGCTTCACTTCAGGTTTACTGTATCATTTGGACCCTCTTATTGACGATGATACACAGAAATTACATCTGAAATAAATACAAAAGGCACAATGCCGACTTAAGTACAAATAGACTGACTCTTCTTACCGACTATGATTTGAAACATTCCTGTGACACTAGTTATAGATTCCGATGGTTCACTTCAGGTTTACTGTATCCCTCTGACCTTCTTATTGACGATGAAACACAGAAATTGCATCGAAATTAAATACAAAAGGCACAATGCCGGCATAAGTACAAGAAGACTGACTCTTCTTACTGACTATGTTTTGAACCATTCCTGTGACACTTGTTATAGATTCCGATGCTACACTCCAGAGTTACTGTATCCCTTCGTCCTTCTTATTGCCGATGAAACACAGAAATTGCATCAGAATTAAATACAAAAGGCACAATGAAGACTTAACGACAATAAGACTGACTCTTCTTCTGACTATGCTTTTAACCATACCTGTGACACTAGTTATAGATTACCATGCTTCACTTCAGGTTTACTGTATCGCTCTGACCTTCGTATTGACGATGAAACACAGAAATTGCATCGGAATTAAATAGAAAAGGCACAATGCCGACATAATAACAAGACGACTGACTCTTCTTACTGTTTATGTTTTGAACCATTCCTGTGACACTAGTTATAGATTCCGTTGCTTGACTTCAGGTTTACTGTATCCCTAAGAGCTCCTTATTGACGATGAAACACAGAAATTGCATCGGAATTTAATACAAAAGGCACAATTCCGACTCAAGTACAAGAAGACTGACTCTTCTTCCTGTCTATGCTTTGAACCATTCCTGTGCCACCAGTTATAGATTCCGATGCTTCACTTCAGGTTTACTGTATCCCTCTGACCTTCTTATTTACGATGAAACACAGAAATTGTATCAGAAGTAAATACAAAAGGCACAATGCCGACTTAAGTACAAGAAGACTGACTCTTCTTACTGTCTATGTTTTGAACCATTCCTGTGCTACTAGTTATAGATTCCGATGCTTCACTTCAGGTTTACTGTATCCCTTGGACCTTCTTATTGACGATGAAACACAGAAATTGCATCGGAGTTAAATACAAAAGGCACAATGCTGACTTAAGTACAAGATGACTGTATCTTATTACCGTCTATGTTTTGAACCATTCCTAGTGCACTAGTTTTAGATTCCGATGCTTCACTGCAGGTTTAGAGTATCCCTTGGACCTTCTTATTGACGATGAAACGCAGAAATTGCACCGTAATTAAATACAAAAGGCACAATGACGACTTAATTACAAAAAGACTGACTCTTCTTATTGTCTATGTTTTGAAACATTCCTGTGACACTAGTTATAGATTCCGATGCTTCACTTCAGGTTTACTGTATCATTTGGACCTTCTATTTGACGATGAAACACAGAAATTACATCTGAAATAAATACAAAAGGCACAATGCCGACTTAAGTACAAAATGACTGACTCTTCTTACTGACTATGTTTTGAACCATTCCTGTGACACTAGCTATAGATTCCAATGCTTCACTTCAGGTTTACTGTGTCCCTTGGACCTTCTTATTGTCGATGAAACACAGAGATTGCATCGGAATAAAATACAAAAGGCACAAAGCCGACATAAGTACATGAAGACTGACTCTTATTACTGACTATGTTTTAACCATTCCTGTGACACTAGTTATAGATTCCGATGCTTCACTTCAGGTCTACGGTATCCCTTGGACCTTCTTATTGACGATGAAACACAGAAATTGCATCGGAATTAAATACAAAAGGCACAATGCCGAATAAGGTACACGAAGACTGACTCTTCTTACTGTCTATGATTTGATCCATTCCTGTGCCACTAGTTATAGATTCCGATGCTACACTCCAGGTTTACTGTATCCCTTGGACCTTCTTATGGACGATGAAACACAGAAATTGCATCGGCATTAAATACAAAAGGCACAATGCCGTCGTAAGTACAAGAAGACTGTATCTTCTCACTGTCTATGTTTTGAACCATTCCTGTGACACTAGTTATATATTCCGATGTACACTCCAGGTTTACTGTATCCCATGGACCTTCTTATTGACGATGAAACACAAAAATTGCATCGGAATTAAATACAAAATGCACAATGCCGACTTAAGGACAAGGAGACTGACTCTTCTTACTGACTATGTTTTGAAACATTCCTGTGACACTAGTTATAGATTCCGATGATTCACATCAGGTTTACTGTATCCCTCTGACCTTCCTATTGACGATGAAACACAGAAATTGCACCGGAATTAAATACAAAAGGCACAATGCCGACTTAAGTACAAAATGACTGACTCTTCTTACTGTCTATGTTTTGAACCATTCCTGTGACACTAGTTATAGATTCCGATGCTTCACTTCAGGTTTACTGTATCATTTGGACCCTCTTATTGACGATGATACACAGAAATTACATCTGAAATAAATACAAAAGGCACAATGCCGACTTAAGTACAAATAGACTGACTCTTCTTACCGACTATGATTTGAAACATTCCTGTGACACTAGTTATAGATTCCGATGGTTCACTTCAGGTTTACTGTATCCCTCTGACCTTCTTATTGACGATGAAACACAGAAATTGCATCGAAATTAAATACAAAAGGCACAATGCCGGCATAAGTACAAGAAGACTGACTCTTCTTACTGACTATGTTTTGAACCATTCCTGTGACACTTGTTATAGATTCCGATGCTACACTCCAGAGTTACTGTATCCCTTCGTCCTTCTTATTGCCGATGAAACACAGAAATTGCATCAGAATTAAATACAAAAGGCACAATGAAGACTTAACGACAATAAGACTGACTCTTCTTCTGACTATGCTTTTAACCATACCTGTGACACTAGTTATAGATTACCATGCTTCACTTCAGGTTTACTGTATCGCTCTGACCTTCGTATTGACGATGAAACACAGAAATTGCATCGGAATTAAATAGAAAAGGCACAATGCCGACATAATTACAAGACGACTGACTCTTCTTACTGTTTATGTTTTGAACCATTCCTGTGACACTAGTTATAGATTCCGTTGCTTGACTTCAGGTTTACTGTATCCCTAGGAGCTCCTTATTGACGATGAAACACAGAAATTGCATCGGAATTTAATACAAAAGGCACAATTCCGACTCAAGTACAAGAAGACTGACTCTTCTTCCTGTCTATGCTTTGAACCATTCCTGTGCCACCAGTTATAGATTCCGATGCTTCACTTCAGGTTTACTGTATCCCTCTGACCTTCTTATTTACGATGAAACACAGAAATTGTATCAGAAGTAAATACAAAAGGCACAATGCCGACTTAAGTACAAGAAGACTGACTCTTCTTACTGTCTATGTTTTGAACCATTCCTGTGCTACTAGTTATAGATTCCGATGCCTCACTTCAGGTTTACTGTATCCCTTGGACCTTCTTATTGACGATGAAACACAGAAATTGCATCGGAGTTAAATACAAAAGGCACAATGCTGACTTAAGTACAAGATGACTGTATCTTATTACCGTCTATGTTTTGAACCATTCCTAGTGCACTAGTTTTAGATTCCGATGCTTCACTGCAGGTTTAGAGTATCCCTTGGACCTTCTTATTGACGATGAAACACAGAAATTGAACCGGAATTAAATACAAAAGGCACAATGCCGACTTAAGGACAAGAAGACTGACTCTTCTAACTGACTATGTTTTGAACCATTCCTGTGACACTAGTTATAGATTTCGATGCTTCACTTCAGGTTTAGTGTATCCCTCTGACCTTCTTATTGACGATGAAACACAGAAATTGCACCGGAATTAAATACAAACGGCCAATGCCGACTTAAGTACATGAAGACCAACTCTTCTTACTGACTATGTTTTGAACCATTCCTGTGACACTAGTTACAGATTCCGATGCTTCACTTCAGATTTACTGTATCCCTTGGACCTTCTTGTTGACGATGAAACACAGAAATTGCATCGGAATTAAATAGATAAGGCACAATGCCGACTTAAGTACAAGAAGACTGACTCTTCTTACTGACTATGCTTTGAACCATTCCTGTGACACTAGTTATAGATTCCGATGCCTCACTTCAAGTTTACTGTATCCCTTGGACGTTCTTATTGACGATGAAACACAGAAATTGCATCGGAATTAAATATAAAAGGCACAATGCCGACATAAGTACATGAAGACTGACTCTTCTTACTGACTATGTTTTGAACCATTCCTGTGACACTAGCTATAGATTCCGATGCTTCACTTCAGGTTTACTGTATCATTTGGACCTTCATATTGACGATGAAACACAGAAATTACATCTGAAATAAATACAAAATACACAATGCCGACCTAAGTACAAAAAGACTGACTCTTCTTACTGACTATGCTTTGATCCAATCCTGTGACACTAGTTGTAGCTTCCCATGCTTCACTTCAGGTTTACTGTATCCCTCTGACCTTCTTATTGACGATGAAACACAGAAATTGCATCGGAACTGAATAGAGAAGGCACAATGCCGACTTAAGTACAAGAAGACTGACTCTTCTTACTGTCTATGCTATGAACCATTCCTGTGACCCTAGTTATAGATTCCGATGCTCCACTTCAGGTTTACTGTATTCCTTGGACCCTCTTATTGACGATGAAACACAGAAATTGCATCGGAATTTAATACAAAAGGCACAATGCCGACTTACGTACAAGAATACTGACTCTTCTTAATGTCTATGTTTTGAACCATTCCTGTGACACTAGTTATAGATTCCGATGCTTCACTTCAGGTTTACTGTATCCCTCTGACCTTCTTATTGACGATGAAACACAGAAATTACATTTGAAATAAATACAAATTACACAATGCCGACTTAAGTACAAAAAGACTGACTCTTCTTACTGACTATGTTTGAACCACTCCTGTGACGCTAGTTACAGATTCCGATGCTTCACTACAGGTTTACTGAATCCCTCTTACCTTCTTATTGACGATGAAACACAGAAATTGCATCGGAATTAAATACAAAAGGCACAATGCCGACTTAAGTACAAGAAGACTGACTCTTCTTACAGTCTACGCTTTGATCCATTCCTGTGACACTAGTTATCGATTCCGATGCTTCACTCTAGGTTTACTATATCCCTTGGACCTTCTTATTGACGATGAAACACATCAATTGCCTCGGAATTAAATACAAAAGGCACAATGCAGACTTAAGTACAAGAAGACTGACTCTTCCTACTGTCTATGTTTGAACCATTCCATTGACACTAGTTATAGATTCCGATGCTTCACTTCAGGTTTACTGTATCCCTTGGACCTTCTTATTGACGATGAAACAATGAAATTGCATCGGAATCAAATACAAAAGGCACAATGAAGACTTAAGTACAAGAAGACTGACTCTTCTCACTGTCTATGATTTGAACCATTTCTGTGTTACTAGTTACAGATTCCGATGCTTCACTTCAGGGTTACTGTAACCCTCTGACCTTCGTATTGACGATGAAACACAGAAAATGCATCGGAATTGAATACAAAAGGCACAATGCCAACTTAAGTACAAGGAGACTGACTCTTCTAACTGTCTATGTTTTGAACCATTCCTGTGACACTAGTTATAGATTCCGTGGCTTCACTTCAGGTTTACTGTATCCCTTGGACCTTCTTATTGACGATGAAACACAGAAATTGCTTCAGAATTAAATACAAAAGGCACAATGCCGACTTAAGTACAAGAAGGCTGACTCTTCTTACTGTCTATGTTTAGAACCTTTCCTGTGACACTAGTTATAGATTATGAAGCTTCACTTCAGGTTTACTGAATCCCTTGGACCTTCTTATTGACGAAGAAACATAGAAATTGCATCGGAATTAAATAGAAAGGCAAAATGCCGACTTAAGTACAAGAAGACTGTATCTACTTACTGTCTATGTTTTGAACCATTCCTGTGACACTAGTTATAGATTCCGTTGTACACTCCAGGTTTACTGTATCCCTTGGACCTTCTTATTGACGATGAAACACAAAGATTGCATCGGAATTAAATACAAAAGGCACAATGCCGACTTAAGGACAAGAAGACTGACTCTTCTTACTGACTGCTTTAAAACATTCCTGTGACACTAGTAATAGATTTCGATGATTCACTTTAGGTTTACTGTATCCCTCTGGCCTTCTTGTTGCCGATGAAACACAGAAATTGCACCAGAAATAAATACAAAAGGCACAATGCCGACATAAGTACAAAAAGCCTGACTCTTCTTACTGTCTATGTTTTGAACCATTCCTGTGACACTAGTTATAGATTCCGATGCTTCACGTCAGGTCTACTGTATCATTTGGACCTTCTTATTGACGATGAAACACAGAAATTACATCTGAAATAAATACAAATGGCACAATGCCGACTTAAGTACAAAAAGACTGACTCTTGTTACTGACTATGTTTTGAACCATTCCTGTGACACTAATTATAGATTCCAATGCTTCACTTCAGGTTTACTGTATCCCTTGGACCTTCTTATTGACGATGAAACAAATAAATTGCATCGGAATTAAATACAAAAGGCACAATGCTGACATAAGTACAAGGAGACTGTATCTTCTTACTGACTATGTTTTGAACCATTCCTGTGACACTAGTTATAGATATCGATGCTTCACTTCAGGTTTAGTGTATCCCTCTGACCTTCTTATTGACGATGAAACACAGAAATTGCACCGGATTTAAATACAAACGGCCAATGCCGACTTAAGTTCATGAAGACCGACTCTTCTTACTGACTATGTTTTGAACCATTCCTGTGACACTAGTTATAGATTCCGATGCTTCACTTCAGATATACTGTATCCCTTGGCCCTTCTTGTTGACGATGAAACACACAAATTGCATCGGAATTAAATACAAAAGGCACAATGCCGACTTAAGTGCAAGAAGACTATATCTTCTTACTGTCTATATTTTCGAACCATTCCTGTGACACTAGTTATAGATTCCGATACTTCACTCCAGGTTTACTGTATCCCTTGGACCTTCTTATTGACGATGAAACACAGAAATTGCATCGGAATGAAATAGATAAGGCACAATGCCGACTTAAGTACAAGAAGACTGACTCTTCTTGCTGACTATGTTTTGAACCATTCCTGTGACACTAGTTATAGATTCCGATGCTTCACTTCAAGTTTACTGTATCCCTTGGACCTTCTTATTGACGATGAAACACAGAAATTGCATCGGAATTTAAAACAAAAGGCACAATGCCGACTCACGTACAAGAAGACTGACTCTTCTTACTGTCTATGTTTTGAACCATTCCTGTGACACTAGTTATCGATTCCGATGCTTCACTCTAGGTTTACTATATGCCTTGGACCTTCTTATTGACGATGAAACACATCAATTGCCTCGGAATTAAATACAAAATTCACAATGCAGTCTTAAGTACACGAAGACTGACTCTTCCTACTGTCTATGTTTGAACCATTCCATTGACACTAGTTATAGATTCCGATGCTTCACTTCAGATTTACTGTATCCCTTGGACCTTCTTATTGACGATGAAACAATGAAATTGCATCGGAAACAAATACAAAAGGCACAATGAAGACTTAAGTACATGAAGACTGACTCTTCTTAGTGACTATGTATTGAACCATTCCTGTGACACTAGTTATAGATTCCGATGCTCCACTTCAGGTTTACTGTATCCCTTGGACATTCTTATTGACGATGAAACACAGAAATTGCATCGGAATTAAATACAAAAGGCACAATGTCGACTTACGGAGAAGAAGACTGACTCTTCTTACTGCCTATGTTTTGAACCATTCCTGTGACACTAGTTATAGATTCCGATGCTTCACTTCAGGTTTACTGTATCCCTTGGATCTTCTTATTGACGATGAAACACAGAAATTGCATCGGAATTAAATACAAAAGCCACAATGCCGACTCAAGTACAAGAAGACTGACTCTTCTTACTGTCTATGCTTTGAACCATTCCTGTGACACTAGTTATAGATTCCGATGCTTCACTTCAGGTTTACTGTATCCCTCTGACCTTCTTATTGACGATGAAAAACAGAAATTGCATCGGAATTAAATACAAAATGCACAATGATGACTTAAGTACAAGGAGACTGACTCTCCTCACTGTCTATGATTTGAACCATTCCTGTGACACTAGTAATAGATTCCGCTGCTTCACTTTAGCTTTACTGTATCCCTTGGACCCTCTTATTGACGATGAAACACAGAAATTGCATCAGAATTAAATACAAAAGGCACAATGCCGACTTAAGTACAAGAAGGCTGACTCTTCTTACTGTCTATGTTTAGAACCTTTCCTGTGACACTAGTTTTAGATTATGATGCTTCACTTCAGGTTTACTGAATCCCTTGGACCTTCTTATTGACGATGAAACACAGAAAATGCATCGGAATTGAATACAAAAGGCACAATGCCAACTTAAGTACAAGGAGACTGACTCTTCTTACTGTCTATATTTTGAACCATTCCTGTGACACTAGTTATAGATTCCGTTGCTTCACTTCAGGTTTACTGTATCCCTTGGACCTTCATATTGACGATGAAACACAGAAATTGCATCAGAATTAAATACAAAAGGCACAATGCCGACTTAAGTACAAGGAGGCTGACTCTTCTTACTGTCTATGTTTAGAACCTTTCCTGTGACACTAGTTATAGATTATGATGCTTCACTTCAGGTTTACTGAATCCCTTGGACCTTCTTATTGACGATGAAACACAGAAATTGCATCGGAATTAAATACAAGGGCACAATGCCGACTTAAGTACAAGAAGACTGTATCTTCTTACTGTCTACGTTTTGAACCATTCCTGTGACACTAGTTATAGATTCCGTTGTACACTCCAGGTTTACTGTATCCCTTGGACCTTCTTATTGACGATGACACACAAAGATTGCATCGGAATTAAATACAAAAGTCACAATGCCGACTTAAGGACAAGAAGACTTACTCATCTTACTGACTGCTTTAAAACATTCCTGTGACACTAGTTATAGATTTCGATGATTCACTTTAGGTTTACTGTATCCCTCTGGCCGTCTTGTTGACGATGAAACACAGAAATTCCACCAGAAATAAATACAAAAGGCACAATGCCTACATAAGTACAAAAAGCCTGACTCTTCTTACTGTCTATGTTTTGAACCATTCCTGTGACACTAGTTATAGATTCCGATGCTTCACTTCAGGTCTACTGTATCATTTGGACCTTCTTATTGACGATGAAACACAGAAATTACATCTGAAATAAATACAAATGGCACAATGCCGACTTAAGTACAAAAAGACTGACTCTTGTTACTGACTATGTTTTGAACCATTCCTGTGACACTAATTATAGATTCCAATGCTTCACTTCAGGTTTACTGTATCCCTCTGACCTTCTTATTAACGTTGAAACACAGAATTTGCATCGGAATTATATAGAAAAGGCACAATGCCGACTTAAGTACAAGAAGACTGACTCTTCTTACTGTCTATGTTTTGAACCATTCCTGTGACACTAGTTATAGATTCCGAACTTCACTACAGGTTTACTGTCTCCCTTGGACCTTCTTATTGACGATGAAACACAGAAATTGCATCGGAATTAAATACAAAAGGCACAATGCCGACATAAGTACATGACGACTGACCCTTCTTACTGACTACGTTTTGAACCATTCCTGTGACACTAGTTATAGATTCCGATGCTTCACTTCAGGTATACTGTATCCCTTGGACCTTCTTATTGACGATGAAACACAGAAATTGCATCGGAATTAAATACAAAAGGCACAATGCCGACTTAGGTACACGAAGACTGACCCTTCTTACTGTCTATGTTTTGAACCATTCCTGTGACACTAGTTACAGATTCCGATGCTACACTCCAGGTTTACTGTATCCCTTGGACCGTCTTGTTGACGATGAAACACAGAAATTGCATCGGCATTAAATACAAAAGGCATAATGCTGACTTAAGTACAAGAAGACTGTATCTTCTTACTGTCTATGATTTGAACCATTCCTGTGACACTAGTTATAGATTCCGATGTACACTCCAGGTTTACTGTATCCCTTGGACCTTCTTATTGACGATGAAACACAAAAATTGCATCGGAAGTAAATACAAAAGTCACAATGCCGACTTAAGGACAAGAAGACTGACTCTTCTTACTGACTATGTTTGAAACATTCCTGTGACACTAGTTATAGATTCCGATGATTCACTTCAGGTTTACTGTATCCCTCTGACCTTCTTATTGACGATGGAACACAGAAATTGCACCGGAATTAAATACAAAAGGCACAATGCCGACTTAAGTACAAAAAGACTGACTCTTCTTACTGTCTATATTTTGAACCATTCCTGTGACACTAGTTATAGATTCCGAAGCTTCACTTCAGGTTTACTGTATCTTTTGGACCTTCCTATTGACGATGAAACACAGAAATTACATCTGAAATAAATACAAAAGGCACAATGCCGACGTAAGTACAAAAAGGCTGACTCTTCTTACTGACTATGTTTTGAACCATTCCTGTGACACTAGTTATAGATTCCGATGCTTCACTTCAGGTTTACTGTATCCCTTGGACCATCTTATTGACGATGAAACACAGAAATTGCATCGGAAATTAATACAAACGGCACAATGTCGACTTAAGGACAAGAAGACTGACTCTTCTTACTGCCTATGTTTTGAACGTTTCCTGTGACACTAGTTACAGATTCCGATGCTTGACTTCAGGTTTACTGTATCCCTCTGACCTTCTTATTGACGATGGAACACAGAAATTGCACCGGAATTAAATACAAAAGGCACAATTCCGACTTAAGTACAAAAAGACTGACTCTTCTTACTGTCTATATTTTGAACCATTCCTGTGACACTAGTTATAGATTCCGAAGCTTCACTTCAGGTTTACTGTATCATTTGGACCTTCTTATTGACGATGAAACACAGAAATTACATCTGAAATAAATACAAATGGCACAATGCCGACTTAAGTACAAAAAGACTGACTCTTGTTACTGACTATGTTTTGAACCATTCCTGTGACACTAATTATAGATTCCAATGCTTCACTTCAGGTTTACTGTATCCCTTGGACCTTCTTATTGACGATGAAACAAATAAATTGCATCGGAATTAAATACAAAAGGCACAATGCTGACATAAGTACAAGGAGACTGTATCTTCTTACTGACTATGTTTTGAACCATTCCTGTGACACTAGTTATAGATATCGATGCTTCACTTCAGGTTTAGTGTATCCCTCTGACCTTCTTATTGACGATGAAACACAGAAATTGCACCGGCTTTAAATACAAACGGCCAATGCCGACTTAAGTACATGAAGACCGACTCTTCTTACTGACTATGTTTTGAACCATTCCTGTGACACTAGTTATAGATTCCGATGTACACTCCAGGTTTACTGTATCCCATGGACCTTCTTATTGACGGTGAAACACAAACATTGCATCGGAATTAAATACAAAATGCACAATGCCGACTTAAGGACAAGGAGACTGACTCTTCTTACTGACTATGTTTTGAAACATTCCTGTGACACTAGTTATAGATTCCGATGATTCACATCAGGTTTACTGTATCCCTCTGACCTTCCTATTGACGTTGAAACACAGAAATTGCACCGGAATTAAATACAAAAGGCACAATGCCGACTTAAGTACAAAATGACTGACTCTTCTTACTGTCTATGTTTTGAACCATTCCTGTGACACTAGTTATAGATTCCGATGCTTCACTTCAGGTTTACTGTATCATTTGGACCCTCTTATTGACGATGATACACAGAAATTACATCTGAAATAAATACAAAAGGCACAATGCCGACTTAAGTACAAATAGACTGACTCTTCTTACCGACTATGATTTGAAACATTCCTGTGACACTAGTTATAGATTCCGATGCTTCACTTCAGGTTTACTGTATCCCTCTGACCTTCTTATTGACGATGAAACACAGAAATTGCATCGAAATTAAATACAAAAGGCACAATGCCGGCATAAGTACAAGAAGACTGACTCTTCTTACTGACTATGTTTTGAACCATTCCTGTGACACTTGTTATAGATTCCGATGCTACACTCCAGAGTTACTGTATCCCTTCGTCCTTCTTATTGCCGATGAAACACAGAAATTGCATCAGAATTAAATACAAAAGGCACAATGAAGACTTAACGACAATAAGACTGACTCTTCTTCTGACTATGCTTTTAACCATACCTGTGACACTAGTTATAGATTACCATGCTTCACTTCAGGTTTACTGTATCGCTCTGACCTTCGTATTGACGATGAAACACAGAAATTGCATCGGAATTAAATAGAAAAGGCACAATGCCGACATAATTACAAGACGACTGACTCTTCTTACTGTTTATGTTTTGAACCATTCCTGTGACACTAGTTATAGATTCCGTTGCTTGACTTCAGGTTTACTGTATCCCTAGGAGCTCCTTATTGACGATGAAACACAGAAATTGTATCGGAATTTAATACAAAAGGCACAATTCCGACTCAAGTACAAGAAGACTGACTCTTCTTCCTGTCTATGCTTTGAACCATTCCTGTGCCACCAGTTATAGATTCCGATGCTTCACTTCAGGTTTACTGTATCCCTCTGACCTTCTTATTTACGATGAAACACAGAAATTGCATCAGAAGTAAATACAAAAGGCACAATGCCGACTTAAGTACAAGAAGACTGACTCTTCTTACTGTCTATGTTTTGAACCATTCCTGTGCTACTAGTTATAGATTCCGATGCTTCACTTCAGGTTTACTGTATCCCTTGGACCTTCTTATTGACGATGAAACACAGAAATTGCATCGGAGTTAAATACAAAAGGCACAATGCTGACTTAAGTACAAGATGACTGTATCTTATTACCGTCTATGTTTTGAACCATTCCTGTGACACTAGTTTTAGATTCCGATGCTTCACTGCAGGTTTAGAGTATCCCTTGGACCTTCTTATTGACGATGAAACACAGAAATTGAACCGGAATTAAATACAAAAGGCACAATGCCGACTTAAGGACAAGAAGACTGACTCTTCTAACTGACTATGTTTTGAACCATTCCTGTGACACTAGTTATAGATTTCGATGCTTCACTTCAGGTTTAGTGTATCCCTCTGACCTTCTTATTGACGATGAAACACAGAAATTGCACCGGAATTAAATACAAACGGCCAATGCCGACTTAAGTACATGAAGACCGACTCTTCTTACTGACTATGTTTTGAACCATTCCTGTGACACTAGTTACAGATTCCGATGCTTCACTTCAGATTTACTGTATCCCTTGGACCTTCTTGTTGACGATGAAACACAGAAATTGCATCGGAATTAAATAGATAAGGCACAATGCCGACTTAAGTACAAGAAGACTGACTCTTCTTACTGACTATGCTTTGAACCATTCCTGTGTCACTAGTTATAGATTCCGATGCCTCACTTCAAGTTTACTGTATCCCTTGGACGTTCGTATTGACGATGAAACACAGAAATTGCATCGGAATTAAATATAAAAGGCACAATGCCGACATAAGTACATGAAGACTGACTCTTCTTACTGACTATGTTTTGAACCATTCCTGTGACACTAGTTATAGATTCCGATGCTTCACTTCAGGTTTACTGTATCATTTGGACCTTCATATTGACGATGAAACACAGAAATTACATCTGAAATAAATACAAAATACACAATGCCGACCTAAGTACAAAAAGACTGACTCTTCTTACTGACTATGCTTTGATCCAATCCTGTGACACTAGTTGTAGCTTCACATGCTTCACTTCAGGTTTACTGTATCCCTCTGACCTTCTTATTGACGATGAAACACAGAAATTGCATCGGAACTGAATAGAGAAGGCACAATGCCGACTTAAGTACAAGAAGACTGACTCTTCTTACTGTCTATGCTATGAACCATTCCTGTGACCCTAGTTATAGATTCCGATGCTCCACTTCAGGTTTACTGTATTCCTTGGACCCTCTTATTGACGATGAAACACAGAAATTGCATCGGAATTTAATACAAAAGGCACAATGCCGACTTACGTACAAGAATACTGACTCTTCTTAATGTCTATGTTTTGAACCATTCCTGTGACACTAGTTATAGATTCCGATGCTTCACTTCAGGTTTACTGTATCCCTCTGACCTTCTTATTGACGATGAAACACAGAAATTACATTTGAAATAAATACAAATTACACAATGCCGACTTAAGTACAAAAAGACTGACTCTTCTTACTGACTATGTTTGAACCACTCCTGTGACGCTAGTTACAGATTCCGATGCTTCACTTCAGGTTTACTGTATCCCTTGGACCTTCTTGTTGACGATGAAACACAGAAATTGCATCGGAATTAAATAGATAAGGCACAATGCCGACTTAAGTACAAGAAGACTGACTCTTCTTACTGACTATGTTTTGAACCATTCCTGTAACACTAGTTATAGGAGCCGATGCCTCACTTCAAGTTTACTGTATCCCTTGGACCTTCTTACTGACGATGAAACACAGAAATTGCATCGGAATTAAATACAAAAGGCACAATGCCGACATAAGTACATGAAGACTGACTCTTCCTACTGACTATGTTTTGACCATTCCAGTGACACTAGTTATACATTCCGATGCTTCACTTCAGGTTTACTGTATCATTTGGACCTTCATATTGACGATGAAACACAGAAATTACATCTGAAATAAATACAAAATACACAATGCCGACTTAAGTACAAAAAGACTGACTCTTCTTACTGACTATGTTTTGATCCAATCCTGTGACACTAGTTGCAGCTTCCCATGCTTCACTTCAGGTTTACTGTATCCCTTTGACCTTCTTATTGACGATGAAACACAGAAATTGCATCGGAACTGAATAGAGAAGGCACAATGCCGACTTAAGTACAAGAAGACTGACTCTTCTTACTGTCTATGTTATGAACCATTCCTGTGATCCTAGTTATAGATTCCGATGCTCCACTTCAGGTTTACTGTATTCCTTGGACCCTCTTATTGACGATGAAACACAGAAATTGCATCGGAATTTAATACAAAAGGCACAATGCCGACTCACGTACAAGAAGACTGACTCTTCTTACTGTCTATGTTTTGAACCATTCCTGTGACACTAGTTATAGATTCCGATGCTTCACTTCAGGTTTACTGTATCCCTCTGACCTTCTTATTGGCGATGAAACACAGAAATTGCATCGGAATTAAATACAAAATGCACAATGCCGACTTAAGTACAAGAAGACTGACTCTTCTTACTGTCTATGTTTTGAACCAATCCTGTGACACTAGTTATAGATTCCGATGCTTCACTACAGGTTTACTGAATCCCTCTTACCTTCTTATTGACGATGAAACACAGAAATTGCATCGGAATTAAATACAAAAGGCACAATGCCGACTTAAGTACAAGAAGACTGACTCTTCTTACAGTCTACGCTTTGATCCATTCCTGTGACACTAGTTATCGATTCCGATGCTTCACTCTAGGTTTACTATATCCCTTGGACCTTCTTATTGACGATGAAACACATCAATTGCCTCGGAATTAAATACAAAAGGCACAATGCAGACTTAAGTACAAGAAGACTGACTCTTCCTACTGTCTATGTTTGAACCATTCCATTGACACTAGTTATAGATTCCGATGCTTCACTTCAGGTTTACTGTATCCCTTGGACCTTCTTATTGACGATGAAACAATGAACTTGCATCGGAATCAAATACAAAAGGCACAATGAAGACTTAAGTACAAGAAGACTGACTCTTCTCACTGTCTATGATTTGAAACATTTCTGTGACACTAGTTACAGATTCCGATGCTTCACTTCAGGGTTACTGTAACCCTCTGACCTTCTTATTGACGATGAAACACAGAAAATGCATCGGAATTGAATACAAAAGGCACAATGCCAACTTAAGTACAAGGAGACTGACTCTTCTTACTGTCTTTGTTTTGAACCATTCCTGTGACACTAGTTATAGATTCCGTGGCTTCACTTCAGGTTTACTGTATCCCTTGGACCTTCTTATTGACGATGAAACACAGAAATTGCTTCAGAATTAAATACAAAAGGCACAATGCCGACTTAAGTACAAGAAGGCTGACTCTTCTTACTGTCTATGTTTAGAACCTTTCCTGTGACACTAGTTATAGATTATGAAGCTTCACTTCAGGTTTACTGAATCCCTTGGACCTTCTTATTGACGAAGAAACATAGAAATTGCATCGGAATTAAATACAAAGGCAAAATGCCGACTTAAGTACAAGAAGACTGTATCTTCTTACTGTCTATGTTTTGAACCATTCCTGTGACACTAGTTATAGATTCCGTTGTACACTCCAGGTTTACTGTATCCCTTGGACCTTCTTATTGACGATGAAACACAAAGATTGCATCGGAATTAAATACAAAAGGCACAATGCCGACTTAAGGACAAGAAGACTGACTCTTCTTACTGACTGCTTTAAAACATTCCTGTGACACTAGTAATAGATTTCGATGATTCACTTTAGGTTTACTGTATCCCTCTGGCCTTCTTGTTGCCGATTAAACACAGAAATTGCATCAGAAATAAATACAAAAGGCACAATGCCGACATAAGTACAAAAAGCCTGACTCTTCTTACTGTCTATGTTTTGAACCATTCCTGTGACGCTAGTTATAGATTCCGATGCTTCACGTCAGGTCTACTGTATCATTTGGACCTTCTTATTGACGATGAAACACAGAAATTACATCTGAAATAAATACAAATGGCACAATGCCGACTTAAGTACAAAAAGACTGACTCTTGTTACTGACTATGTTTTGAACCATTCCTGTGAAACTAATTATAGATTCCAATGCTTCACTTCAGGTTTACTGTATCCCTTGGACCTTCTTATTGACGATGAAACAAATAAATTGCATCGGAATTAAATACAAAAGGCACAATGCTGACATAAGTACAAGGAGACTGTATCTTCTTACTGACTATGTTTTGAACCATTCCTGTGACACTAGTTATAGATATCGATGCTTCACTTCAGGTTTAGTGTATCCCTCTGACCTTCTTATTGACGATGAAACACAGAAATTGCACCGGATTTAAATACAAACGGCCAATGCCGACTTAAGTACATGAAGACCGACTCTTCTTACTGACTATGTTTTGAACCATTCCTGTGACACTAGTTATAGATTCCGATGCTTCACTTCAGATATACTGTATCCCTTGGCCCTTCTTGTTGACGATGAAACACACAAATTGCATCGGAATTAAATACAAAAGGCACAATGCCGACTTAAGTGCAAGAAGACTATATCTTCTTACTGTCTATATTTTCGAACCATTCCTGTGACACTAGTTATAGATTCCGATACTTCACTCCAGGTTTACTGTATCCCTTGGACCTTCTTATTGACGATGAAACACAGAAATTGCATCGGAATGAAATAGATAAGGCACAATGCCGACTTAAGTACAAGAAGACTGACTCTTCTTGCTGACTATGTTTTGAACCATTCCTGTGACACTAGTTATAGATTCCGATGCTTCACTTCAAGTTTACTGTATCCCTTGGACCTTCTTATTGACGATGAAACACAGAAATTGCACCGGAATTAAATACAAACGGCCAATGCCAACTTAAGTACATGAAGACCGACTCTTCTTACTGACTATGTTTTGAACCATTCCTGTGACACTAGTTATAGATTCCGATGCTTCACTTCAGGTTTACTGTATCATTTGGACCATCTTATTGACGATGAAACACAGAAATTACATCTGAAAAAAATACAAAATACACAATGCCGACTTAAGTACAAAGTGACTGACTCTTCTTACTGACTATGTTTTGAACCATTCCTGTGACACTAGTTGTAGATTCCCATGCTTCACTTCAGGTTTACTGTATCCCTCTGACCTCCTTATTGACGATGAAACACAGAAATTGCATCGGAATTGAATAGAGAAGGCACAATGCCGACTTACGTACAAGAAGACTGACTCTTCTTACTGTCTATGTTATGAACCATTCCTGTGACACTAGTTATAGATTCCGATGCTCCACTTCAGGTTTACTGTATTCCTTGGACCCTCTTATTGACGATGAAACACAGAAATTGCATCGGAATTTAAAACAAAAGGCACAATGCCGACTCACGTACAAGAAGACTGACTCTTCTTACTGTCTATGTTTTGAACCATTCCTGTGACACTAGTTATCGATTCCGATGCTTCACTCTAGGTTTACTATATCCCTTGGACCTTCTTATTGACGATGAAACACATCAATTGCCTCGGAATTAAATACAAAATTCACAATGCAGACTTAAGTACACGAAGACTGACTCTTCCTACTGTCTATGTTTGAACCATTCCATTGACACTAGTTATAGATTCCGATGCTTCACTTCAGATTTACTGTATCCCTTGGACCTTCTTATTGACGATGAAACAATGAAATTGCATCGGAAACAAATACAAAAGGCACAATGAAGACTTAAGTACATGAAGACTGACTCTTCTTAGTGACTATGTATTGAACCATTCCTGTGACACTAGTTATAGATTCCGATGCTCCACTTCAGGTTCACTGTATCCCTTGGACATTCTTATTGACGATGAAACACAGAAATTGCATCGGAATTAAAGACAAAAGGCACAATGTCGACTTACGGAGAAGAAGACTGACTCTTCTTACTGCCTATGTTTTGAACCATTCCTGTGACACTAGTTATAGATTCCGATGCTTCACTTCAGGTTTACTGTATCCCTTGGATCTTCTTATTGACGATGAAACACAGAAATTGCATCGGAATTAAATACAAAAGCCACAATGCCGACTCAAGTACAAGAAGACTGACTCTTCTTACTGTCTATGCTTTGAACCATTCCTGTGACACTAGTTATAGATTCCGATGCTTCACTTCAGGTTTACTGTATCCCTCTGACCTTCTTATTGACGATGAAAAACAGAAATTGCATCGGAATTAAATACAAAATGCACAATGATGACTTAAGTACAAGGAGACTGACTCTCCTCACTGTCTATGTTTTGAAGCATTTCTGTGACACTAGTTACAGATTCCGATGCTTCACTTCAGGGTTACTGTAACCCTCTGACCTTCTTACTGACGATGAAACACAGAAAATGCATCGGAATTGAATACAAAAGGCACAATTCCAACTTAAGTACAAGGAGACTGACTCTTCTTACTGTCTATGATTTGAACCATTCCTGTGCCACTAGTAATAGATTCCGCTGCTTCACTTTAGCTTTACTGTATCCCTTGGACCTTCTTATTGACGATGAAACACAGAAATTGCATCAGAATTAAATACAAAAGGCACAATGCCGACTTAAGTACAAGAAGGCTGACTCTTCTTACTGTCTATGTTTAGAACCTTTCCTGTGACACTAGTTTTAGATTATGATGCTTCACTTCAGGTTTACTGAATCCCTTGGACCTTCTTATTGACGATGAAACACAGAAAATGCATCGGAATTGAATACAAAAGGCACAATGCCAACTTAAGTACAAGGAGACTGACTCTTCTTACTGTCTATATTTTGAACCATTCCTGTGACACTAGTTATAGATTCCGTTGCTTCACTTCAGGTTTACTGTATCCCTTGGACCTTCATATTGACGATGAAACACAGAAATTGCATCAGAATTAAATACAAAAGGCACAATGCCGACTTAAGTACAAGAAGGCTGACTCTTCTTACTGTCTATGTTTAGAACCTTTCCTGTGACACTAGTTATAGATTATGATGCTTCACTTCAGGTTTACTGAATCCCTTGGACCTTCTTATTGACGATGAAACACAGAAATTGCATCGGAATTAAATACAAAGGCACAATGCCCACTTAAGTACAAGAAGACTGTATCTTCTTACTGTCTACGTTTTGAACCATTCCTGTGACACTAGTTATAGATTCCGTTGTACACTCCAGGTTTACTGTATCCCTTGCACCTTCTTATTGACGATGACACACAAAGATTGCATCGGAATTAAATACAAAAGGCACAATGCCGACTTAAGGACAAGAAGACTGACTCATCTTACTGACTGCTTTAAAACATTCCTGTGACACTAGTTATAGATTTCGATGATTCACTTTAGGTTTACTGTATCCCTCTGGCCGTCTTGTTGACGATGAAACACAGAAATTCCACCAGAAATAAATACAAAAGGCACAATGCTGACATGAGTACAAAAAGCCTGACTCTTCTTACTGTCTATGTTTTGAACCATTCCTGTGACACTAGTTATAGATTCCGATGCTTCACTTCAGGTCTACTGTATCATTTGGACCTTCTTATTGACGATGAAACACAGAAATTACATCTGAAATAAATACAAATGGCACAATGCCGACTTAAGTACAAAAAGACTGACTCTTGTTACTGACTATGTTTTCAACCATTCCTGTGACACTAATTATAGATTCCAATGCTTCACTTCAGGTTTACTGTATCCCTCTGACCTTCTTATTAACGTTGAAACACAGAATTTGCATCGGAATTATATAGAAAAGGCACAATGCCGACTTAAGTACAAGAAGACTGACTCTTCTTACTGTCTATGTTTTGAACCATTCCTGTGGCACTAGTTATAGATTCCGATACTTCACTACAGGTTTACTGTCTCCCTTGGACCTTCTTATTGACGATGAAACACAGAAATTGCATCGGAATTAAATACAAAAGGCACAATGCCGACATAAGTACATGACGACTGACCCTTCTTACTGACTACGTTTTGAACCATTCCTGTGACACTAGTTATAGATTCCGATGCTTCACTTCAGGTATACTGTATCCCTTGGACCTTCTTATTGACGATGAAACACAGAAATTGCATCGGAATTAAATACAAAAGGCACAATGCCGACTTAGGTACACGAAGACTGACCCTTCTTACTGTCTATGTTTTGAACCATTCCTGTGACACTAGTTACAGATTCCGATGCTACACTCCAGGTTTACTGTATCCCATGGACCGTCTTGTTGACGATGAAACACAGAAATTGCATCGGCATTAAATACAAAAGGCATAATGCTGACTTAAGTACAAGAAGACTGTATCTTCTTACTGTCTATGATTTGAACCATTCCTGTGACACTAGTTATAGATTCCGATGTACACTCCAGGTTTACTGTATCCCTTGGACCTTCTTATTGACGATGAAACACAAAAATTGCATCGGAAGTAAATACAAAAGTCACAATGCCGACTTAAGGACAAGAAGACTGACTCTTCTTACTGACTATGTTTGAAACATTCCTGTGACACTAGTTATAGATTCCGATGATTCACTTCAGGTTTACTGTATCCCTCTGACCTTCTTATTGACGATGGAACACAGAAATTGCACCGGAATTAAATACAAAAGGCACAATGCCGACTTAAGTACAAAAAGACTGACTCTTCTTACTGTCTATATTTTGAACCATTCCTGTGACACTAGTTATAGATTCCGAAGCTTCACTTCAGGTTTACTGTATCATTTGGACCTTCTTATTGACGATGAAACACAGAAATTACATCTGAAATAAATACAAAAGGCACAATGCCGACGTAAGTACAAAAAGGCTGACTCTTCTTACTGACTATGTTTTGAACCATTCCTGTGACACTAGTTATAGATTCCGATGCTTCACTTCAGGTTTACTGTATCCCTTGGACCATCTTATTGACGATGAAACACAGAAATTGCATCGGAAATTAATACAAACGGCACAATGTCGACTTAAGGACAAGAAGACTGACTCTTCTTACTGCCTATGTTTTGAACGTTTCCTGTGACACTAGTTATAGATTCCGATGCTTGACTTCAGGTTTACTGTATCCCTTGGACCTTCTTATTGAGTATGAAACACTTAAATTGCATCGGAATTAAATACAAAACGCACAATGCCGACTTAAGTACAAGACGACTGACTCTTCTTACTGCCTATGCTTTGATCCATTCCTGTGACACTAGTTATAGATTCCGATGCTTCACTTCATGGTTACTGTAACCCTCTGACCTTCATATTGACAATGAAACACAGAAATTGCATCGGAATTGAATTCAAAAGGCACAACGCCAAGTACAAGAAGACTGACTCTTCTTACTGTCTACGTTTTGAACCATTCCTGTGACACTAGTTATAGATTCCGATGCTTCACTTCAGGTTTACTGTATCCCTTGGACATTCTTATTGATGATGAAACACGGGAATTGCCTCGGAATTAAATACAAAAGGCACAATGCCGACATATGTACAAGAAGACTAACTCTTCCTACTGTCTATGTTTGAACCATTCCATTGACACTAGTTATAGATTCCGATGCTTCACTTCAGAATTACTGTTTCCCTTGGAACTTCTTATTGACGATAAAACACAGCAATTGAATCGGAATTAAATAGAAAAGGCACAATGACTACTTAGGTACAAGAAGACTGACTCTTGTTACTGACTATGTTTTGAACCATTCCAGTGACACTAGTTATAGATTCCGTTGCTCCACTTCAGGTTTACTGTATCCCATGTACCTTCTTATTGACGATGAAACACAGAAATTGCATCGGAATTGAATACATAGGGCACAATGCCGACATAAGTACATGAAGACTGACTCTTCTTACTGACACTTGTTTTGAACCATTCCTGTGACACTAGTTATAGATTCCGATGCTTCACTTCATGTTTACTGTATCCCTCTGACCTTCTTATTGACGATGAAACACACAAATTTTATCGGAATTAAATAGAAAAGGCACACTGCCGACTTAAGTACAAGAAGACTGTATCTTCTTACTGTCTATGTTTTGAACCATTCCTGTGACACTAGTAATAGATTCCGATGTACACTTTAGGTTTACTGTATCCCTTGGACCTTCTTAGTGACGATGAAACACATAAATTGCATGGGAATTAAATACAAAAGGCACAATGCCGACTTAAGGACATGACGACTGACTCTTCTTACTGACTATGATTTGAAACATTCCTGTGACACTAGTTATAGATTCCGATGTTTCACTTCAGGTTTACTGTATCCCTCTGACCTCCTTATTGACGCTGAAAAACAGAAATTGCATCGGAACTAAATACAAAATGCACAATTCCGACTTAAATACAACAAGACTGACTCTTCTACTGCCCATGTTTTGAACCATTTCTGTGACACTAGTTATAGATTCCGATGCTTCACTTCAGGTTACTGTATCCCTCTCACCTTCTTATTGACGATGAAACACAGAAATTGCATCGGAATTAAATACAAAATGCACAATGACAACTTAAGTACAAGAAGACTGACCTTTCTTACTGTCTATGTTTTGAACCATTTCTGTGACACTAGTTATAGATTCCGATGCTTCACTTCAGGTGTACTGAATCCCTCTTACCTTCTTATTGACGATGAAGCACAGAAATTGCATCGGAATTAAATACAAAAGGCACAATGCCGACTTAAGTACAAGAAGACTGACTCTTCTTACTGTCTATGCTTTGATCCATTCCTGTGACACTAGTTATGGATTCCGATGCTTCACTTCAGGTTTACTGTATCCCTTGTACCTTCTTATTAACGAAGAAACACAGAAATTGCCTTGGAATTAAATACAAAGGGCACAATGCAGATTTAAGTACAAGAAGACTGACTCTTCCTACTGTCTATGTTTGAACCATTCCACTGACACTAGTTATAGATTCCGATGCTTGACTTCAGGTTTACTGTATCCCTTGGACCTTCTTAATTACGATGAAGCACAGGAATTGCATCGGAATTAAATACAAAAGCCACAATGCCGACTCAAGTACAAGAAGACTGACTCTTCTTACTGTCTATGCTTTGAACCATTCCTGTGACACTAGTTATAGATTCCGATGCTTCACTTCAGGTTTACTGTATCCCTCTGACCTTCTTATTGGCGATGAAACACAGAAATTGCATCGGAATTAAATACAAAATGCACAATGCCGACTTAAGTACAGGAAGACTTACTCTTCTTACTGTCTATGTTTTGAACCATTTCTGTGACACTAGTTACAGATTCCGATGCTTCACTTCAGGGTTACTGTAACCCTCTGACCTTCTTATTGACAATGAAACACAGAAATTGCATCGGAATTAAATAGTAAAGGCACAATGCCGACTTAGGTACAAGAAGACTGACTCTTGTTACTGACTATGTTTTGAACCATTCCTGCGACACTAGTTATAGATTCCGTTGCTTCACTTCAGGTTTACTGTATCCCATGTACCTTCTTATTGACGATGAATCACAGAAATTGCATCGGAATTAAATAGAAAAGGCACAATGCCGACTTAGGTACAAGAAGACGGACTCTTGATGCTGACTATGTTTTGAACCATTTATGTGACACTAGTTATAGATTCCGTTGCTTCACTTCAGGTTTACTGTATCCCATGTATCTTCTTATTGACGATGAAACACAGATATTGCATCGGAATTAAATACATAAGGCACAATGCCGACATAAGTACATGTAGACTGACTCTTCTTACTGTCTATGTTTTGTACCATTCCTGTGACACTAGTTATAGGTTCCGATGCTTCACTTCAAGTTTACTGTATCCCTTGGAACTTCTTATTGAGGATGATAGACAGAAATTGCATCGGAGTTAAATACAAAAGGCACAATGCGCACTTAAGGACAGGAAGACTGACTCTTCTTACTGACACTTGTTTTGAACCATTCCTGTGACACTAGTTATAGATTCCGATGCTTCACTTCATGTTTACTGTATCCCTCTGACCTTCTTATTGACGATGAAACACACAAATTTTATCGGAAATAAATAGAAAAGGCACACTGCCGAATTAAGTACAAGAAGACTGACTCTTCTTACTGTCTATGTTTTGAACCATTCCTGCGACACTAGTTATAGATTCCGATGCTTCACTCCAGGTTTACTGTCTCCCTTGGACCTTCTTATTGACAATGAACACAGAAATTGCATCGGAATTAAATAGAAAAGGCACAATGCCAACTTAAGTATAAGAAGACTCACTCTTCTCACTGACTATGTATTGAACCATTCGTGTGACACTAGTTATAGATTCCGATGCTTCACTTCAGGTTTACTGTATCCCGTGGACCTTCTTATTGACGATGAAACACAGAAATTGCATCGGAATTAAATACAAAAGGCACAATGCCGACTTAAGTACAAGAAGACTGTATCTTCTTACTGTCTATGTTTTGAACCATTCCTGTGACACTAGTTATAGATTCCGATGTACACTCCAGGTTTACTGTATCCCTTGGACCTTCTTAGTTACGATGAAACACAAAAATTGCATCGGAATTAAATACAAAAGGCACAATGCCGACTTAAGGACAAGACGACTGACTCTTCTTACTGACTATGTTTTGAAACATTCCTGTGACACTAGTTACAGATTCCGATGATTCACTTCAGGTTTACTGTATCCCTCTGACCTTCTTATTGACGATGAAACACAGATATTGCATCGGAATCATATAGAATAGGCACAATGCCAACTTAAGTACAAGAAGGCTGTCTCTTCTTACTGTCTATGTTTTGAACCATTCCTGTGACACTAGTAATAGATTCCGATGCTTCACATCAGGTTTACTGTATCCCTCTGATCTCCTTGTTGACGATGAAACACAGAAATTGCATCGGAATTAAATACAAAATGCACAATGCCGACTTAAGTACAAGACGACTGACTCTTCTTACTGCCTATGTTTTGAGCCATTTCTGTGACACTAGTTATAGATTCTGATGCTTCACTTCAGGGTTACTGTATCCATCTGACCTGCTTATTGACGATGAAAGACAGAAATTGCATCGGAATTAAATACAAAAGGCACAATGCCGACTTAAGTACAAAAAGACTGACTCTTCTTACTGACTACGTTTTGAACCATTCCTGTGACACTAGTTATAGATTCCGATGCTCCACTTCAGGTTTACTGTATAACTCTGACCTTCTTATTGACGATGAAAAACAGGAAATTGCATCGGAATTGAATAGAAAAGGCACAATGCCGACTTAAGTACAAGAAGATTGAGTCTTCTAACAGTCTATGTTATGAACCATTCCTGTGACACTAGTTATAGATTCCGATGCTTCACTTCAGGTTTACTGTATTCCTTGGACCCTCTTATTGACGATGAAACACAGAAATTGTGTCGGAATTTAATACAAAAGGCACAGTGCCGACTCAAGTACATGAAGACTGACTCTTCTTACTGTCTATGTTTTGAACCATTCCTGTGACACTAGTTATAGATTCCGATGCTTCACTTCAGGTTTACTGTATCCCTCTGACCTTCTTATTGACGATGAAACACAGAAATTGCATCGGAATTAAAAACAAAATGCACAATGCCGACTTAAGTACAAGAAGTCTGACTCTTCTAACTGTCTATGTTTTGAACCATTCCTGTGACAGTAGTTATAGATTCCGATGCTTCACTTTAGGTTTACTGTATCCCTTGGACCTTCCTATTGACGATGAAACACAGAAATTGCATCGGAATTAAATAGGAAAGGCACAATGCCGACTTAGGTACAAGAAGACTGACTCTTGTTACTGACTATGTTTTGAACCATTCCTGTGACACTAATTATAGATTCCGTTACTTCACTTCAGGTTTACTGTATCCCATGTACCTCCTTATTGACGATGAAACACAGAAACTGCATCGGAATTAAATACATAAGGCACAATGCCGAAATAAGTACATGAAGACTGACTCTTCTTACTGTCTATGTTTTGAACCATTCCTGTGACACTAGTTATATGCTTCACTTCAGGTTTACTGTATCCCTCTGACCTTCTTATTGACGATGAAACACAGAAATTGCATCGGAATTACATTCAAAAGGCACAATGCCGACTTCAGTACAAGAAGACAGACCCTTCTTACTGTCTACGTTTTGAACCATTCCTGTGACACTAGTTATAGATTCCGGTGCTTCATTTCAGGTTTACTGTATCCCTCTGACCTTCTTATTGACGATGAAACACAGTAATTGCATCGGAATTAAATTGAAAAGGGCATAATGCCGACTTAAGTACAAGAAGACTGACTCTTCTTGCTCTCTATGATTTGAACCATTCCTGTGACACCAGTTATAGATTCCGATGCTTCACTTCAGGTTTACTATATCCTTCTGACCTTCTTATTGACGATGAAACACAGAAATTGCATCGGAATTACATTCAAAAGGCACAATGCCGACTTCAGTACAAGAAGACTGACCCTTCTTTTTGTCTATGTTTTGAACCATTCCTGTGACACTAGTTATAGATTCCGATGTACACTTTAGGTTTACTGTATCCCTTGGACCTTCTTAGTGACGATGAAACACATAAATTGCATGGGAATTAAATACAAAAGGCACAATGCCGACTTAAGGACATGACGACTGACTCTTCTTACTGACTATGATTTGAAACATTACTGTGACACTAGTTATAGATTCCGATGTTTCACTTCAGGTTTACTGTATCCCTCTGACCTCCTTATTGACGCTGAAAAACAGAAATTGCATCGGAACTAAATACAAAATGCACAATTCCGACTTAAATACAACAAGACTGACTCTTCTACTGCCCATGTTTTGAACCATTTCTGTGACACTAGTTATAGATTCCGATGCTTCACTTCAGGTTACTGTATCCCTCTCACCTTCTTATTGACGATGAAACACAGAAATTGCATCGGAATTAAATACAAAATGCACAATGACAACTTAAGTACAAGAAGACTGACCTTTCTTACTGTCTATGTTTTGAACCATTTCTGTGACACTAGTTATAGATTCCGATGCTTCACTTCAGGTGTACTGAATCCCTCTTACCTTCTTATTGACGATGAAGCACAGAAATTGCATCGGAATTAAATACAAAAGGCACAATGCCGACTTAAGTACAAGAAGACTGACTCTTCTTACTGTCTATGCTTTGATCCATTCCTGTGACACTAGTTATGGATTCCGATGCTTCACTTCAGGTTTACTGTATCCCTTGTACCTTCTTATTAACGAAGAAACACAGAAATTGCCTTGGAATTAAATACAAAGGGCACAATGCAGACTTAAGTACAAGAAGACTGACTCTTCCTACTGTCTATGTTTGAACCATTCCATTGACACTAGTTATAGATTCCGATGCTTGACTTCAGGTTTACTGTATCCCTTGGACCTTCTTAATTACGATGAAGCACAGGAATTGCATCGGAATTAAATACAAAAGCCACAATGCCGACTCAAGTACAAGAAGACTGACTCTTCTTACTGTCTATGCTTTGAACCATTCCTGTGACACTAGTTATAGATTCCGATGCTTCACTTCAGGTTTACTGTATCCCTCTGACCTTCTTATTGGCGATGAAACACAGAAATTGCATCGGAATTAAATACAAAATGCACAATGCCGACTTAAGTACAGGAAGACTTACTCTTCTTACTGTCTATGTTTTGAACCATTTCTGTGACACTAGTTACAGATTCCGATGCTTCACTTCAGGGTTACTGTAACCCTCTGACCTTCTTATTGACAATGAAACACAGAAATTGCATCGGAATTAAATAGTAAAGGCACAATGCCGACTTAGGTACAAGAAGACTGACTCTTGTTACTGACTATGTTTTGAACCATTCCTGCGACACTAGTTATAGATTCCGTTGCTTCACTTCAGGTTTACTGTATCCCATGTACCTTCTTATTGACGATGAATCACAGA
Source organism: Schistocerca americana (assembly GCF_021461395.2). Classification (NCBI taxonomy): domain Eukaryota; kingdom Metazoa; phylum Arthropoda; class Insecta; order Orthoptera; family Acrididae; genus Schistocerca; species Schistocerca americana. Next base: position 1,352,915 of record NW_025726192.1, on the reverse strand, counting down.
AATTGCATCGGAATTAAATAGAAAAGGCACAATGCCGACTTAGGTACAAGAAGACGGACTCTTGATGCTGACTATGTTTTGAACCATTTATGTGACACTAGTTATAGATTCCGTTGCTTCACTTCAGGTTTACTGTATCCCATGTATCTTCTTATTGACGATGAAACACAGATATTGCATCGGAATTAAATACATAAGGCACAATGCCGACATAAGTACATGTAGACTGACTCTTCTTACTGTCTATGTTTTGTACCATTCCTGTGACACTAGTTATAGGTTCCGATGCTTCACTTCAAGTTTACTGTATCCCTTGGAACTTCTTATTGAGGATGATAGACAGAAATTGCATCGGAGTTAAATACAAAAGGCACAATGCGCACTTAAGGACAGGAAGACTGACTCTTCTTACTGACACTTGTTTTGAACCATTCCTGTGACACTAGTTATAGATTCCGATGCTTCACTTCATGTTTACTGTATCCCTCTGACCTTCTTATTGACGATGAAACACACAAATTTTATCGGAAATAAATAGAAAAGGCACACTGCCGAATTAAGTACAAGAAGACTGACTCTTCTTACTGTCTATGTTTTGAAAAATTCCTGTGACACTAGTAACAGATTCCGATGCTTCACTCCAGGTTTACTGTCTCCCTTGGACCTTCTTATTGACAATGAACACAGAAATTGCATCGGAATTAAATAGAAAAGGCACAATGCCAACTTAAGTATAAGAAGACTCACTCTTCTCACTGACTATGTATTGAACCATTCGTGTGACACTAGTTATAGATTCCGATGCTTCACTTCAGGTTTACTGTATCCCGTGGACCTTCTTATTGACGATGAAACACAGAAATTGCATCGGAATTAAATACAAAAGGCACAATGCCGACTTAAGTACAAGAAGACTGTATCTTCTTACTGTCTATGTTTTGAACCATTCCTGTGACACTAGTTATAGATTCCGATGTACACTCCAGGTTTACTGTATCCCTTGGACCTTCTTAGTTACGATGAAACACAAAAATTGCATCGGAATTAAATACAAAAGGCACAATGCCGACTTAAGGACAAGACGACTGACTCTTCTTACTGACTATGTTTTGAAACATTCCTGTGACACTAGTTACAGATTCCGATGATTCACTTCAGGTTTACTGTATCCCTCTGACCTTCTTATTGACGATGAAACACAGATATTGCATCGGAATCATATAGAATAGGCACAATGCCAACTTAAGTACAAGAAGGCTGTCTCTTCTTACTGTCTATGTTTTGAACCATTCCTGTGACACTAGTAATAGATTCCGATGCTTCACATCAGGTTTACTGTATCCCTCTGATCTCCTTGTTGACGATGAAACACAGAAATTGCATCGGAATTAAATACAAAATGCACAATGCCGACTTAAGTACAAGACGACTGACTCTTCTTACTGCCTATGTTTTGAGCCATTTCTGTGACACTAGTTATAGATTCTGATGCTTCACTTCAGGGTTACTGTATCCATCTGACCTGCTTATTGACGATGAAAGACAGAAATTGCATCGGAATTAAATACAAAAGGCACAATGCCGACTTAAGTACAAAAAGACTGACTCTTCTTACTGACTACGTTTTGAACCATTCCTGTGACACTAGTTATAGATTCCGATGCTCCACTTCAGGTTTACTGTATAACTCTGACCTTCTTATTGACGATGAAAAACAGGAAATTGCATCGGAATTGAATAGAAAAGGCACAATGCCGACTTAAGTACAAGAAGATTGAGTCTTCTAACAGTCTATGTTATGAACCATTCCTGTGACACTAGTTATAGATTCCGATGCTTCACTTCAGGTTTACTGTATTCCTTGGACCCTCTTATTGACGATGAAACACAGAAATTGTGTCGGAATTTAATACAAAAGGCACAGTGCCGACTCAAGTACATGAAGACTGACTCTTCTTACTGTCTATGTTTTGAACCATTCCTGTGACACTAGTTATATATTCCGATGCTTCACTTCAGGTTTACTGTATCCCTCTGACCTTCTTATTGACGATGAAACACAGAAATTGCATCGGAATTAAATACAAAATGCACAATGCCGACTTAAGTACAAGAAGTCTGACTCTTCTAACTGTCTATGTTTTGAACCATTCCTGTGACAGTAGTTATAGATTCCGATGCTTCACTTTAGGTTTACTGTATCCCTTGGACCTTCCTATTGACGATGAAACACAGAAATTGCATCGGAATTAAATAGGAAAGGCACAATGCCGACTTAGGTACAAGAAGACTGACTCTTGTTACTGACTATGTTTTGAACCATTCCTGTGACACTAGTTATAGATTCCGTTACTTCACTTCAGGTTTACTGTATCCCATGTACCTCCTTATTGACGATGAAACACAGAAACTGCATCGGAATTAAATACATAAGGCACAATGCCGAAATAAGTACATGAAGACTGACTCTTCTTACTGTCTATGTTTTGAACCATTCCTGTGACACTAGTTATATGCTTCACTTCAGGTTTACTGTATCCCTCTGACCTTCTTATTGACGATGAAACACAGAAATTGCATCGGAATTACATTCAAAAGGCACAATGCCGACTTCAGTACAAGAAGACAGACCCTTCTTACTGTCTACGTTTTGAACCATTCCTGTGACACTAGTTATAGATTCCGGTGCTTCACTTCAGGTTTACTGTATCCCTCTGACCTTCTTATTGACGATGAAACACAGTAATTGCATCGGAATTAAATTGAAAAGGGCATAATGCCGACTTAAGTACAAGAAGACTGACTCTTCTTGCTCTCTATGATTTGAACCATTCCTGTGACACCAGTTATAGATTCCGATGCTTCACTTCAGGTTTACTATATCCTTCTGACCTTCTTATTGACGATGAAACACAGAAATTGCATCGGAATTACATTCAAAAGGCACAATGCCGACTTCAGTACAAGAAGACTGACCCTTCTTTTTGTCTATGTTTTGAACCATTCCTGTGACACTAGTTATAGATTCCGATGCTTCACTTTTGGTGTACTGTATCCCTCTGACCTTCTTATTGACGATGAAACACAGAAATAGCATCGGAATTAAATACAATAGGCACAATGCCGACTTAAGTACAAGAAGACTGACTCTTCTTACTGACTGTCTTGAACCATTTCTGTGACACTAGTTATAGATTCCGATGCTTCTCTTCGGGTTTACTGAATCCCTCTGACCTTCTTATTGACGTTGAAACACAGAAATTGCATCGGAAATAAATACAAATGGCACAATGCCGACTTAAGTACAAGAAGACTGACTCTTCTTACTGTCTATGTTTTGAACCATTCCTGTGATGCAAGTTACAGATTCCGATGCTTCACTTCAGGTTTGCTGTATCCCTCTGACCTTCTTATTGACGATGAAACACAGTAATTGCATCGGAATGAAATTGAAAAAGGCATAATGCCGACTTAAGTACAAGAAGACTGACTCTTCTTGCTCTCTATGTTTTGAACCATTCGTGTGACACTAGTAATAGATTCCGATGCATCACTTCAGGTTTACTGTATCCCTTGGACCTTCTTATTGACGATGAAACACAGATATTGCATCGGAATTAATTACAAAACGCACAATGCCGACTTAAGTACAAGAAGACTGACTCTTCTTAATGACTATGTTTTGAACCATTCGTGTGACACTAGTAATAGGTTCCGATGCATCACTTCAGGTTTACTGTATCCCTTGTACCTTCTTATTGACGATGAAACACAGATAGTGCATCGGAGTTAAATACAATAGGCACAATACCGACTTAAGTACAAGAAGACTGACTCTTCCTAATGTCTATGTTTTGAACCACTCCTAAGACACTAGTTATTCATTCCGATGCTTCACTTCAGGTTTACTGCATCCCTCTGATCTTCCAATTGACGATGAAACACAGAAACTGCTTCGGAAATAAGTACAAAAGGCACGATGCCGACTTAAGTACATGTAGACTGAATCTTCCTACTGTCTATGTTTTGAACCATTCCTGTGACACTAGTTGTAGATTCCGATGATGCACTTCAGGTTCACTGCATCCCTTGGACCTTCTTATTGACGATGAAACACAGATATTGCATCGGAATTAAATACAAAAGTCACAATGCCGACTTAAGTACAAGAAGACTGACTCTTCTTACTGACTATGTATTGAAACATTCTTGTGGCACTAGTTTGAGATACCGATGCTTCACTTCAGGTTTACTGTATCCCTCTGACCTTCTTATTGACGTTGAAACACAGAAATTGCATCGGAAATAAATACAAATGGCACAATGCCGCCTTAAGTACAAGAAGACTGACTCTCCTTACTGTCTATATTTTGAACCATTCCTGTGACACTAGATATAGATTCCGATGCTTCACTTCAGGTTTACTGTATACCTTGGACCTTCTTATTGACGATGAAACACAGAAATTGCATCGGAATTTAATGGAAAAGGCACAATGCCGACTTAAGTACAAGAAGACTGACTCTTCTTACTGTCTATGTTTTGAACCATTCCTGTGATGCAAGTTACAGATTCCGATGCTTCACTTCAGGTTTACTGTATCCCTCTGTCCTTCTTATTGGCGATGAAACACAGATATTGCATCGGAATTAAATGGAAAAGGCACAATGCCGACTTAAGTACAAGAAGCCTGACTCTTCTTAATGTCTTTGTTTTGAACCACTCCTGTGACGCTAGTTACAGATTCCGATGCTTCACTTCAGGTTTACTGTATCCCTTGGACCTTCTTATTGACGATGAAACGCAGATATTGCATCGGAATTAAATACAAAAGGCACAATGCCGACTTAAGTACAAGAGAACTGAATCTTCCTACTGTCTATGTTTGTACCATTCCTGTGACACTAGTTATAGATTCCGATGCCTCACTTCAGGTTTACTGTGGCACTCCGACCTTCTTTATGACGATGAAACACAGAAATTGCATCAAAATTAAATAAAAGGCACCATGCCGACTTAAGTACAAGAAGACTGAATCTTCCTACTGTCTATCCTTTGAACCATTCCTGTGACACTAGTTATAGTTTCCGATGCTTCACCTCAGGTTCACTGTATCCCTCTGACCTTCTTATTGACGATGAAACACAGAAATTGCATCGGAATTAAATAGAAAAGGCACAATGCCTTCTTAGGTACAAGCAGACTGACTCTTCTTAGTGTCTATGCTTTGAGCCATTCCTGTGACGCTAGTTTCAGATTCCGATGCTTCACTTCAAGTTTACTCTATCCCTTGGACCTTCTTATTGACGATGAAACACAGAAATTGCATCGGAAATAAATACAAAAGGCACAATGCCGACTTAAGTACAAGAAGACTGACTCTTCCTACTGTCTATCCTTTGAACCATTCCTGTGACACTAGTTATAGTTTCCGATGCTTCACCTCAGGTTCACTGTATCCCTCTGACCTTCTTATTGACGATGAAACACAGAAATTGCATCGGAATTAAATAGAAAAGGCACAATGCCTTCTTAGGTACAAGCAGACTGACTCTTCTTAGTGTCTATGCTTTGAACCATTCCTGTGACGCTAGTTTCAGATTCCGATGCTTCACTTCAGGTTTACTGTATCCCTCTGACCATCTTATTGACGATGAAACACAGAAATTGCATCGGAAATAAATACAAAAGGCACGATGCCGACTTAAGTACATGTAGACTGAATCTTCCTACTGTCTATGTTTTGAACCATTCCTGTGTCACTAGTTATAGATTCCGATGCTTCATTTCAGGATTACTGTATCCCTAGGATCTACTTCTTGACGATGAAACACAGATAGTGCATAGGAGTTAAATACAATAGGCACAATTCCGACTTAGGTACAAGAAGACTGACTCTTCCTACTGTCTAAGTTTTGAACCATTCCTGTGACACTAGTTATTGATTCTGATGCTTCACTTCAGGTTTACTGTATCCCTTGGACCTTCTTATTTACGATGAAACACAGAAATTGCATCGGAATTAAATACAAAAGGCACAATTCCGACTTAAGTACAAGAAGACTGACGCTTCTTACTGTCTATGCTTTGAACCATTCCTGTGGCACTAGTTATAGATTCCGATGCTTCACTTCAGGTTTACTGTATCCCTCTGACCTTCTTATTGACGATGATACACAGACATTACATCGGAATTAAATTGAAAAAGCACAATGCCGACTTAAGTACAAGAAGACTGCCTCTTCTTACTGTCTATGTTATGAAATATTTCTGTGACACTAGTTATCGATTCCGATGCTTCACTTCACGTTTACTGTATCCCTTGGACCTTCGTATTGACGATGAAACACAGAAATTGCATCGGAATTAAATTGAAAAGGCACAATTCCGACTTAAGTACAAGAAGACTGACACTTCTTACTGTCTATGCTTTGAACCATTCCTGTGACGCTAGTTACAGTTTCCGATGCTTCACTTCAGGTTTACTGTATCCCTCTGACCTTCTTATTGACGATGAAACGCAGAAATTGCATCGGAATTAAATAGAAAAGGCACAATGCCGACTTAAGTACAAAAAGACTGACTCTTCTTACTGTCTATGTTTTGAACCATTCCTGTGACGATAGTTACAGATTCCGATGCTTCACTTCAGGTTTACTGTATCCCTTGGACCTTCTTATTGACGATGAAACACAGATATTGCATCGGAAATAATACAAAAGCCACAATGCCGACTTAAGTACAAGAAGACTGACTCTTCTTACTGACTATGTATTGAAACATTCTTGTAACACCAGTTTGAGATACCGATGCTTCACTTCAGGTTACTGTATCCCTCTGACCTTCTTATTGACGTTGAAACACAGAAATTGCATCGGAAATAAATACAAATGGCACAATTCCGACTTAAGTACAAGAAGACTGACTCTCCTTACTGTCTATATTTTGAACCATTCCTGTGACACAAGATATAGATTCCGATGCTTCACGTCAGGTTTACTGTATACCTTGGACCTTCTTATTGAAAATGAAACACAGAAATTGCATCGGAATTTAATGGAAAAGGCACAATGCCGACTTCAGTACAAGAAGACTGACTCTTCTAACTGTCTATGTTTTGAACCATTCCTGTGATGCAAGTTACAGATTCCGATGCTTCACTTCAGGTTTACTGTATCCCTCTGTCCTTCTTATTGGCGATGAAACACAGATATTGCATCGGAAATAAATGGAAAAGGCACAATGCCGACTTAAGTACAAGAAGCCTGACTCTTCTTAATGTCTATGGTTTGAACCACTCCTGTGACGCTAGTTACAGATTCTGATGCTTCACTTCAGGTTTACTGTATCCCTTGGACCTTCTTATTGACGATGAAACACAGATATTGCATCGGAATTAAATACGAAAGGCACAATGCCGACTTAAATACAAGAGAACTGAATCTTCCTACTGTCTATGTTTGAACCATTCCTGTGACACTAGTTATAGATTCCGATGCCTCACTTCAGGTTTACTGTAGCACTCCGACCTTCTTTATGACGATGAAACACAGAAATTGCATCAAAATTAAATAAAAGGCACCATGCCGACTTGAGTACAAGAAGACTGACTCTTCCTACTGTCTATGCTTTCAACGATTCCTGTAACATTAGTTATAGATTCCGATGCTTCACTTCAGGTTTACTGTATCCTTTGGACCGTCTTATTGGCGACGAAATACAGAAATTGCATCGGAATTAAATAGAAAAGGCGCAATGCCGACTTAAGTACAAGAAGACTGACTCTTCCTACAGTCTATCCTTTGAACCATTCCTGTGACACTAGTTATAGTTTCCGATGCTTCACCTCTGGTTCACTGTATCCCTCTGACCTTCTTATTGACGATGAAACACAGAAATTGCATCGGAATTAAATAGAAAAGGCACAATGCCTTCTTAGGTACAAGCAGACTGACTCTTCTTAGTGTCTATGCTTTGAACCATTCCTGTGACGCTAGTTTCAGATTCCGATGCTTCACTTCAAGTTTACTGTATCCCTTGGACCTTCTTATTGACGATGAAACACAGAAATTGCATCGGAATTAAATACAAAAGGCACAATGCCGACTTAAGTACAAGAGGACTGACTCATCTTACTGACTACGTTTTGAACCATTCCTATGACACTAGTTAGAGATTCCGATGCTTCACTTCAGGTTTACTGTATCCCTCTGACCATCTTATTGACGATGAAACACAGAAATTGCATCGGAAATAAATACAAAAGGCACGATGCCGACTTAAGTACATGTAGACTGAATCTTCCTACACTCTATGTTTTGAACCATTCCTGTGACACTAGTTATAGATTCCGATGCTTCATTTCAGGATTACTGTATCCCTAGGATCTACTTCTTGACGATGAAACACAGATAGTGCATAGGAGTTAAATACAATAGGCACAATACCGACTTAGGTACAAGAAGACTGACTCTTCCTACTGTCTATGTTTTGAACAATTCCTGTGACACTAGTTATTGATTCTGATGCTTCACTTCAGGTTTACTGTATCCCTTGGACCTTCTTATTTACGATGAAACACAGAAATTGCATCGGAATTAAATACAAAAGGCACAATTCCGACTTAAGTACAAGAAGACTGACGCTTCTTACTGTCTATGCTTTGAACCATTCCTGTGACACTAGTTATAGATTCCGATGCTTCACTTAAGGCTTACTGTATCCCTCTGACCTTCTTATTGACGATGAAACTTAGAAATTGCATCGGAATTAAATACAAAATGCACAATGCCGACTTAAGTACATGAAAACTGACTCTTCGTACTGACTATGTTTTGAACCATTCCTGTGACACTAGTTATAGATTCCGATGATTCACTTCAGGTTTACTGTATCCCTTGGACGTTCTTATTGACGATGAAACACAGATATTGCATCGGAATTAAATAGAAAAGGCACAATGCCGACTTAAGTACAAGAAGACTGACTCTTCTTACTGACTATGTTTTGAACCATTCCTGTGACACTAGTTATAGATTCCGATGCTTCACTTCAGGTTTACTGTATCCCTTGGACCTTCTTATTGACGATGAAACACAGAAATTGCATCGGAATCAAATTGAAAAGGCACAATTCCGACTTAAGTACACGAAGACTGGCTCTTCTTACTGTCTATGTTTTGAACCATTCCTGTGACGCTAGTTACAGATTTCGATGCTTCACTTCAGGTTTACTGTATCCATCAGACCTTCTTATTGACGATGAAACACAGAAATTGCATCGGAATTAAATGGAAAAGGCACAATGCCGACATAAGTACAAAAAGACTTACTCTTCCTACTGTCTATGTTTTGAACCATTCCTGTGACACTAGTTATAGATTCCGATGCTTCACCTCATGTTTACTGTATCCCTTGGACGTTCTTGTTGACTATGAAACACAGAAATTGCATCGGAATTAAATAGAAAAGGCACAATGCCGACTTTAGTACTATAAGACTTACTCTTCTTACTGACTATGTTTTGAACCATTCCTGTGACGCTAGTTACAGATTTCGATGCTTCACTTCAGGTGTACTGAATCCCTTGGACCTTCTTATTGACGATGAAACACAGATATTGCATCGGAATTAAATACAAAAGCCACAATGCCGACTTAAGTACAAGAAGACTGACTCTTCTTACTGACTATGTATTGAAACATTCCTGTGGCACTAGTTTGAGATACCGATGCTTCACTTCAGGTTTACTGTATCCCTCTGACCTTCTTATTGACGATGAAACACAGTAATTGCATCGGAATTAAATTGAAAAGGGCATAATGCCGACTTAAGTACAAGAAGACTGACTCTTCTTGCTCTCTATGTTTTAAACCATTCCTGTGACACCAGTTATAGATTCCGATGCTTCACTTCAGGTTCACTGTATCCCTCTGACCTTCTTATTGACCATGAAACACAGTAATTGCATAGGAATTAAATTGAAAAGGGCATAATGCCGACTTATGTACAAGAAGACTGCCTCTTCTTGATCTCTATATTCTGAACCATTCCTGTGACACCAGTTATAGATTCCGATGCTGCACTTCAGGTTTACTGTATCCCTTGGACCTTCTTATTGACGATGAAACACAGAAATTGCATCGGAATTAAATACAAAAGGCACAACGCCGACTTAAGTACAAGACGACTGACTCTGCTTACTGACTATGTTTTGAACCATTCCTGTGACACTAGTAATAGATTCCAATGCTTCACTTCACCTATACTGTATCCCTCTGACCTTCTTCTTGACGATGAAACACAGAAATTACATCGGAATTAAATACAAAAGGCTCAATGCCGTCTTAAGTATATGTAGACTGACTCTTTCTACTGTTTATGATTTGAAACATTCCTGTGACACTACTTATAGATTCCGATGCTTCATTTCATTTTTACTGTATCCCTCTGACCTTCTTATTGACGATGAAACACAGAAATAGCATCGGAATTAAATACAAAAGGCACATTGCCGACTTAAGTACAAGAAGACTGACTCTTCTTACTGACTGTCTTGAACCATTCCTGTGACACTAGTTATAGATTCCGATTCTTCTCTTCAGGTTTACTGAATCCCACTGACCTTCTTATTGACGTTGAAACACAGAAATTGCATCGGAATTAAATACAAATGGCACAATGCCGACTTAAAAACAAGCAGACTGATTCTCCTTACTGTCTATATTTTGAACCATTCCTGTGACACTAGTTGTAGATTCCGATGCTTCACTTCAGGTTTACTGTATCCCTTGGACCTATTTATTGACGATGAAACACAGAAATTGCATCGGAATAAAATGAAAAAGGCACAAAGCCGACTTAAGTACAAGAAGACTGACTCTTCCTACTGTCTATGTTTTGAACCATTCCTGTGACACTAGTTATATATTCCGATGCTTCATTTCAGGTATACTGTATCCCTTGGCCGTTCATATTAACGATGAAACACAGAAATTGCATCGGAATTAAATAGAAAAGGCACAATGGCGACTTAAGTACAAGAAGACTGACTCTTCCCACTGTCTATGTTTTGAACCATTCCTGTGACACTAGTTATAGATTCCGATGCTACACTTCAGGTTTACTGTATCCCTCTGAACTTCTAATTGTGGATGAAACACAGTAATTGCATCGGAATTAAATTGAAAAGGCATAATGCCGACTTAAGTACAAGAAGTCCGACTCTTCTTACTGTCTATAATTTGAACCATTCCTGTGACACTAGTTATAGATTCCGATGCTTCACTTCAGGTTTACTGTATCCCTTGGACCATCTTATTGACGATGAAACACAGATATTGCATCGGAATTAATTACAAAACGCACAATGCCGACTTAAGTACAAGAAGACTGACTCTTCTTAATGACTATGTTTTGAACCATTCGTGTGACACTAGTAATAGGTTCCGATGCATCACTTCAGGTTTACTGTATCCCTTGTACCTTCTTATTGACGATGAAACACAGATAGTGCATCGGAGTTAAATACAATAGGCACAATACCGACTTAAGTACAAGAAGACTGACTCTTCCTAATGTCTATGTTTTGAACCACTCCTAAGACACTAGTTATTCATTCCGATGCTTCACTTCAGGTTTACTGCATCCCTCTGATCTTCCAATTGACGATGAAACACAGAAACTGCTTCGGAAATAAGTACAAAAGGCACGATGCCGACTTAAGTACATGTAGACTGAATCTTCCTACTGTCTATGTTTTGAACCATTCCTGTGACACTAGTTGTAGATTCCGATGATGCACTTCAGGTTCACTGCATCCCTTGGACCTTCTTATTGACGATGAAACACAGATATTGCATCGGAATTAAATACAAAAGTCACAATGCCGACTTAAGTACAAGAAGACTGACTCTTCTTACTGACTATGTATTGAAACATTCTTGTGGCACTAGTTTGAGATACCGATGCTTCACTTCAGGTTTACTGTATCCCTCTGACCTTCTTATTGACGTTGAAACACAGAAATTGCATCGGAAATAAATACAAATGGCACAATGCCGCCTTAAGTACAAGAAGACTGACTCTCCTTACTGTCTATATTTTGAACCATTCCTGTGACACTAGATATAGATTCCGATGCTTCACTTCAGGTTTACTGTATACCTTGGACCTTCTTATTGACGATGAAACACAGAAATTGCATCGGAATTTAATGGAAAAGGCACAATGCCGACTTAAGTACAAGAAGACTGACTCTTCTTACTGTCTATGTTTTGAACCATTCCTGTGATGCAAGTTACAGATTCCGATGCTTCACTTCAGGTTTACTGTATCCCTCTGTCCTTCTTATTGGCGATGAAACACAGATATTGCATCGGAATTAAATGGAAAAGGCACAATGCCGACTTAAGTACAAGAAGCCTGACTCTTCTTAATGTCTTTGTTTTGAACCACTCCTGTGACGCTAGTTACAGATTCCGATGCTTCACTTCAGGTTTACTGTATCCCTTGGACCTTCTTATTGACGATGAAACGCAGATATTGCATCGGAATTAAATACAAAAGGCACAATGCCGACTTAAGTACAAGAGAACTGAATCTTCCTACTGTCTATGTTTGTACCATTCCTGTGACACTAGTTATAGATTCCGATGCCTCACTTCAGGTTTACTGTGGCACTCCGACCTTCTTTATGACGATGAAACACAGAAATTGCATCAAAATTAAATAAAAGGCACCATGCCGACTTAAGTACAAGAAGACTGAATCTTCCTACTGTCTATCCTTTGAACCATTCCTGTGACACTAGTTATAGTTTCCGATGCTTCACCTCAGGTTCACTGTATCCCTCTGACCTTCTTATTGACGATGAAACACAGAAATTGCATCGGAATTAAATAGAAAAGGCACAATGCCTTCTTAGGTACAAGCAGACTGACTCTTCTTAGTGTCTATGCTTTGAGCCATTCCTGTGACGCTAGTTTCAGATTCCGATGCTTCACTTCAAGTTTACTCTATCCCTTGGACCTTCTTATTGACGATGAAACACAGAAATTGCATCGGAAATAAATACAAAAGGCACAATGCCGACTTAAGTACAAGAAGACTGACTCTTCCTACTGTCTATCCTTTGAACCATTCCTGTGACACTAGTTATAGTTTCCGATGCTTCACCTCAGGTTCACTGTATCCCTCTGACCTTCTTATTGACGATGAAACACAGAAATTGCATCGGAATTAAATAGAAAAGGCACAATGCCTTCTTAGGTACAAGCAGACTGACTCTTCTTAGTGTCTATGCTTTGAACCATTCCTGTGACGCTAGTTTCAGATTCCGATGCTTCACTTCAGGTTTACTGTATCCCTCTGACCATCTTATTGACGATGAAACACAGAAATTGCATCGGAAATAAATACAAAAGGCACGATGCCGACTTAAGTACATGTAGACTGAATCTTCCTACTGTCTATGTTTTGAACCATTCCTGTGTCACTAGTTATAGATTCCGTTGCTTCATTTCAGGATTACTGTATCCCTAGGATCTACTTCTTGACGATGAAACACAGATAGTGCATAGGAGTTAAATACAATAGGCACAATTCCGACTTAGGTACAAGAAGACTGACTCTTCCTACTGTCTAAGTTTTGAACCATTCCTGTGACACTAGTTATTGATTCTGATGCTTCACTTCAGGTTTACTGTATCCCTTGGACCTTCTTATTTACGATGAAACACAGAAATTGCATCGGAATTAAATACAAAAGGCACAATTCCGACTTAAGTACAAGAAGACTGACGCTTCTTACTGTCTATGCTTTGAACCATTCCTGTGGCACTAGTTATAGATTCCGATGCTTCACTTCAGGTTTACTGTATCCCTCTGACCTTCTTATTGACGATGATACACAGACATTACATCGGAATTAAATTGAAAAAGCACAATGCCGACTTAAGTACAAGAAGACTGCCTCTTCTTACTGTCTATGTTATGAAATATTTCTGTGACACTAGTTATCGATTCCGATGCTTCACTTCACGTTTACTGTATCCCTTGGACCTTCGTATTGACGATGAAACACAGAAATTGCATCGGAATTAAATTGAAAAGGCACAATTCCGACTTAAGTACAAGAAGACTGACACTTCTTACTGTCTATGCTTTGAACCATTCCTGTGACGCTAGTTACAGTTTCCGATGCTTCACTTCAGGTTTACTGTATCCCTCTGACCTTCTTATTGACGATGAAACACAGAAATTGCATCGGAATTAAATAGAAAAGGCACAATGCCGACTTAAGTACAAAAAGACTGACTCTTCTTACTGTCTATGTTTTGAACCATTCCTGTGACGATAGTTACAGATTCCGATGCTTCACTTCAGGTTTACTGTATCCCTTGGACCTTCTTATTGACGATGAAACACAGATATTGCATCGGAAATAATACAAAAGCCACAATGCCGACTTAAGTACAAGAAGACTGACTCTTCTTACTGACTATGTATTGAAACATTCTTGTAACACCAGTTTGAGATACCGATGCTTCACTTCAGGTTACTGTATCCCTCTGACCTTCTTATTGACGTTGAAACACAGAAATTGCATCGGAAATAAATACAAATGGCACAATGCCGACTTAAGTACAAGAAGACTGACTCTCCTTACTGTCTATATTTTGAACCATTCCTGTGACGCAAGTTACAGATTCCGATGCTTCACTTCAGGTTTACTGTATCCCTCTGTCCTTCTTATTGGCGATGAAACACAGATATTGCATCGGAAATAAATGGAAAAGGCACAATGCCGACTTAAGTACAAGAAGCCTGACTCTTCTTAATGTCTATGGTTTGAACCACTCCTGTGACGATAGTTACAGATTCCGATGCTTCACGTCAGGTTTACTGTATACCTTGGACCTTCTTATTGACGATGAAACACAGAAATTGCATCGGAATTTAATGGAAAAGGCACAATGCCGACTTCAGTACAAGAAGACTGACTCTTCTAACTGTCTATGTTTTGAACCATTCCTGTGATGCAAGTTACAGATTCCGATGCTTCACTTCAGGTTTACTGTATCCCTCTGTCCTTCTTATTGGCGATGAAACACAGATATTGCATCGGAAATAAATGGAAAAGGCACAATGCCGACTTAAGTACAAGAAGCCTGACTCTTCTTAATGTCTATGGTTTGAACCACTCCTGTGACGCTAGTTACAGATTCTGATGCTTCACTTCAGGTTTACTGTATCCCTTGGACCTTCTTATTGACGATGAAACACAGATATTGCATCGGAATTAAATACGAAAGGCACAATGCCGACTTAAATACAAGAGAACTGAATCTTCCTACTGTCTATGTTTGAACCATTCCTGTGACACTAGTTATAGATTCCGATGCCTCACTTCAGGTTTACTGTAGCACTCCGACCTTCTTTATGACGATGAAACACAGAAATTGCATCAAAATTAAATAAAAGGCACCATGCCGACTTAAGTAAAAGAAGACTGACTCTTCCTACTGTCTATGCTTTCAACGATTCCTGTAACATTAGTTATAGATTCCGATGCTTCACTTCAGGTTTACTGTATCCTTTGGACCTTCTTATTGGCGACGAAATACAGAAATTGCATCGGAATTAAATAGAAAAGGCGCAATGCCGACTTAAGTACAAGAAGACTGACTCTTCCTTCTGTCTATCCTTTGAACCATTCCTGTGACACTAGTTATAGTTTCCGATGCTTCACCTCTGGTTCACTGTATCCCTCTGACCTTCTTATTGACGATGAAACACAGAAATTGCATCGGAATTAAATAGAAAAGGCACAATGCCTTCTTAGGTACAAGCAGACTGACTCTTCTTAGTGTCTATGCTTTGAACCATTCCTGTGACGCTAGTTTCAGATTCCGATGCTTCACTTCAAGTTTACTGTATCCCTTGGACCTTCTTATTGACGATGAAACACAGAAATTGCATCGGAATTAAATACAAAAATCACAATGCCGACTTAAGTACAAGAGGACTGACTCATCTTACTGACTACGTTTTGAACCATTCCGATGACACTAGTTAGAGATTCCGATGCTTCACTTCAGGTTTACTGTATCCCTCTGACCATCTTATTGACGATGAAACACAGAAATTGCATCGGAAATAAATACAAAAGGCACGATGCCGACTTAAGTACATGTAGACTGAATCTTCCTACACTCTATGTTTTGAACCATTCCTGTGACACTAGTTATAGATTCCGATGCTTCATTTCAGGATTACTGTATCCCTAGGATCTACTTCTTGACGATGAAACACAGATAGTGCATAGGAGTTAAATACAATAGGCACAATACCGACTTATGTACAAGAAGACTGACTCTTCCTACTGTCTATGTTTTGAACCATTCCTGTGACACTAGTTATTGATTCCGATGCTTCACTTCAGGTTTACTGTATCCCTTGGACCTTCTTATTGACGATGAAACACAGAAATTGCATCGGTATCAAATTGAAAAGGCACAATTCCGACTTAAGTACACGAAGACTGGCTCTTCTTACTGTCTATGCTTTGAACCATTCCTGTGACACTAGTTATAGATTCCGATGCTTCACTTAAGGCTTACTGTATCCCTCTGACCTTCTTATTGACGAAGAAACTTAGAAATTGCATCGGAATTAAATACAAAATGCACAATGCCGACTTAAGTACATGAAAACTGACTCTTCGTACTGACTATGTTTTGAACCATTCCTGTGACACTAGTTATAGATTCCGATGATTCACTTCAGGTTTACTGTATCCCTTGGACGTTCTTATTGACGATGAAACACAGATATTGCATCGGAATTAAATAGAAAAGGCACAATGCCGACTTAAGTACAAGAAGACTGACTCTTCTTACTGACTATGTTTTGAACCATTCCTGTGACACTAGTTATAGATTCCGATGCTTCACTTCAGGTTTACTGTATCCCTTGGACCTTCTTATTGACGATGAAACACAGAAATTGCGTCGGTATCAAATTGAAAAGGCACAATTCCGACTTAAGTACACAAAGACTGGCTCTTCTTACTGTCTATGTTTTGAACCATTCCTGTGACGCTAGTTACAGATTCCGATGCTTCACTTCAGGTTTACTGTATCCATCAGACCTTCTTATTGACGATGAAACACAGAAATTGCATCGGAATTAAATGGAAAAGGCACAATGCCGACATAAGTACAAAAAGACTTACTCTTCCTACTGTCTATGTTTTGAACCATTCCTGTGACACTAGTTATAGATTCCGATGCTTCACCTCATGTTTACTGTATCCCTTGGACGTTCTTGTTGACTATGAAACACAGAAATTGCATCGGAATTAAATAGAAAAGGCACAATGCCGACTTTAGTACTATAAGACTTACTCTTCTTACTGACTATGTTTTGAACCATTCCTGTGACGCTAGTTACAGATTTCGATGCTTCACTTCAGGTGTACTGAATCCCTTGGACCTTCTTATTGACGATGAAACACAGATATTGCATCGGAATTAAATACAAAAGCCACAATGCCGACTTAAGTACAAGAAGACTGACTCTTCTTACTGACTATGTATTGAAACATTCCTGTGGCACTAGTTTGAGATACCGATGCTTCACTTCAGGTTTACTGTATCCCTCTGACCTTCTTATTGACGATGAAACACAGTAATTGCATCGGAATTAAATTGAAAAGGGCATAATGCCGACTTAAGTACAAGAAGACTGACTCTTCTTGCTCTCTATGTTTTAAACCATTCCTGTGACACCAGTTATAGATTCCGATGCTTCACTTCAGGTTCACTGTATCCCTCTGACCTTCTTATTGATCATGAAACACAGTAATTGCATAGGAATTAAATTGAAAAGGGCATAATGCCGACTTATGTACAAGAAGACTGCCTCTTCTTGCTCTCTATATTCTGAACCATTCCTGTGACACCAGTTATAGATTCCGATGCTGCACTTCAGGTTTACTGTATCCCTTGGACCTTCTTATTGACGATGAAACACAGAAATTGCATCGGAATTAAATACAAAAGGCACAATGCCGACTTAAGTACAAGCCGACTGACTCTGTTTACTGACTATGTTTTGAACCATTCCTGTGACACTAGTAATAGATTCCAATGCTTCACTTCACCTATACTGTATCCCTCTGACCTTCTTCTTGACGATGAAACACAGAAATTACATCGGAATTAAATACAAAAGGCTCAATGCCGTCTTAAGTATATGTAGACTGACTCTTTCTACTGTTTATGATTTGAAACATTCCTGTGACACTACTTATAGATTCCGATGCTTCATTTCATTTTTACTGTATCCCTCTGACCTTCTTATTGACGATGAAACACAGAAATAGCATCGGAATTAAATACAAAAGGCACATTGCCGACTTAAGTACAAGAAGACTGACTCTTCTTACTGACTGTCTTGAACCATTCCTGTGACACTAGTTATAGATTCCGATGCTTCTCTTCAGGTTTACTGAATCCCACTGACCTTCTTATTGACGTTGAAACACAGAAATTGCATCGGAATTAAATACAAATGGCACAATGCCGACTTAAAAACAAGCAGACTGATTCTCCTTACTGTCTATATTTTGAACCATTCCTGTGACACTAGTTGTAGATTCCGATGCTTCACTTCAGGTTTACTGTATCCCTTGGACCTATTTATTGACGATGAAACACAGAAATTGCATCGGAATAAAATGAAAAAGGCACAAAGCCGACTTAAGTACAAGAAGACTGACTCTTCCTACTGTCTATGTTTTGAACCATTCCTGTGACACTAGTTATATATTCCGATGCTTCATTTCAGGTATACTGTATCCCTTGGCCGTTCATATTGACGATGAAACACAGAAATTGCATCGGAATTAAATAGAAAAGGCACAATGGCGACTTAAGTACAAGAAGACTGACTCTTCCCACTGTCTATGTTTTGAACCATTCCTGTGACACTAGTTATAGATTCCGATGCTACACTTCAGGTTTACTGTATCCCTCTGAACTTCTAATTGTGGATGAAACACAGTAATTGCATCGGAATTAAATTGAAAAGGCATAATGCCGACTTAAGTACAAGAAGTCCGACTCTTCTTACTGTCTATAATTTGAACCATTCCTGTGACACTAGTTATAGATTCCGATGCTTCACTTCAGGTTTACTGTATCCCTTGGACCATCTTATTGACGATGAAACACAGAAATTGCATGGGAATTAAATAGAAAAGGCACAATGCCGACATAAGTACAAGAAGACTGACTCTTCTTACTGAGTATGTATGGAACCAATCCTGTGACACTAGTTATAGATTCCGATGCTTCACTTCAGGTTAACTGTATCCCTTGGACCTTCTTATTGACGATTAAACACAGAAATGGCATTGGAATTAAATAGAAAAGGCACAATGCCGACTTATGTACAAGAAGACTGACTCTGTTTACTGACTATGTTTTGAACCATTCCTGTGACACTAGTTATAGATTCCGATGCTTCACTTCAGGTTTACTGTATCCCTTGGACCTTCTTATTGACGATGAAACACAGAAATTGCATCGGAATTAAATACAAAAGGCACAATGCCGACTTAAGTACAGGAAGACTGACTCTTCATAATGACTATGTTTTGAACCATTCCTGTGAGACTAGTTAGAGTTTCCGATGCTTCACTTCAGGTTTACAGTACCCCTCTGACCTTCTTATTGACGATGAAACACAGTAATTGCATCTGATTTAAATTGAAAAGGGCACAATGCCGACATAAGTAAGAGAAGACTGACTCTTCTTACAATCTATGATTTGAACCATTCCTGTGACAGTAGTTATAGATTCCGATGCTTCACTTCAGGTTTACTGTATCCCTTGGACCTTCTTACTGACGATGAAACACAGTAATTGGATCGGAATTAAATACAAAAGGCACAATGCCGACTTAAGTACAAGAAGACTGACTCTTCTTACTGTCTATGTTTTGAATCATTCCTTTGACACTAGTAATAGATTCCGATGCTTCACTTCAGGTTTACTGTATCCCTTGGAGCTACTTATTGACGATGAAACACAGAAATTGGATCGGAATTAAATACAAAAGGCACAATGCCGCCTTAGTACAAGAAGACTGACTCTCCTTACTGACGGTTTTGAAATATCCCTGTGACACTAGTTATAGATTCCGAAGCTTCACTTCAGGTTTACTGTATCCCTCTGACCGTCTTATTGACGATGAAACACAGATATTGCATCGGAATTAAATAGAAAAGGCACAATGCCGACTTAAGTACAAGAAGACTGACTCTTCTTACTGACTATGATTTGAACCTTTCCTGTGACACTAGTTATAGATTCCAATGCTTCACTACAGGTTCACTGTATCCCTCTGACCTTCTTATTGACGATGAAACACAGAAATTGCATCGGAATTAAATAGAAAAGGCACAATGCCGACTTAAGTTCAAGAAGACTGACTCTTCTTATTGTCTATGATTTGAACCATTTCTGTGACACTAGTTATAGATTACAATGCTTCACTTCAGGTTTACTGTATCCCTTGGACCTTCTTATTGACGATGAAACACTGAAATTGCATCGGAATTAAATACAAAAGGCACAACGCCGACTTAAGTACAAGAAGACTGACTCTTCTTACTGACTATGCTTTGAACCATTCCTGTGATACTAGTTATAGATTCCGATGCTTCACTTCAGGTTTACTGTATCCCTCTGACATTCGTATTGACGATGAAACACAGGAATTGCATCGGAATTGAATACAAAAGGCACAATGCCGACTTAAGTACATGTACACTGTCTCTTCCTACTGTCTATAATTTGAAACATTCCTGTGACACTAGTTATAGATTCCGATGCTTCATTTCAGGTTCACTGTATGCCTTGGACCATCTTATTGACGATGAAACACAGAAAGTGCATCGGAATTAATTAGAAAAGGCACAATGCTGACTTAAGTACAAGAAGACTGACTGTTCCTACTGTCTATGTCTTGAACCATTCCTGTGACACTAGTTATAGATTCCGATGCTTCACTTCCGGTTTACGGTAGCCCTCTGACCTTCTTATTGACGATGAAACACAGAAATTGGATCGGAATTAAATACAAAAGGCACAATGACGATTTAAGTACAAGAAGACTGACTCTTCTTACTTTCTATGTTTTGAACCATTCCTGTGACACTAGTTATAGATTCCGATGCTTCACTTCAGGTTTACTGTAGCCCTTGGACCTTATTATTGACGATGAAACACAGAAATTGGATCGGAATTAAATACAAAAGGCACAATGCCGACTTAAGTACAAGAAGACTGACTCTTCTTACTGACTATGTTTTGAACCATTCCTGTGACACTAGTTAGAGATTCCGATGCTTCACTTCAGGTTTACTGTATCCCTTGGACATTCTTATTGACGATGAAACACAGAAATTGCATCGGAAGTAAATACAAAAGTCACAATGCTGACTTAAGTACAAGAAGACTGACTCTTCGTACTGACTATGTTTTGAACCATTCCTGTGACACTAGTTATTGATTCCGAAGATTCACTTCAGGTTCACTGTATCCCTTGGACCTTCTTATTGACGATGAAACACAGAAATTGCATCGGAGTTAAATTGAAAAGGCACAATGCCGACTTAAGTACAAGAAGACTGACTCTTCTTACTGAATATGTTTGGAACCATTCCTGTGACACTAGTTATAGATTCCGATGCTTCACATCAGGTTAACTGTATCCCTTGGACCTTCTTATTGACGATGAAACACAGAAATTGCATCGGAGTTAAATTGAAAAGGCACAATGCCGACTTAAGTACAAGAAGACTGACTCTTCTTACTGACTATGCTTGGAACCATTCCTATGACACTAGTTAGAGATTCCGATGCTTCACAACAGGATTACTGTATCCCTCTGACCTTCTTATTGACGATGAAACACAGAAATTGCATCGGAATTAAATAGAAAAGGCACAATGCCGACTTAAGTTCAAGAAGACTGACTCTTCTTACTGTCTATGATTTGAACCATTTCTGTGACACTAGTTGAATATTACAATGCTTCACTTCAGGTTTACTGTATCCCTTGGACCTTCTTATTGACGATGAATCACAGAAATTGCATCGGAATTAAATACAAAAGGCACAATGCCGACTTAAGTACAAGAAGACTGACTCTTCATTTTGCCTATGTTTTGAACCATTCCTGTGACACTAGTTATAGATTCCGATGCTTCACTTCAGATTTACTGTATCCCTTGGACCTTCTTATTGACGAAGAAACACAGAAATTGCATCGGAATTAAATACAAGAGGCAGAATGCCGACTTAAGTACAAGAAGACTGACTCTTCGTACTGACTATATTTCTGAACCATTCCTGTGACACTAGTTATTGATTCCGATGTTTCACTTCAGGTTTTCTGTATCCCTTGGACCTTCTTATTGACGATGAAACACAGAAATTGCATCGGAATTAAATTGAAAAGGCACAATGGGGACTTAAGTACAAGAACACTGATTCTTCTTACTGTCTATGATTTGAACCATTTCTGTGACACTGGTTATAGATTACAATGCTTCACTTCAGGTTTACTGTATCCCTTGGACCTTCTAGTTGACGATGAAACACAGAAATTGCATCGGAATTAAATACAAAAGGCACAATGCCAACTTAATTACAAGAAGACTGACTCTTCTTACTGACTGTTTTGAACCATTCCTGTGACACTAGTTATACATTCCGAAGTTTCACTTCAGGTTTACTGTATCCCTTGGACCTTCGTATTGACGATGAAACTCAGAAATTGCATCGGAATTACATACAAAAGGCACAATGCCGACTACAGTACAAGAAGACTGACTCTTCTTTTTGTCTATTTTTTGAACCATTCCTGTGACACTAGTTATAGATTCCGATGCTTCACTTCAGGTTAACTGTATCCCTTGGACCTTCTTATTGACGATGAAACACAGAAATTGCATCGGAGTTTAATTGAAAAGGCATAATGCCGACTTAAGTACAAGAAGACTGACCCTTCTTAGTGACTATGTTTGGAAACATTCCTGTGACGCTAGTTAGAGATTCCGATGCTTCACTTCAGGTTTACTGTATTCCTCTGACCTTCTTATTGACGATGAAACACAGTAATTGCATCGGATTTAAATTGAATAGGGTGCAATGCCGACTTAAGCACAAGAAGACTGACTCTTCTTACTGTCTATGATTTGAACCATTCCTGTGGCACTAGTTATAGATTCCAATGCTTCACTTGAGGTTTACTGTATTCCTTGGACCTTCTTACTGACGATGAAACACAGAAATTGGATCGGAATTAAATTCAAAAGGCACATTGCCGACTTAAGTACTGGAAGACTGATTCTTCTTACTGTCTATGTTTGAACCAATCCTGTGACACTAGTTATAGATTACGACGCTTCATTTCAGATTTACTGTATCCCTTGGACCCTCCTGTTGACGATGAAACACAGAAATTACATCGGAATTAAATACAAAAGGCACAATGCCGACTTCAGTACAAGAAGACTGACCCTTCTCTTTGTCTATGTTTTGAACCATTCCTGTGACACTAGTTATAGATTCCGATGCTACACTTCAGGTTTACTGTATCCCTCTGAACTTCTAATTGTGGATGAAACACAGTAATTGCATCGGAGGTAAATTGAAAAGGCATAATGCCGACTTAAGTACAAGAAGTCCGACTCTTCTTACTGTCTATAATTTGAACCATTCCTGTGACACTAGTTATAGATTCCGATGCTTCACTTCAGGTTTACTGTATCCCTTGGACCATCTTATTGACGATGAAACACAGAAATTGCATCGGAATTAAATAGAAAAGGCACAATGCCGACATAAGTACAAGAAGACTGACTCTTCTTACTGACTATGTATGGAACCAATCCTGTGACACTAGTTATAGATTCCGATGCTTCACTTCAGGTTAACTGTATCCCTTTAACCTACTTATTGACGATTAAACACAGAAATGGCATTGGAATTAAATAGAAAAGGCACAATGCCGACTTATGTACAAGAAGACTGACTCTGTTTACTGACTATGTTTTGAACCATTCCTGTGACACTAGTTATAGATTCCGATGCTTCACTTCAGGTTTACTGTATCCCTTGCACCTTCTTATTGACGGTGAAACACAGAAATTGCATCGGAATTAAATACAAAAGGCACAATGCCGACTTAAGTACAAGTAGACTGACTCTTCCTACTATCTATGTTTTGAAACATTCTTGTGACACTAGTTATTGATTCCGATGCTTCATTTCAGGGTTACTGTATCCCTTGGACATTCTTATTGACGATGAAACACAGAAAGTGCATCGGAATTAAATAGAAAATGTACAATGCTGACTTAAGTACAAGAAGACTTATTCTTCCTACAGTCTATGTTTTGAACCATTCCTGTGACACTAGTTATAGATTCCGATGCTTCACCTCAGTTTTACTGTATCCCTTGGACCTTCTTATTGACGATGAAACACAGATATTGCATCGGAATTAAATAGAAAAGGCACAATGCCGACTTAAGTACAAGAAGACTGACTCTTCTTACTGACTATGATTTGAACCATTCCTGTGACACTAGTTATAGATTCCGATGCTTCACTTCAGGTTTACTGTATCCCTCTGACCTTCTTATTGACGATGATACACAGACATTACATCGGAATTAAATTGAAAAGGCACAATGCCGACTTAAGTACAAGAAGACTGACTCTTCTTACTGACTATGTATTGAAACATTCCTGTGGCACTAGTTTGAGATACCGATGCTTCACGTCAGGTTTGCTGTATCCCTCTGACCTTCTTATTGACGATGAAACACAGTAATTGCATCGGAATTAAATTGAAAAAGGCATAATGCCGACTTAAGTACAAGAAGACTGACATTTCTTGTTCTCTATGTTTTGCACCATTCCTGTGACACCGGTTATTGATGCCGATGCTTCACTTCAGGTTTACTGTATCCTTCAGACCTTCTTCTTGACGATGAAACACAGAAATTGCATCGGAATTACATACAAAAGGCACAATGCCGACTTAAGTACAAGAAGACTGACTCTTCTTACTGACTATGTTTTGAACCATTCCTGTGACACTAGTTATAGATTCCGATGCTTCACTTCAGGTTTACTGTATCCCTTGGACCTTCTTATTGACGATGAAACACAGAAATTGCATCGGTATCAAATTGAAAAGGCACAATTCCGACTTAAGTACACGAAGACTGGCTCTTCTTACTGTCTATGTTTTGAACCATTCCTGTGACGCTAGTTACAGATTCCGATGCTTCACTTCAGGTTTACTGTATCCATCAGACCTTCTTATTGACGATGAAACACAGAAATTGCATCGGAATTAAATGGAAAAGGCACAATGCCGACATAAGTACAAAAAGACTTACTCTTCCTACTGTCTATGTTTTGAACCATTCCTGTGACACTAGTTATAGATTCCGATGCTTCACCTCATGTTTACTGTATCCCTTGGACGTTCTTGTTGACTATGAAACACAGAAATTGCATCGGAATTAAATAGAAAAGGCACAATGCCGACTTTAGTACTATAAGACTTACTCTTCTTACTGACTATGTTTTGAACCATTCCTGTGACCCTAGTTACAGATTTCGATGCTTCACTTCAGGTGTACTGAATCCCTTGGACCTTCTTATTGACGATGAAACACAGATATTGCATCGGAATTAAATACAAAAGCCACAATGCCGACTTAAGTACAAGAAGACTGACTCTTCTCACTGACTATGTATTGAAACATTCCTGTGGCACTAGTTTGAGATACCGATGCTTCACTTCAGGTTTACTGTATCCCTCTGACCTTCTTATTGACGATGAAACACAGTAATTGCATCGGAATTAAATTGAAAAGGGCATAATGCCGACTTAAGTACAAGAAGACTGACTCTTCTTGCTCTCTATGTTTTAAACCATTCCTGTGACACCAGTTATAGATTCCGATGCTTCACTTCAGGTTCACTGTATCCCTCTGACCTTCTTATTGACCATGAAACACAGTAATTGCATAGGAATTAAATTGAAAAGGGCATAATGCCGACTTATGTACAAGAAGACTGCCTCTTCTTGCTCTCTATATTCTGAACCATTCCTGTGACACCAGTTATAGATTCCGATGCTGCACTTCAGGTTTACTGTATCCCTTGGACCTTCTTATTGACGATGAAACACAGAAATTGCATCGGAATTAAATACAAAAGGCACAATGCCGACTTAAGTACAAGACGACTGACTCTGTTTACTGACTATGTTTTGAACCACTCCTGTGACACTAGTAATAGATTCCAATGCTTCACTTCACCTATACTGTATCCCTCTGACCTTCTTCTTGACGATGAAACACAGAAATTACATCGGAATTAAATACAAAAGGCTCAATGCCGTCTTAAGTATATGTAGACTGACTCTTTCTACTGTTTATGATTTGAAACATTCCTGTGACACTACTTATAGATTCCGATGCTTCATTTCATTTTTACTGTATCCCTCTGACCTTCTTATTGACGATGAAACACAGAAATAGCATCGGAATTAAATACAAAAGGCACATTGCCGACTTAAGTACAAGAAGACTGACTCTTCTTACTGACTGTCTTGAACCATTCCTGTGACACTAGTTATAGATTCCGATGCTTCTCTTCAGGTTTACTGAATCCCACTGACCTTCTTATTGACGTTGAAACACAGAAATTGCATCGGAATTAAATACAAATGGCACAATGCCGACTTAAAAACAAGCAGACTGATTCTCCTTACTGTCTATATTTTGAACCATTCCTGTGACACTAGTTGTAGATTCCGATGCTTCACTTCAGGTTTACTGTATCCCTTGGACCTATTTATTGACGATGAAACACAGAAATTGCATCGGAATAAAATGAAAAAGGCACAAAGCCGACTTAAGTACAAGAAGACTGACTCTTCCTACTGTCTATGTTTTGAACCATTCCTGTGACACTAGTTATATATTCCGATGCTTCATTTCAGGTATACTGTATCCCTTGGCCGTTCATATTGACGATGAAACACAGAAATTGCATCGGAATTAAATAGAAAAGGCACAATGGCGACTTAAGTACAAGAAGACTGACTCTTCCCACTGTCTATGTTTTGAACCATTCCTGTGACACTAGTTATAGATTCCGATGCTACACTTCAGGTTTACTGTATCCCTCTGAACTTCTAATTGTGGATGAAACACAGTAATTGCATCGGAATTAAATTGAAAAGGCATAATGCCGACTTAAGTACAAGAAGTCCGACTCTTCTTACTGTCTATAATTTGAACCATTCCTGTGACACTAGTTATAGATTCCGATGCTTCACTTCAGGTTTACTGTATCCCTTGGACCATCTTATTGACGATGAAACACAGAAATTGCATGGGAATTAAATAGAAAAGGCACAATGCCGACATAAGTACAAGAAGACTGACTCTTCTTACTGAGTATGTATGGAACCAATCCTGTGACACTAGTTATAGATTCCGATGCTTCACTTCAGGTTAACTGTATCCCTTGGACCTTCTTATTGACGATTAAACACAGAAATGGCATTGGAATTAAATAGAAAAGGCACAATGCCGACTTATGTACAAGAAGACTGACTCTGTTTACTGACTATGTTTTGAACCATTCCTGTGACACTAGTTATAGATTCCGATGCTTCACTTCAGGTTTACTGTATCCCTTGGACCTTCTTATTGACGATGAAACACAGAAATTGCATCGGAATTAAATACAAAAGGCACAATGCCGACTTAAGTACAGGAAGACTGACTCTTCATAATGACTATGTTTTGAACCATTCCTGTGACACTAGTTAGAGTTTCCGATGCTTCACTTCAGGTTTACAGTACCCCTCTGACCTTCTTATTGACGATGAAACACAGTAATTGCATCTGATTTAAATTGAAAAGGGCACAATGCCGACATAAGTAAGAGAAGACTGACTCTTCTTACAATCTATGATTTGAACCATTCCTGTGACAGTAGTTATAGATTCCGATGCTTCACTTCAGGTTTACTGTATCCCTTGGACCTTCTTACTGACGATGAAACACAGTAATTGGATCGGAATTAAATACAAAAGGCACAATGCCGACTTAAGTACAAGAAGACTGACTCTTCTTACTGTCTATGTTTTGAATCATTCCTTTGACACTAGTAATAGATTCCGATGCTTCACTTCAGGTTTACTGTATCCCTTGGAGCTACTTATTGACGATGAAACACAGAAATTGGATCGGAATTAAATACAAAAGGCACAATGCCGCCTTAGTACAAGAAGACTGACTCTCCTTACTGACGGTTTTGAAATATCCCTGTGACACTAGTTATAGATTCCGAAGCTTCACTTCAGGTTTACTGTATCCCTCTGACCGTCTTATTGACGATGAAACACAGATATTGCATCGGAATTAAATAGAAAAGGCACAATGCCGACTTAAGTACAAGAAGACTGACTCTTCTTACTGACTATGATTTGAACCTTTCCTGTGACACTAGTTATAGATTCCAATGCTTCACTACAGGTTCACTGTATCCCTCTGACCTTCTTATTGACGATGAAACACAGAAATTGCATCGGAATTAAATAGAAAAGGCACAATGCCGACTTAAGTTCAAGAAGACTGACTCTTCTTATTGTCTATGATTTGAACCATTTCTGTGACACTAGTTATAGATTACAATGCTTCACTTCAGGTTTACTGTATCCCTTGGACCTTCTTATTGACGATGAAACACTGAAATTGCATCGGAATTAAATACAAAAGGCACAACGCCGACTTAAGTACAAGAAGACTGACTCTTCTTACTGACTATGCTTTGAACCATTCCTGTGATACTAGTTATAGATTCCGATGCTTCACTTCAGGTTTACTGTATCCCTCTGACATTCGTATTGACGATGAAACACAGGAATTGCATCGGAATTGAATACAAAAGGCACAATGCCGACTTAAGTACATGTACACTGTCTCTTCCTACTGTCTATAATTTGAAACATTCCTGTGACACTAGTTATAGATTCCGATGCTTCATTTCAGGTTCACTGTATGCCTTGGACCATCTTATTGACGATGAAACACAGAAAGTGCATCGGAATTAATTAAAAAGGCACAATGCTGACTTAAGTACAAGAAGACTGACTGTTCCTACTGTCTATGTCTTGAACCATTCCTGTGACACTAGTTATAGATTCCGATGCTTCACTTCCGGTTTACGGTAGCCCTCTGACCTTCTTATTGACGATGAAACACAGAAATTGGATCGGAATTAAATACAAAAGGCACAATGACGATTTAAGTACAAGAAGACTGACTCTTCTTACTTTCTATGTTTTGAACCATTCCTGTGACACTAGTTATAGATTCCGATGCTTCACTTCAGGTTTACTGTAGCCCTTGGACCTTATTATTGACGATGAAACACAGAAATTGGATCGGAATTAAATACAAAAGGCACAATGCCGACTTAAGTACAAGAAGACTGACTCTTCTTACTGACTATGTTTTGAACCATTCCTGTGACACTAGTTAGAGATTCCGATGCTTCACTTAAGGTTTACTGTATCCCTTGGACATTCTTATTGACGATGAAACACAGAAATTGCATCGGAAGTAAATACAAAAGTCACAATGCTGACTTAAGTACAAGAAGACTGACTCTTCGTACTGACTATGTTTTGAACCATTCCTGTGACACTAGTTATTGATTCCGAAGATTCACTTCAGGTTCACTGTATCCCTGAGACCTTCTTATTGACGATGAAACACAGAAATTGCATCGGAGTTAAATTGAAAAGGCACAATGCCGACTTAAGTACAAGAAGACTGACTCTTCTTACTGAATATGTTTGGAACCATTCCTGTGACACTAGTTATAGATTCCGATGCTTCACATCAGGTTAACTGTATCCCTTGGACCTTCTTATTGACGATGAAACACAGAAATTGCATCGGAGTTAAATTGAAAAGGCACAATGCCGACTTAAGTACAAGAAGACTGACTCTTCTTACTGACTATGCTTGGAACCATTCCTATGACACTAGTTAGAGATTCCGATGCTTCACAACAGGTTTACTGTATCCCTCTGACCTTCTTATTGACGATGAAACACAGAAATTGCATCGGAATTAAATAGAAAAGGCACAATGCCGACTTAAGTTCAAGAAGACTGACTCTTCTTACTGTCTATGATTTGAACCATTTCTGTGACACTAGTTGAATATTACAATGCTTCACTTCAGGTTTACTGTATCCCTTGGACCTTCTTATTGACGATGAATCACAGAAATTGCATCGGAATTAAATACAAAAGGCACAATGCCGACTTAAGTACAAGAAGACTGACTCTTCATTTTGCCTACGTTTTGAACCATTCCTGTGACACTAGTTATAGATTCCGATGCTTCACTTCAGATTTACTGTATCCCTTGGACCTTCTTATTGACGAAGAAACACAGAAATTGCATCGGAATTAAATACAAGAGGCAGAATGCCGACTTAAGTACAAGAAGACTGACTCTTCGTACTGACTATATTTCTGAACCATTCCTGTGACACTAGTTATTGATTCCGATGTTTCACTTCCTGTTTTCTGTATCCCTTGGACCTTCTTATTGACGATGAAACACAGAAATTGCATCGGAATTAAATTGAAAAGGCACAATGGGGACTTAAGTACAAGAACACTGATTCTTCTTACTGTCTATGATTTGAACCATTTCTGTGACACTGGTTATAGATTACAATGCTTCACTTCAGGTTTACTGTATCCCTTGGACCTTCTAGTTGACGATGAAACACAGAAATTGCATCGGAATTAAATACAAAAGGCACAATGCCAACTTAATTACAAGAAGACTGACTCTTCTTACTGACTGTTTTGAACCATTCCTGTGACACTAGTTATACATTCCGAAGTTTCACTTCAGGTTTACTGTATCCCTTGGACCTTCGCATTGACGATGAAACTCAGAAATTGCATCGGAATTACATACAAAAGGCACAATGCCGACTACAGTACAAGAAGACTGACTCTTCTTTTTGTCTATTTTTTGAACCATTCCTGTGACACTAGTTATAGATTCCGATGCTTCACTTCAGGTTAACTGTATCCCTTGGACCTTCTTATTGACGATGAAACACAGAAATTGCATCGGAGTTTAATTGAAAAGGCATAATGCCGACTTAAGTACAAGAAGACTGACCCTTCTTAGTGACTATGTTTGGAAACATTCCTGTGACGCTAGTTAGAGATTCCGATGCTTCACTTCAGGTTTACTGTATTCCTCTGACCTTCTTATTGACGATGAAACACAGTAATTGCATCGGATTTAAATTGAATAGGGTGCAATGCCGACTTAAGCACAAGAAGACTGACTCTTCTTACTGTCTATGATTTGAACCATTCCTGTGGCACTAGTTATAGATTCCAATGCTTCACTTGAGGCTTACTGTATTCCTTGGACCTTCTTACTGACGATGAAACACAGAAATTGGATCGGAATTAAATTCAAAAGGCACATTGCCGACTTAAGTACTGGAAGACTGATTCTTCTTACTGTCTATGTTTGAACCTATCCTGTGACACTAGTTATAGATTACGACGCTTCATTTCAGATTTACTGTATCCCTTGGACCCTCCTGTTGACGATGAAACACAGAAATTACATCGGAATTAAATACAAAAGGCACAATGCCGACTTCAGTACAAGAAGACTGACCCTTCTCTTTGTCTATGTTTTGAACCATTCCTGTGACACTAGTTATAGATTCCGATGCTACACTTCAGGTTTACTGTATCCCTCTGAACTTCTAATTGTGGATGAAACACAGTAATTGCATCGGAGTTAAATTGAAAAGGCATAATGCCGACTTAAGTACAAGAAGTCCGACTCTTCTTACTGTCTAAAATTTGAACCATTCCTGTGACACTAGTTATAGATTCCGATGCTTCACTTCAGGTTTACTGTATCCCTTGGACCATCTTATTGACGATGAAACACAGAAATTGCATCGGAATTAAATAGAAAAGGCACAATGCCGACATAAGTACAAGAAGACTGACTCTTCTTACTGACTATGTATGGAACCAATCCTGTGACACTAGTTATAGATTCCGATGCTTCACTTCAGGTTAACTGTATCCCTTTAACCTACTTATTGACGATTAAACACAGAAATATCATTGGAATTAAATAGAAAAGGCACAATGCCGACTTATGTACAAGAAGACTGACTCTGTTTACTGACTATGTTTTGAACCTTTCCTGTGACACTAGTTATAGATTCCGATGCTTCACTTCAGGTTTACTGTATCCCTTGCACCTTCTTATTGACGGTGAAACACAGAAATTGCATCGGAATTAAATACAAAAGGCACAATGCCGACTTAAGTACAAGTAGACTGACTCTTCCTACTATCTATGTTTTGAAACATTCTTGTGACACTAGTTATTGATTCCGATGCTTCATTTCAGGGTTACTGTATCCCTTGGACATTCTTATTGACGATGAAACACAGAAAGTGCATCGGAATTAAATAGAAAATGTACAATGCTGACTTAAGTACAAGAAGACTTATTCTTCCTACAGTCTATGTTTTGAACCATTCCTGTGACACTAGTTATAGATTCCGATGCTTCACCTCAGTTTTACTGTATCCCTTGGACCTTCTTATTGACGATGAAACACAGATATTGCATCGGAATTAAATAGAAAAGGCACAATGCCGACTTAAGTACAAGAAGACTGACTCTTCTTACTGACTATGTTTTGAACCATTCCTGTGACACTAGTTATAGATTCCGATGCTTCACTTCAGGTTTACTGTATCCCTCTGACCTTCTTATTGACGATGATACACAGACATTACATCGGAATTAAATTGAAAAGGCACAATGCCGACTTAAGTACAAGAAGACTGACTCTTCTTACTGACTATGTATTGAAACATTCCTGTGGCACTAGTTTGAGATACCGATGCTTCACGTCAGGTTTGCTGTATCCCTCTGACCTTCTTATTGACGATGAAACACAGTAATTGCATCGGAATTAAATTGAAAAAGGCATAATGCCGACTTAAGTACAAGAAGACTGACATTTCTTGTTCTCTATGTTTTGCACCATTCCTGTGACACCGGTTATTGATGCCGATGCTTCACTTCAGGTTTACTGTATCCTTCTGACCTTCTTCTTGACGATGAAACACAGAAATTGCATCGGAATTACATACAAAAGGCACAATGCCGACTACAGTACAAGAAGACTGACTCTCCTTTTTGTCTATTTTTTGAACCATTCCTGTGACACTAGTTATAGATTCCGATGCTTCACTTCAGGTTAACTGTATCCCTTGGACCTTCTTATTGACGATGAAACACAGAAATTGCATCGGAGTTTAATTGAAAAGTCACAATGCCGACTTAAGTACAACAAGACTGACCCTTCTTAGTGACTATGTTTGGAAACATTCCTGTGACGCTAGTTAGAGATTCCGATGCTTCACTTCAGGTTTACTGTATTCCTCTGACCTTCTTATTGACGATGAAACACAGTAATTGCATCGGATTTAAATTGAATAGGGTGCAATGCCGACTTAAGCACAAGAAGACTGACTCTTCTTACTGTCTACGTTTGAACCAATCCTGTGACACTAGTTATAGATTACGACGCTTCATTTCAGATTTACTGTATCCCTTGGACCCTCCTGTTGACGATGAAACACAGAAATTACATCGGAATTAAATACAAAAGGCACAATGCCGACTTAATTACAAGAAGACTGACTCTTCTTACTGACTGTTTTGAACCATTCCTGTGACACTAGTTATAGATTCCGAAGCTTCACTTCAGGTTTACTTTATCACTTGGACCTTCTTATTTACGATGAAACACAGAAATTGCATCGGAATTACATACAAAAGGCACAATGCCGACTTCAGTACAAGAAGACTGACCCTTCTCTTTGTCTATGTTTTGAACCATTCCTGTGACACTAGTTATAGATTCCGATGCTACACTTCAGGTTTACTGTATCCCTCTGAACTTCTAATTGTGGATGAAACACAGTAATTGCATCGGAGTTAAATTGAAAAGGCATAATGCCGACTTAAGTACAAGAAGTCCGACTCTTCTTACTGTCTATAATTTGAACCATTCCTGTGACACTAGTTATAGATTCCGATGCTTCACTTCAGGTTTACTGTATCCCTTGGACCATCTTATTGACGATGAAACACAGAAATTGCATCGGAATTAAATAGAAAAGGCACAATGCCGACATAAGTACAAGAAGACTGACTCTTCTTACTGACTATGTATGGAACCAATCCTGTGACACTAGTTATAGATTCCGATGCTTCACTTCAGGTTAACTGTATCCCTTTAACCTACTTATTGACGATTAAACACAGAAATGGCATTGGAATTAAATAGAAAAGGCACAATGCCGACTTATGTACAAGAAGACTGACTCTGTTTACTGACTATGTTTTGAACCATTCCTGTGACAATAGTTATAGATTCCGATGCTTCACTTCAGGTTTACTGTATCCCTTGCACCTTCTTATTGACGGTGAAACACAGAAATTGCATCGGAATTAAATACAAAAGGCACAATGCCGACTTAAGTACAAGTAGACTGACTCTTCCTACTGTCTATGTTTTGAAACATTCTTGTGACACTAGTTATTGATTCCGATGCTTCATTTCAGGGTTACTGTATCCCTTGGACATTCTTATTGACGATGAAACACAGAAAGTGCATCGGAATTAAATAGAAAATGTACAATGCTGACTTAAGTACAAGAAGACTTATTCTTCCTACAGTCTATGTTTTGAACCATTCCTGTGACACTAGTTATAGATTCCGATGCTTCACCTCAGTTTTACTGTATCCCTTGGACCTTCTTATTGACGATGAAACACAGATATTGCATCGGAATTAAATAGAAAAGGCACAATGCCGACTTAAGTACAAGAAGACTGACTCTTCTTACTGACTATGTTTTGAACCATTCCTGTGACACTAGTTATAGATTCCGATGCTTCACTTCAGGTTTACTGTATCCCTCTGACCTTCTTATTGACGATGATACACAGACATTACATCGGAATTAAATTGAAAAGGCACAATGCCGACTTAAGTACAAGAAGACTGACTCTTCTTACTGACTATGTATTGAAACATTCCTGTGGTACTAGTTTGAGATACCGATGCTTCACTTCAGGTTTGCTGTATCCCTCTGACCTTCTTATTGACGATGAAACACAGTAATTGCATCGGAATTAAATTGAAAAAGGCATAATGCCGACTTAAGTACAAGAAGACTGACATTTCTTGTTCTCTATGTTTTGAACCATTCCTGTGACACCGGTTATTGATGCCGATGCTTCACTTCAGGTTTACTGTATCCTTCTGACCTTCTTCTTGACGATGAAACACAGAAATTGCATCGGAATTGCATACAAAAGGCACAATGCCGACTTCAGTACAAGAAGACTGACCCTTCTTTTTGTCTATGTTTTGAACCATTCCTGTGACACTAGTTATAGGTTCCGATGCTTCACTTCAGGTTTACTGTATACCTCTGACCTTCTTATTGACGATGAAACACAGAAATAGAATTGGAATTAAACACAAAAGGCACAATGCCGACTTAAGTACAAGAAGACTGACTCTTCCTACTGACTGTCTTGAACCAATCCTGTGACACTAGTTATAGATTCCGATGCTTCTCTTGAGGTTTACTGAATCCCTCTGACCTTCTTATTGACGTTGAAACACAGAAATTGCATCGGAAATAAATACAAATGGCACAATGCCGACTTAAGTACTAGAAGACCGACTCTCCTTACTGTCTATATTTTGAACCATTCCTGTGACACTAGTTGTAGATTCCGATGGAACACTTCAAGTTTACTGTATCCCATGGACCTTCTTATTGACGAGGAAACACAGATATTGCATCGGAATTAAATACAAAAGGCACAATGCCGACATAAGTACAAGAGGACTGACTCTTCTTCCTGACTATGTTTTGAACCATTCCTGTGACGCTAGTTACAGATTCCAATGCTTCACTTCAGGTTTACTGTATCCCTTGGACCTTCTTATTGACGATGAAACACAGATATTGCATCGGAATTAAATTCAAAAGGCACAATGCCGACGTAAGTACAAGAAGACTGACTCTTCTTACTGACTATATTATGAACCATTCCTGTGACACTAGTTAGAGTTTCCGATGCTTCACTTCAGGTTTACTGTATCCCTCTGACCTTCGTATTGACGATGAAACACCGTAATTGCATCGGAATTAAATTGAAAAGGGCACAATGCCGACTTAATTACAAGAAGACTGACTCTTCTTACCGACTATGATTTGAACCATTCCTGTGACACTAGTTATAAATTCCGATGCTTCACTTCAGGTTTTCTGTACCCCTGTGACCTTCTTATTGACAATGAAACACAGAAATTGCATCGCAATTAAATAGAAAAGGCACAATGCCGTCTTAAGTACAAGAAGACTGACTCTTCTTACTGTCTATATTTGAACCATTCCTGTGACACTAGTTATTGATTCCGATGCTTCACTTCAGGATTACTGTATCCCTTGGACCTTTTCATTGACGATGAAACACAAAAATTGCATCGGAATTAAATAGAAAAGGCACAATGCCGACTTAAGTACAAGTAGACTGACTCTTCTAACTGTCTATGCTTTGAACCATTCCTGTGACGCTAGTTAGAGATTCCGATGCTTCACTTCAGGTTTACTGTATCCCTCTGACCTTCGTATTGACGATGAAACACCGTAATTGCATCGGAATTAAATTGAAAAGGGCACAATGCCGACTTAATTACAAGAAGACTGACACTTCTTACTGACTATGGTTTGAACCATTCCTGTGACACTAGTTATAGATTCCGATGCATCACTTCAGGTTTACTGTATCCCTTGGACCTTCTTACTGACGATGAAACACAGAATTTGCATCGGAATTAAATACAAAAGGCAAAATTCCGACTTAAGTACAAGAACACTGACTCTTCTTACTGACTATGTTTTGAACCATTCGTTTGACACTAGTAATAGATTCCGATGCTTCACTTCAGGTTTAGTGTATCCCTCTGACCTTCTTATTGACGAAGAAACACAAAAATCGCATCGGAATTAAATACAAAAAGGCACAATGCCGACTTAAGTACATGTGGACTGACTTTTCCTACTGTCTATGTTTGGAAGATTCCTGTGACACTAGTTATAGATTCCGATGCTTCACTTCAGGTTTAGTGTATCCCTCCGACCTTCGTATTGAGGATGAAACACCGTAATTGCATCGGAATTAAATTGAAAAGGGCACAATGCCGACTTAATTACAAGAAGACTGACTCTTCTTACTGACTATGATTTGAACCATTCCTGTGACACTAGTTATAAATTCCGATGCTTCACTTCAGGTTTACTGTATCCCTGTGACCTTCTTATTGACGATGAAACACAGAAATTGCATCGCAATTAGATAGAAAAGGCACAATGCCGTCTTAAGTACAAGAAGACTGACTCTTCTTACTGTCTATGATTTGAACCATTCCTGTGACACTAGTTATTGATTCCGATGCTTCACTTCAGGATTACTGTATCCTTTGGACCTTTTTATTGACGATAAAACACAAAAATTGCATCGGAATTAAATAGAATGGGCGCAATGCCGACTTAAGTACAAGTAGATTGACTCTTCTAACTGTCTATGCTTCGAACCATTCCTGTGACGTTAGTTAGAGATTCCGATGCTTCACTTCAGGTTTACTGTATCCCTCTGACCTTCGTATTGACGATGAAACACCGTAATTGCATCGGAATTAAATTGAAAAGGGCACAGTGCCGACTTAATTATAAGAAGACTGACTCTTCTTACTGACTATGATTTGAACCATTCCTGTGACACTAGTTATAGATTCCGATGCGTCACTTCAGGTTTACTGTATCCCTTGGACCTTCTTACTAACGATGAAACACAGAATTTGCATTGGAATTAAATACAAAAGGCACAATTCCGACTTAAGTACAAGAACACTGACTCTTCTTACTGACTATGTTTTGATCCATTCGTGTGACAGTAGTTATTGATTCCTATTCTTCACTTCAGGTTTAGTGTATCTCTCTGACCTTCTTATTGACGAAGAAACACAGAAATCGCATCGGAATTAAATACAAAAAGGCACAATGCCGACTTAAGTACATGTAGACTGACTTTTCCTACTGTCTATGTTTGGAAGATTCCTGTGACACTAGTTATAGATTCCGATGCTTCACTTCAGGTTTAGTGTATCAGTCTGACCTTGTTATTGACGATGAAACAAGGATATTGCATCGTAATTAATTACAAAACGCACAATACCGTCTTAAGTACAAGAAGACTGACTCTTCCTAATGTCTATTTTTTGAACCACTCCTGTAGCACTAGTTATACATTCCGATGTTTCACTTCAAGTTTACTGTATCCCTCTGACCTTCGTATTGACGATGAAACACAGTAATTGCATCGGAATTAAATTGAAAAGGGCACAATGCCGACATAAGTACGAGAAGACTGACTCTTCTTACTGTCTATGATTTGAACCATTCCTGTGACACTAGCTATAGATTTCGATGCTTCACTTCAGGTTTACTGTATCCCTTGGACCTTGTAATTGACGATGAAACACAGATATTGCATCGGAATTAAACAGAAAAGGCACAATGCCGAATTAAGTACAAGAAGACTGACCCTTCTTACTGACTATGATTTGAACCATTCCTGTGACACTAGTTATAGATTCCGATGCTTCACTTCAGGTTTACTGTATCCCTCTGACCTTCTTATTGACGATGAAACACAGAAATTACATCGGAATTAAAAAGAAAAGGCACAATGCCGTCTTATGTACAAGAAGACTGACTCTTCTTACTGTCTATGATTTGATCCATTCCTGTAACACTAGTTATTGATTCCGATGCTTCACTTTAGGATTACTGTA
The DNA here is from genome assembly GCF_021461395.2 of Schistocerca americana. Lineage (NCBI taxonomy): Eukaryota > Metazoa > Arthropoda > Insecta > Orthoptera > Acrididae > Schistocerca > Schistocerca americana. The sequence goes on along the minus strand of NW_025726192.1, from coordinate 1,313,762 downwards.
TCCCTTGGCCCTTTTTATTGACGATGAAACACAGAAATTGCATCGGAATTAAATAGAAAAGGCACAATGCCGACTTAAGTACAATAGACTGACTCTTCTTACTGCCTATGCTTTGAACCATTCCTGTGACGCTAGTTAGAGATTCCGATGCTTCATTTCAGGTTTACTGTACCCCTCAGACCTTCTTATTGACGATCAAACACAGAACTTGCATCGGAATTAGATAGAAAAGGCACAATGACGACTTAAGTACAAGAAGACTGACTCTTCCTACTGTCTATGTTTTGAACCATTCCTGTGACACTAGTTATAGATTCCGATGCTTCATTTCAGGTTTACTGTATCACTTGGCCGTTCTTATTGACGATGAAACGCAGACATTACATCGGAAGTAAATTGAAAAGGCACAATGCCGACTTAAGTACAAAAAGACTTACTCTTCCTACAGTCTATGTTTTGAACCATTCCTGTGACGCTAGTTACAGTCCGATGCTTCACTTCAGGTTTACTGTATCCCTCTGTCCTTCTTATTGACGATGAAACACAGAAATTGCATCGGAATTAAATAGAAAAGGCACAATGCCGACTTAAGTACAAAAAGACTTACCCTTCCTACAGTCTATGTTTTGAACCATTCCTGTGACACTAGTTATAGATTCCGATCCTTCACCTCAGGTTTACTGTATCCCTTGGACCTTCTTATTGACGATGAAACACAGATATTGCTTCGGAATTAAATAGAAAAGGCACAATGCCGATTTAAGTACAAGAAGACTGACTCTTCTTACTGACTATGTTTTGAACCATTCCTGTGACACCAGTTATAGATTCCGATGCGTCACTTCAGGTTTACTGTATCCCTTGGACCTTCTTACTAACGATGAAACACAGAATTTGCATTGGAATTAAATACAAAAGGCACAATTCCGACTTAAGTACAAGAACACTGACTCTTCTTACTGACTATGTTTTGAACCATTCGTGTGACAGTAGTTATTGATTCCTATTCTTCACTTCAGGTTTAGTGTATCTCTCTGACCTTCTTATTGACGAAGAAACACAGAAATCGCATCGGAATTAAATACAAAAAGGCACAATGCCGACTTAAGTACATGTATACTGACTTTTCCTACTGTCTATGTTTGGAAGATTCCTGTGACACTTGTTATAGATTCCGATGCTTCACTTCAGGTTTAGTGTATCAGTCTGACCTTGTTATTGACGATGAAACAAGGATATTGCATCGGAATTAATTACAAAACGCACAATACCGTCTTAAGTACAAGAAGACTGACTCTTCCTAATGTCTATTTTTTGAACCACTCCTGTAGCACTAGTTATACATTCCGATGTTTCACTTCAAGTTTACTGTATCCCTCTGACCTTCGTATTGACGATGAAACACAGTAATTGCATCGGAATTAAATCGAAAAGGGCACAATGCCGACATAAGTACGAGAAGACTGACTCTTCTTACTGTCTATGATTTGAACCATTCCTGTGACACTAGCTATAGATTTCGATGCTTCACTTCAGGTTTACTGTATCCCTTGGACCTTGTAATTGACGATGAAACACAGATATTGCATCGGAATTAAACAGAAAAGGCACAATGCCGAATTAAGTACAAGAAGACTGACCCTTCTTACTGACTATGATTTGAACCATTCCTGTGACACTAGTTATAGATTCCGATGCTTCACTTCAGGTTTACTGTATCCCTCTGACCTTCTTATTGACGATGAAACACAGAAATTACATCGGAATTAAAAAGAAAAGGCACAATGCCGTCTTATGTACAAGAAGACTGACTCTTCTTACTGTCTATGATTTGATCCATTCCTGTAACACTAGTTATTGATTCCGATGCTTCACTTTAGGATTACTGTATCCCTTGGCCCTTTTTATTGACGATGAAACACAGAAATTGCATCGGAATTAAATAGAAAAGGCACAATGCCGACTTAAGTACAATAGACTGACTCTTCTTACTGCCTATGCTTTGAACCATTCCTGTGACGCTAGTTAGAGATTCCGATGCTTCATTTCAGGTTTACTGTATCCCTCAGACCTTCTTATTGACGATCAAACACAGAACTTGCATCGGAATTAGATAGAAAAGGCACAATGACGACTTAAGTACAAGAAGACTGACTCTTCCTACTGTCTATGTTTTGAACCATTCCTGTGACACTAGTTATAGATTCCGATGCTTCATTTCAGGTTTACTGTATCACTTGGCCGTTCTTATTGACGATGAAACGCAGACATTACATCGGAAGTAAATTGAAATGGCACAATGCCGACTTAAGTACAAAAAGACTTACTCTTCCTACAGTCTATGTTTTGAACCATTCCTGTGACGCTAGTTACAGTCCGATGCTTCACTTCAGGTTTACTGTATCCCTCTGTCCTTCTTATTGACGATGAAACACAGAAATTGCATCGGAATTAAATAGAAAAGGCACAATGCCGACTTAAGTACAAAAAGACTTACCCTTCCTACAGTCTATCTTTTGAACCATTCCTGTGACACTAGTTATAGATTCCGATGCTTCACCTCAGGTTTACTGTATCCCTTGGACCTTCTTATTGACGATGAAACACAGATATAGCTTCGGAATTAAATAGAAAAGGCACAATGCCGATTTAAGTACAAGAAGACTGACTCTTCTTACTGACTATGTTTTGAACCATTCCTGTGACGCTAGTTAGAGATTCCGATGCTTCATTTCAGGTTTACTGTATTCCTCAGACCTTCTTATTGACGATGAAACACAGATATTGCATCGGAATTAGATAGAAAAGGCACAATGACGACTTAAGTACAAGAAGACTGACTCTTCCTACTGACTATGTTTTGAACCATTCCTGTGACACTAGTTATATATTACGATGCTTCACTTCAGGTTTACTGTATCCCTCTGACCTTCTTATTGACGATGATACACAGACATTACATCGGAATTAAATTGAAAAGGCACAATGCCGACTTAAGTACAAGAAGACTGACTCTTCTTACTGATTATGTATTGAAACATTCCTGTGGCACTAGTTTGAGATACCGATGCTTCAGTTCAGGTTTGCTGTATCCCTCTGACCTTCTTATTGACGATGAAACACAGTAATTGCATCGGAATTAAATTGAAAAAGGCATAATGCCGACTTAAGTACAAGAAGACTGACATTTCTTGCTCTCTATGTTTTGAACCATTCCTGTGACACCGGTTATAGATTCCGATGCTTCACTTCAGGTTTACTGTATCCTTCTGACCTTCTTCTTGACGATGAAACACAGAAATTGCATCGGAATTGCATACAAAAGGCACAATGCCGACTTCAGTACAAGAAGACTGACCCTTCTTTTCGTCTATGTTTTGTACCATTCCGGTGATGCAAGTTACAGATTCCGATGCTTCACTTCATGTTTACTGTATCCCTCTGACCGTCTTATTGGCGATGAAACACAGATATTGCATCGGAATTAAACAGAAAAGGCACAATGCCGACTTAAATACAAGGTGACTGACTCTTCTTTCTGACTAAGTTTTGAACCATTCCTGTGACACTAGTTGTAGATTCTGATGGAACACTTCAGGTTTACTGTATCCCATGGACCTTCTTATTGACGAGGAAACACAGATATTGCATCGGAATTAAATACAAAAGGCACAATACCGACATAAGTACAAGAGGACTGACTCTTCTTACTGACTATGTTTTGAACCATTCCTGTGACGCTAGTTACAGATTCCAATGCTTCACTTCAGGTTTACTGTATCCCTTGGACCTTTTTATTGACGATGAAACACAAAAATTGCATCGGAATTAAATAGAAAAGGCACAATGCCGACTTAAGTACAAGTAGACTGCCTCTTCTAACTGTCTATGCTTTGAACCATTCCTGTGACGCTAGTTAGAGATTCCGATGCTTCACTTCAGGTTTACTGTATCCCTCTGACCTTCGTATTGACGATGAAACACCGTAATTGCATCGGAATTAAATTGAAGAGGGCACAATGCCGACTTAATTACAAGAAGACTGACTCTTCTTACTGACTATGATTTGAACCATTCCTGTGACACTAGTTATAAATTCCGATGCTTCACTTCAGGTTGACTGTATCCCTGTGACCTTCTTATTGACGATGAAACACAGAAATTGCATCGCAATTAAATAGTAAAGGCACAACGCCGTCTTAAGTACAAGAAGACTGACTCTTCTTACTGTCTATGATTTGAACCATTCCTGTGACACTAGTTATAGATTCCGATGCTTCACTTCAGGATTACTGTATCCCTTGGACCTTTTTATTGACGATGAAACACAAAAATTGCATCGGAATTAAATAGAAAAGGCACAATGCCGACTTAAGTACAAGTAGACTGACTCTTCTAACTGTCTATGCTTTGAACCATTCCTGTGACGCTAGTTAGAGATTCCGATGCTTCACTTCAGGTTCACTGTATCCCTCTGACCTTCGTATTGACGATGAAACACCGTAATTGCATCGGAATTAAATTGAAAAGGGCACAATGCCGACTTAATTATAAGAAGACTGACTCTTCTTACTGACTATGATTTGAACCATTCCTGTGACACTAGTTATAGATTCCGATGCATCACTTCAGGTTTACTGTATCCCTTGGACCTTCTTACTGACGATGAAACACAGGATTTGCATTGGAATTAAATACAAAAGGCACAATTCCGACTTAAGTACAAGAACACTGACTCTTCTTACTGACTATGTTTTGAACCATTCGTGTGACACTAGTTATTGATTCCGATGCTTCACTTCAGGTTTAGTGTATCCCTCTGACCTTCTTATTGACGAAGAAACACAGAAATCGCATCGGAATTAAATACAAAAAGGCACAATGCCGACTTAAGTACATGTAGACTGACTGTTCCTACTGTCTATGTTTGGAAGATTCCTGTGACACTAGTTATAGATTCCGATGCTTCACTTCAGGTTTAGTGTTTCCCTCTGACCTTGTTATTGACGATGAAACACAGATATTGCATCGGAATTAATTACAAAACGCACAATACCGTCTTAAGTACAAGAAGACTGACTCTTCCTAATGACTATTTTTTGAACCACTCCTGTAGCACTAGTTATACATTCCGATGTTTCACTTCAGGTTTACTGTATCCCTCTGACCTTCGTATTGACGATGAAACACAGTAATTTCATCGGAATTAAATTGAAAAGGGCACAATGCCGAGTTAAGTACAAGAAGACTGACTCTTCTTACTGTCTATGATTTGAACCATTCCTGTGACACTAGCTATAGATTTCGGTGCTTCACTACAGGTTTACTGTATCCCTTGGAACTTGTAATTGACGATGAAACACAGATATTGCATCGGAATTAAACAGAAAAGGCACAATGCCGAATTAACTACAAGAAGACTGACTCTTCTTACTGACTATGATTTGAACCATTCCTGTGACACTAGTTATAGATTCCGATGCTTCACTTCAGGATTACTGTATCCCTTGGACCTTGTAATTGACGATGAAACACAGAAATTACATCGGAATTAAATAGAAAAGGCACAATGCCGTCTTAAGTACAAGAAGACTGACTCTTCTTACTGTCTATGATTTGATCCATTCCTGTAACACTAGTTATTGATTCCGATGCTTCACTTCAGGATTACTGTATCCCTTGGACCTTTTTATTGACGATGAAACACAGTAATTGCATCGGAATTAAATAGAAAAGGCACAATGCCGACTTAAGTACAATAGACTGACTCTTCTTACTGCCTATGCTTTGAACCCTTCCTGTGACGCTAGTTAGAGATTCCGATGCTTCATTTCGGGTTTACTGTATCCCTCAGACCTTCTTATTGACGATCAAACACAGAATTTGCATCGGAATTAGATAGAAAAGGCACAATGACGACTTAAGTACAAGAAGACTGACTCTTCCTACTGTCTATGTTTTGAACCATTCCTGTCACACTAGTTATAGATTCCGATGCTTCATTTCAGGTTTACTGTATCACTTGGCCATTCTTATTGACGATGAAACGCAGAAATTGCATCGGAATGAAATAGAAAATGCACAGTGCCGACTTAAGTACATAAAGACTGACTCTTCTTACTGACTATGTTTTGAACCATTCCTGTGACGCTGGTTACAGATTCCGATGCTTCACTTCAGGTTTACTGTACCCCTTGGACATTCTATAGACGATGAATCACAGATATTGCATCGGAATTAAATACAAAAGGCACAATGTTAACTTAAGTACAAGATGCCTGACTCTTCTTACTGACTATGTTTTGAACCATTCCTGTGACACTAGTTAGAGATTCTGATCCTTCACTTCAGGTTTACTGTATCCCTCTGACCTTCTTATTGACGAAGAAACACAGTATTTGCATCGGAATTAAATTGAAAAGGGCATAATGCCGACTTATGTACAAGAAGTCTGACTCTTCTTACTGTCTATATTTTGACCCAATTCTGTGACACTAGTTATAGATTCCGATGCTTCACTTCAGGCCTACTGTATCCCTTGGACCTTCTTATTGACGATGAAATACAGAAATTGCATCGGAATTAAATACAAAAGGCACAATGCCGACTTAAGTACATGAAGACTGACTCTTCCTACTGTCTATGTTTTGAAACATTCCTGTGACACTAGTTATAGATTCCAATGCTTCATTTCAGGTTTACTGTATCCCTTGGACCTTCTTATTGACGATGAAACACAGAAAGTGCATCGGAATTAAATAGAAAAGGCACAATGCTGACTTAAGTACAAGAAGACTGACTCTTCCTACTGTCTACGTTTCGAACCATTCCTGTGACACTAGTTAATGATTGCGATGCTTCACTTCAGGTTTACTGTATCCCTCTGACCTTCTTATTGACGATGAAACACAGAAATTGCATCGGAATTAAATACAAAAGGCACAATGCCGACTTAGGTACAAGAAGACTGACTTTTCTTACTGGCTCTGCTTTGAACCATTCCTGTGACACTAGTTATAGATTCCGATGCTTCACTTCAGGGTTACTGTATCCCTCAGACCTTCTTATTGACGATCAAACACAGAACTTGCATCGGAATTAGATAGAAAAGGCACAATGACGACTTAAGTACAAGAAGACTGACTCTTCCTACTGTCTATGTTTTGAACCATTCCTGTGACACTAGTTATAGATTCCGATGCTTCATTTCAGGTTTACTGTATCACTTGGCCGTTCTTATTGACGATGAAACGCAGACATTACATCGGAAGTAAATTGAAATGGCACAATGCCGACTTAAGTACAAAAAGACTTACTCTTCCTACAGTCTATGTTTTGAACCATTCCTGTGACGCTAGTTACAGTCCGATGCTTCACTTCAGGTTTACTGTATCCCTCTGTCCTTCTTATTGACGATGAAACACAGAAATTGCATCGGAATTAAATAGAAAAGGCACAATGCCGACTTAAGTACAAAAAGACTTACCCTTCCTACAGTCTATCTTTTGAACCATTCCTGTGACACTAGTTATAGATTCCGATGCTTCACCTCAGGTTTACTGTATCCCTTGGACCTTCTTATTGACGATGAAACACAGATATAGCTTCGGAATTAAATAGAAAAGGCACAATGCCGATTTAAGTACAAGAAGACTGACTCTTCTTACTGACTATGTTTTGAACCATTCCTGTGACGCTAGTTAGAGATTCCGATGCTTCATTTCAGGTTTACTGTATTCCTCAGACCTTCTTATTGACGATGAAACACAGATATTGCATCGGAATTAGATAGAAAAGGCACAATGACGACTTAAGTACAAGAAGACTGACTCTTCCTACTGACTATGTTTTGAACCATTCCTGTGACACTAGTTATATATTACGATGCTTCACTTCAGGTTTACTGTATCCCTCTGACCTTCTTATTGACGATGATACACAGACATTACATCGGAATTAAATTGAAAAGGCACAATGCCGACTTAAGTACAAGAAGACTGACTCTTCTTACTGATTATGTATTGAAACATTCCTGTGGCACTAGTTTGAGATACCGATGCTTCAGTTCAGGTTTGCTGTATCCCTCTGACCTTCTTATTGACGATGAAACACAGTAATTGCATCGGAATTAAATTGAAAAAGGCATAATGCCGACTTAAGTACAAGAAGACTGACATTTCTTGCTCTCTATGTTTTGAACCATTCCTGTGACACCGGTTATAGATTCCGATGCTTCACTTCAGGTTTACTGTATCCTTCTGACCTTCTTCTTGACGATGAAACACAGAAATTGCATCGGAATTGCATACAAAAGGCACAATGCCGACTTCAGTACAAGAAGACTGACCCTTCTTTTCGTCTATGTTTTGTACCATTCCGGTGATGCAAGTTACAGATTCCGATGCTTCACTTCATGTTTACTGTATCCCTCTGACCGTCTTATTGGCGATGAAACACAGATATTGCATCGGAATTAAACAGAAAAGGCACAATGCCGACTTAAATACAAGGTGACTGACTCTTCTTTCTGACTAAGTTTTGAACCATTCCTGTGACACTAGTTGTAGATTCTGATGGAACACTTCAGGTTTACTGTATCCCATGGACCTTCTTATTGACGAGGAAACACAGATATTGCATCGGAATTAAATACAAAAGGCACAATACCGACATAAGTACAAGAGGACTGACTCTTCTTACTGACTATGTTTTGAACCATTCCTGTGACGCTAGTTACAGATTCCAATGCTTCACTTCAGGTTTACTGTATCCCTTGGACCTTTTTATTGACGATGAAACACAAAAATTGCATCGGAATTAAATAGAAAAGGCACAATGCCGACTTAAGTACAAGTAGACTGCCTCTTCTAACTGTCTATGCTTTGAACCATTCCTGTGACGCTAGTTAGAGATTCCGATGCTTCACTTCAGGTTTACTGTATCCCTCTGACCTTCGTATTGACGATGAAACACCGTAATTGCATCGGAATTAAATTGAAGAGGGCACAATGCCGACTTAATTACAAGAAGACTGACTCTTCTTACTGACTATGATTTGAACCATTCCTGTGACACTAGTTATAAATTCCGATGCTTCACTTCAGGTTGACTGTATCCCTGTGACCTTCTTATTGACGATGAAACACAGAAATTGCATCGCAATTAAATAGTAAAGGCACAACGCCGTCTTAAGTACAAGAAGACTGACTCTTCTTACTGTCTATGATTTGAACCATTCCTGTGACACTAGTTATAGATTCCGATGCTTCACTTCAGGATTACTGTATCCCTTGGACCTTTTTATTGACGATGAAACACAAAAATTGCATCGGAATTAAATAGAAAAGGCACAATGCCGACTTAAGTACAAGTAGACTGACTCTTCTAACTGTCTATGCTTTGAACCATTCCTGTGACGCTAGTTAGAGATTCCGATGCTTCACTTCAGGTTCACTGTATCCCTCTGACCTTCGTATTGACGATGAAACACCGTAATTGCATCGGAATTAAATTGAAAAGGGCACAATGCCGACTTAATTATAAGAAGACTGACTCTTCTTACTGACTATGATTTGAACCATTCCTGTGACACTAGTTATAGATTCCGATGCATCACTTCAGGTTTACTGTATCCCTTGGACCTTCTTACTGACGATGAAACACAGGATTTGCATTGGAATTAAATACAAAAGGCACAATTCCGACTTAAGTACAAGAACACTGACTCTTCTTACTGACTATGTTTTGAACCATTCGTGTGACACTAGTTATTGATTCCGATGCTTCACTTCAGGTTTAGTGTATCCCTCTGACCTTCTTATTGACGAAGAAACACAGAAATCGCATCGGAATTAAATACAAAAAGGCACAATGCCGACTTAAGTACATGTAGACTGACTTTTCCTACTGTCTATGTATGGAAGATTCCTGTGACACTAGTTATAGATTCCGATGCTTCACTTCAGGTTTAGTGTTTCCCTCTGACCTTGTTATTGACGATGAAACACAGATATTGCATCGGAATTAATTACAAAACGCACAATACCGTCTTAAGTACAAGAAGACTGACTCTTCCTAATGACTATTTTTTGAACCACTCCTGTAGCACTAGTTATACATTCCGATGTTTCACTTCAGGTTTACTGTATCCCTCTGACCTTCGTATTGACGATGAAACACAGTAATTTCATCGGAATTAAATTGAAAAGGGCACAATGCCGAGTTAAGTACAAGAAGACTGACTCTTCTTACTGTCTATGATTTGAACCATTCCTGTGACACTAGCTATAGATTTCGGTGCTTCACTACAGGTTTACTGTATCCCTTGGAACTTGTAATTGACGATGAAACACAGATATTGCATCGGAATTAAACAGAAAAGGCACAATGCCGAATTAACTACAAGAAGACTGACTCTTCTTACTGACTATGATTTGAACCATTCCTGTGACACTAGTTATAGATTCCGATGCTTCACTTCAGGATTACTGTATCCCTTGGACCTTGTAATTGACGATGAAACACAGAAATTACATCGGAATTAAATAGAAAAGGCACAATGCCGTCTTAAGTACAAGAAGACTGACTCTTCTTACTGTCTATGATTTGATCCATTCCTGTAACACTAGTTATTGATTCCGATGCTTCACTTCAGGATTACTGTATCCCTTGGACCTTTTTATTGACGATGAAACACAGTAATTGCATCGGAATTAAATAGAAAAGGCACAATGCCGACTTAAGTACAATAGACTGACTCTTCTTACTGCCTATGCTTTGAACCCTTCCTGTGACGCTAGTTAGAGATTCCGATGCTTCATTTCGGGTTTACTGTATCCCTCAGACCTTCTTATTGACGATCAAACACAGAATTTGCATCGGAATTAGATAGAAAAGGCACAATGACGACTTAAGTACAAGAAGACTGACTCTTCCTACTGTCTATGTTTTGAACCATTCCTGTCACACTAGTTATAGATTCCGATGCTTCATTTCAGGTTTACTGTATCACTTGGCCATTCTTATTGACGATGAAACGCAGAAATTGCATCGGAATGAAATAGAAAATGCACAGTGCCGACTTAAGTACATAAAGACTGACTCTTCTTACTGACTATGTTTTGAACCATTCCTGTGACGCTGGTTACAGATTCCGATGCTTCACTTCAGGTTTACTGTACCCCTTGGACATTCTATAGACGATGAATCACAGATATTGCATCGGAATTAAATACAAAAGGCACAATGTTAACTTAAGTACAAGATGCCTGACTCTTCTTACTGACTATGTTTTGAACCATTCCTGTGACACTAGTTAGAGATTCTGATCCTTCACTTCAGGTTTACTGTATCCCTCTGACCTTCTTATTGACGAAGAAACACAGTATTTGCATCGGAATTAAATTGAAAAGGGCATAATGCCGACTTATGTACAAGAAGTCTGACTCTTCTTACTGTCTATATTTTGACCCAATTCTGTGACACTAGTTATAGATTCCGATGCTTCACTTCAGGCCTACTGTATCCCTTGGACCTTCTTATTGACGATGAAATACAGAAATTGCATCGGAATTAAATACAAAAGGCACAATGCCGACTTAAGTACATGAAGACTGACTCTTCCTACTGTCTATGTTTTGAAACATTCCTGTGACACTAGTTATAGATTCCAATGCTTCATTTCAGGTTTACTGTATCCCTTGGACCTTCTTATTGACGATGAAACACAGAAAGTGCATCGGAATTAAATAGAAAAGGCACAATGCTGACTTAAGTACAAGAAGACTGACTCTTCCTACTGTCTACGTTTCGAACCATTCCTGTGACACTAGTTAATGATTGCGATGCTTCACTTCAGGTTTACTGTATCCCTCTGACCTTCTTATTGACGATGAAACACAGAAATTGCATCGGAATTAAATACAAAAGGCACAATGCCGACTTAGGTACAAGAAGACTGACTTTTCTTACTGGCTCTGCTTTGAACCATTCCTGTGACACTAGTTATAGATTCCGATGCTTCACTTCAGGGTTACTTTATCCCATAGACCTTCTTATTGACGATGAAACACAGAAATTGCATCGGAATTAAATACAAAAGGCACAATGCCGACTTAAGTACAAGAAGACTGACTCCTCCTACTGTCTATGTTTTGAACCATTCCTGTGACACTAGTTATAGATTCCGATGCTACACTTCAGGTTTACTGTATCCCTCTGACCTTTTTATTGACGATGAAACACAGAAATCGCATCGAAATTAAATACAAAAAGGCACAATGCCGACTTAAGTACATGTAGACTGATTTTTCCTACTGTCTGTGTTTGGAAGATTCCTGTGACACTAGTAATAGATTCCGATGCTTCACTTCAGGTTTATTGTATCCCTCTGACCTTCGTATTGACGATGAAACACCGTAATTGCATCGGAATTAAATTGAAAAGGGCACAATGTCGACTTAATTACAAGAAGACTGACTCTTCTTACTGACTATGATTTGAACCATTCCTGTGACACTAGTTATAAATTCTGATGCTTCACTTCAGGTTTACTGTATCCCTGTGACCTTCTTATTGACGATGAAACACAGAAATTGCATCGCAATTAAATAGTAAAGGCACAATGCCGTCTTAAGTACAAGAAGACTGACTCTTCTTACTGTCTATGATTTGAACCATTCCTGTGACACTAGTTATTGATTCCGATGCTTCACTTCAGGATTACTGTATCCCTTGGACCTTTTTATTGACGATGAAACACAAAAATTGCATCGGAATTAAATAGAAAAGGCACAATGCCGACGTAAGTACAAGTAGACTGACTCTTCTAACTGTCTATGCTTTGAACCATTCCTGTGACGCTAGTTAGAGATTCCGATGCTTCACTTCAGGTTTACTGTATCCCTCTGACCTTCGTATTGACGATGAAACACCGTAATTGCATCAGAAATAAATTGAAAAGAGCACAATGCCGACTTAATTATAAGAAGACTGACTCTTCTTACTGACTATGATTTGAACCATTCCTGTGACACTAGTTATAGATTCCGATGCATCACTTCAGGTTTACTGTATCCCTTGGACCTTCTTACTGACGATGAAACACAGGATTTGCATTGGAATTAAATACAAAAGGCACAATTCCGACTTAAGTACAAGAACACTGACTCTTCTTACTGACTATGTTTTGAACCATTCGTGTGACACTAGTTATTGATTCCGATGCTTCACTTCAGGTTTAGTGTATCCCTCTGACCTTCTTAATGACGAAGAAACACAGAAATCGCATCGGAATTAAATACAAAAAGGCACAATGCCGACTTAAGTACATGTAGACTGACTTTACCTACTGTCTATGTTTGGAAGATTCCTGTGACACTAGTTATAGATTCCGATGCTTCACTTCAGGTTTAGTGTATCCCTCTGACCTTGTTATTGACGATGAAACACAGATATTGCATCGGAATTAATTACAAAACGCACAATACCGTCTTAAGTACAAGAAGACTGACTCTTCCTAATGTCTATTTTTTGAACCACTCCTGTACCACTAGTTATACATTCCGATGTTTCACTTCAGGTTTACTGTATCCCTCTGACCTTCGTATTGACGATGAAACACAGTAATTGCATAGGAATTAAATTGAAAAGGGCACAATGCCGACTTAAGTACAAGAAGACTGACTCTTCTTTCTGTCTATGATTTGAACCATTCCTGTGACACTAGCTATAGATTTCGATGCTTCACTACAGGTTTACTGTATCCCTTGGACCTTGTAATTGACGATGAAACACAGATATTGCATCGGAATTAAACAGAAAAGGCACAATGCCGAATTAAGTACAAGAAGACTGACTCTTCTTACTGACTATGATTTGAACCATTCCTGTGACACTAGTTATAGATTCCGATGCTTCACTTCAGGTTTACTGTATCCCTCTGACCTTCTTATTGACGATGAAACACAGAAATTACATCGGAATTAAATAGAAAAGGCACAATGCCGTCTTAAGTACAAGAAGACTGACTCTTCTTACTGTCTATGATTTGATCCATTCCTGTAACACTAGTTATTGATTCCGATGCTTCACTTCAGGATTACTGTACCCCTTGGATCTTTTTATTGACGATGAATACAGAAATTGCATCGGAATTAAATAGAAAAGGCACAATGCCGACTTAAGTACAATAGACTGACTCTTCTTACTGCCTATGCTTTGAACCCCTCCTGTGACGCTAGTTAGAGATTCCGATGCTTCATTTCAGGTTTACTGTATCCCTCAGACCTTCTTATTGACGATCAAACACAGAACTTGCATCGGAATTAGATAGAAAAGGCACAATGACGACTTAAGTACAAGAAGACTGACTCTTCCTACTGTCTATGTTTTGAACAATTCCTGTGACACTAGTTATAGATTCCGATGCTTCATTTCAGGTTTACTGTATCATTTGTACGTTCTTATTGACGATGAAACGCAGAAATTGCATCGGAATGAAATAGAAAATGCACAGTGCCGACTTAAGTACAAGAAGACTGACTCTTCTTACTGACTATGTTTTGAACCATTCCTGTGACGCTAGTTACAGATTCCGATGCTTCACTTCAGGTTTATTGTATCCCTTGGACATTCCTATAGACGATGAATCACAGATATTGCATCGGCATTAAATACAAAAGGCACAATGTTAACTTAAGTACAAGATGCCTGACTCTTCTTACTGACTATGTTTTGAACCATTCCTGTGACACTAGTTAGAGATTCCGATGCTTCACTTCAGGTTTACTGTATCCCTCTGACCTTCTTATTGACGAAGAAACACAGTATTTGCATCGGAATTAAATTGAAAAGGGCATAATGCCGACTTATGTACAAGAAGTCTGACTCTTCTTACTGTCTATATTTTGACCCAATTCTGTGACACTAGTTATAGATTCCGATGCTTCACTTCAGGCCTACTGTATCCCTTGGACCTTCTTATTGACGATGAAATACAGAAATTGCATCGGAATTAAATACAAAAGGCACAATGCCGACTTAAGTACATGAAGACTGACTGTTCCTACTGTCTATGTTTTGAAACATTCCTGTGACACTAGTTATAGATTCCAATGCTTCATTTCAGGTTTACTGTATCCCTTGGACCTTCTTATTGACGATGAAACACAGAAAGAGCATCGGAATTAAATTGGAAAGGCACAATGCTGACTTAAGTACAAGAAGACTGACTCTTCCTACTGTCTACGTTTCGAACCATTCCTGTGACACTAGTTAATGATTGCGATGCTTCACTTCAGGTTTACTGTATCCCTCTGACCTTCTTATTGACGATGAAACACAGAAATTGCATCGGAATTAAATACAAAAGGCACAATGCCGACTTAGGTACAAGTAGACTGACTTTTCTTACTGGCTCTGCTTTGAACCATTCCTGTGACACTAGTTATAGATTCCGATGCATCACTTCAGGGTTACTGTATCCCATAGACCTTCTTATTGACGATGAAACACAGAAATTGCATCGGAATTAAATACAAAAGGCACAATGCCGACTTAAGTACAAGAAGACTGACTCCTCCTACTGTCTATGTTTGAACCATTCCTGTGACACTAGTTATAGATTCCGATGCTACACTTCAGGTTTACTGTATCCCTCTGACCTTTTTATTGACGATGAAACACAGAAATTGCATCGGAATAAAATACAAAAGGCACATCGCCGACTTAAGTACAAGGAGACTGACTCATCTTACTGACTGTTTTGAACCATTCCTGTGACACTAGTTATAGATTCCGATGCTTCACTTCAGATTTACTGTATCCCTTGGACCTTCTTATTGACGATGAAACACAGAAATTGCATCGGAATTAAATACAAAAGGCACAATTCCGACTTAAGTACAAGAAGACTGACTCTTATTTTGTCTATGTTTTGAACCATTCCTGTGACACTAGTTATAGATTCCAATGCTTCACTCCATAGTTACTGTATCCCTTGGACCTTCTTCTTGACGATGAAACACAGAAATTGCATCGGAATTAAATAGAAAAGGCACAATGCCGACTTAAGTACAAGAAGACTGACTCTTCCTACTGTCTATGCTTTGAACCATTTCTGTGACACTAGTTATAGATTCCGATGCTTCATTTGAGGTTTACTTTATCCTTTGGACGTTCTTTTTGACTATGAAACACAGAAATTGCATCGGAATTAAATAGAAAAGGCACAATGCCGACTTAAGTACAAAAAGACGGACTCTTCTTACTGACTATGTTTTGAACCACTCCTGTGACGATAGTTACAGATTCCGATGCTTCACGTCAGGTTTACTGTATCCCTTGGACGTTCTTATTGACTATGAAACACAGGAATTGCATCGGAATTAAATAGAAAAGGCACAATGCCGACTTATGTACAAGAAGACTGCCCCTTCTACAGTCTATGTTTTGAACCATTCCTGTGACACCAAGTTATAGATTCCGATGCTTCGCCTCAGGTTCGCTGTATCTATCTGTCTTTCTTATTGACGATGAAACACAGAAATTGCATCGGAATTAAATAGAAAAGGCACAATGCCGTCTTAAGTACAAGCTGACTGGCTCTTCTTAGTGTCTATGTTTTGAATCATTCCTGTGACGCTTGTTACAGATTCCGATTGTTCACTTTAGGTTTACTGTATCCCTTGGACCTTCTTTTTGGCGATGAAACACAGAAATTGCATCGGAATTAAATACAATAGGGACAATGCAGACTTAAGTACAGGAAGACTGACTCTTCAACTGACTATGTTTTCAACCATTCCTGTGACACTAGTAAGAGATTCCGATGCTTCCCTTCAGGTTTACTGTATCCCTCTGACCTTCCCATTCACGATTAAACACAGAAATTGCATCGGAATTAAATACAAAAGGCATAATGCCGACTTAAGTACACGAAGACTGACTCTTCTCACTGACTATGCTTTGAACCATTCCTGTGACACTAGTTATAGATTCCGATGCTTCACTTCAGGTTTACTGTATCCCTCTGACCATCTTATTGATGATGAAACACAGAAATTGAATCGGAAATACACTCCTAGAAATGGAAAAAAGAACACATTGACACCGGTGTGTGAGACCCACCATACTTGCTCCGGACACTGCGAGAGGGCTGTACAAGCAATGATCACACGCACGGCACAGCGGACACACCAGGAACCGCGGTGTTGGCCGTCGAATGGCGCTAGCTGCGCAGCATTTGTGCACCGCCGCCGTCAGTGTCAGCCAGTTTGCCGTGGCATACGGAGCTCCAACGCAGTCTTTAACACTGGTAGCATGCCGCGACAGCGTGGACGTGAACCGTATGTGCAGTTGACGGACATTGAGCGAGGACGTATAGTGGGCATGCGGGAGGCCGAGTGGACGTACCGCCGAATTGCTCAACACGTGGGGCGTGAGGTCTCCACAGTACATCGATGTTGTCGCCAGTGGTCGGCGGAAGGTGCACGTGCCCGTCGACCTGGGACCGGACCGCAGCGACGCACGATTGCACGCCAAGACCGTAGGATCCTACGCAGTGCCGTAGGGGACCGCACCGCCACTTCCCAGCAAATTAGGGACACTGTTGCTCCTGGGGTATCGGCGAGGACCATTCGCAACCGTCTCCATGAAGCTGGGCTGCGGTCCCGCACACCGTTAGGCCGTCTTCCGCTCACGCCCCAACATCGTGCAGTCCGCCTCCAGTGGTGTCACGACAGGCGTGAATGGAGGGACGAATGGAGACGTGTCGTCTTCAGCGATGAGAGTCGCTTCTGCATTGGTGTCAGTGATGGTCGTATGCGTGTTTGGCGCCGTGCAGGTGAGCGCCACAATCAGGACTGCATACGACCGAGGCACACAGGGCCAACACCCGGCATCATGGTGTGGGGAGCGATCTCCTACACTGGCCGTACACCACTGGTGATCGTCGAGGGGACACTGAATAGAGCACGGTACATCCAAACCCTCATCGAACACATCGTCCTACCATTCCTAGACCGGAAAGGGAACTTGCTGTTCCAACAGGACAATGCACGTTCGCATGTATCCCGTGCCACCCAACGTGCTCTAGAAGGTGTAAGTCAACTACCCTGGCCAGTAAGATCTCCGGATTTGACCCCCATTGAGCATGTTTGGGACTGGATGAACCGTCGTCTCACGCGGTCTGCACGTTCAGCACGAACGCTGGTCCAACTGAGGCGCCAGGTGGAAATGGCATGGCAAGCCGTTCCACAGGACTACATCCAGCATCTCTACGATCGTCTCCATGGGAGAATAGCAGCCTGCATTGCTGCGAAAGCTGGATATACACTGTACTAGTGCCGACATTGTGCATGCTCTGTTGCCTGTGTCTATGTGCCTGTGGTTCTGTCAGTGTGATCATGTGATGTATCTGACCCCAGGAATGTGCCAACAGTTTCCCCTTCCTGGGACAATGAATTCACGGTGTTCTTATTTCAATTTCCAGGAGTGTATATACAAAAGGCACGATGCCGACTTAAGTACATGTAGACTGAATCTTCCTACTGTCTATGTTTTGAACCATTCCTGTGACACTAATTATAGATTCCGATGCTTCATTTCAGGTTTACTGTATCCCTTGGATCTTCTTATTGACGATGAAACACAAATAGTGCATCGGAGTTAAATACAGTAGGAACAATACCGACTTAAGTACAATAAGACTGACTCTTCCTACTGTCTATGTTTTGAACCATTCCTGTGACACTAGTTATAGATTCCGATGCTTCATTTCAGGTTTACTGTATCCCCTGGCCGTTCTTATTAACGATGAAACGCAGAAATTGCATCGGAATGAAATAGAAAATGCACAATGCCGACTTAAGTACAAGAAGACTGACTCTTCTTACTGACTATGTTTTGAACCATTCCTCTGACGCTAGTTACAGATTCCGATGCTTCACTTAAGGTTTACTGTATCCCTTGGACATTCTTATAGACGATGAATCACAGATATTGCATCGGAATTAAATACAAAAGGCACAATGTTAAGTTAAGTACAAGATGCCTGACTCTTCTTACTGACTATGTTTTGAACCATTCCTGTGACACTAGTTAGAGATTCCGATGCTTCACTTCCGGTTTACTGTATCCCTCTGCCCTTCTTATTGACGAAGAAACACAGTAATTGCATCGGAATTAAATTGAAAAGGGCATAATGCCGACTTATGTACAAGAAGTCTGACTCTTCTTACTGTCTATATTTTGACCCAATTCTGTGACACTAGTTATAGATTCCGATGCTTCACTTCAGGCCTACTGTATCCCTTGGACCTTCTTATTGACGATGAAATACAGAAATTGCATCGGAATTAAATACAAAAGGCACAATGCCGACTTAAGTACAGGAAGACTGACTCTTCTTACTGACTATGTTTTGAACCATTGCTGTGACATGAGGTATAGATTCCGATGCTTCACTTCACGTTTACTGTATCCGTCTGACCTTCTTATTGATGATGAAAAAAAGAAATTGCATCGGAAATAAATACAAAAGGCACAACACCGACTTAAGTACATGAAGACTGACTCTTCCTACTGTCTATGTTTGAAACATTCCTGTGACACTAGTTATAGATTCCGATGCTTCATTTCAGGTTTACTGTATCCCTTGGACCTTCTTATTGACGATGAAACACAGAAAGTGCATCGGAATTAAATAGAAAAGGCACAATGCTGACTTAAGTACAAGAAGACTGACTCTTCCTACTGTCTATGTTTCGAACCATTCCTGTGACACTAGTTAATGATTGCGATGCTTCACTTCAGGTTTACTGTATCCCTCTGACCTTCTTACTGACGATGAAACACAGAAATTGCATCGGAATTAAATACAAAAGGCACGATGCCGACTTAAGTACAAGAAGACTGACTTTTCTTACTGTCTATGTTTTGAACCGTTCCAGTGATACTAGTTATAGATTCCGATGCATCACTTCAGGTTTACTGTATCCCTCTGACCTTCTTATTGATGTTGAAACACAGAAATTGAATCGGAAATACACTCCTGGAAATGGAAAAAAGAACACATTGACACCGGTGTGTGAGACCCACCATACTTGCTCCGGACACTGCGAGAGGGCTGTACAAGCAATGATCACACGCACGGCACAGCGGACACACCAGGAACCGCGGTGTTGGCCGTCGAATGGCGCTAGCTGCGCAGCATTTGTGCACCGCCGCCGTCAGTGTCAGCCAGTTTGCCGTGGCATACGGAGCTCCAACGCAGTCTTTAACACTGGTAGCATGCCGCGACAGCGTGGACGTTAACCGTATGTGCAGTTGACGGACTTTGAGCGAGGACGTATAGTGGGCATGCGGGAGGCCGAGTGGACGTACCGCCGAATTGCTCAACACGTGGGGCGTGAGGTCTCCACAGTACATCGATGTTGTCGCCAGTGGTCGGCGGAAGGTGCACGTGCCCGTCGACCTGGGACCGGACCGCAGCGACGCACGGATGCACGCCAAGACCGTAGGATCCTACGCAGTGCCGTAGGGGACCGCACCGCCACTTCCCAGCAAATTAGGGACACTGTTGCTCCTGGGGTATCGGCGAGGACCATTCGCAACCGTCTCCATGAAGCTGGGCTGCGGTCCCGCACACCGTTAGGCCGTCTTCCGCTCACGCCCCAACATCGTGCAGTCCGCCTCCAGTGGTGTCACGACAGGCGTGAATGGAGGGACGAATGGAGACGTGTCGTCTTCAGCGATGAGTTTCGCTTCTGCCTTGGTGTCAGTGATGGTCGTATGCGTGTTTGGCGATGTGCAGGTGAGCGCCACAATCAGGACTGCATACGACCGAGTCACACAGGGCCGACACCCGGCATCATGGTGTGGGGAGCGATCTCCTACACTGGCCGTACACCACTGGTGATCGTCGAGGGGACACTGAATAGTGCACGGTACATCCAAACCATCATCGAACCCATGGTCCTACCATTCCTAGACCGGCAAGGGAACTTGCTGTTCCAACAGGACAATGCACGTTCGCATGTATCCCGTGCCACCCAACGTGCTCTAGAAGGTGTAAGTCAACTACCCTGGCCAGTACGATCTCCGGATCTGTCCCCCATTGAGCATGTTTGGGACTGGATGAAGCGTCGTCTCACGCGGTCTGCACGTTCAGCACGAACGCTGGTCCAACTGAGGCGCCAGGTGGAAATGGCATGGCGAGCCGTTCCACAGGACTACATCCAGCATCTCTACGATCGTCTCCATGGGAGAATAGCAGCCTGCATTGCTGCGAAAGGTGGATATACACTGTACTAGTGCCGACATTGTCCATGCTCTGTTGCCTGTGTCTATGTGCCTGTGGTTATGTCAGTGTGATCATGTGATGTATCTGACCCCAGGAATGTGCCAATAAAGTTTCCCCTTCCTGGGACAATGAATTCACGGTGTTCTTATTTCAATTTCCAGGAGTGTATATACAAAAGGCACGATGCCGACTTAAGTACATGTAGACTGAATCTTCCTACTGTCTATGTTTTGAACCATTCCTGTGACACTAGTTATAGATTCCGATGCTTAATTTCAGGTTTACTGTATCCCTTGGATCTTCTTATTGACGATGAAACACAAATTGTGCATCGGAGTTAAATACAGTAGGAACAATACCGACTTACGTACAAAAAGACTGACTCTTCCTACTGTCTATGTTTTTAACCATTCCTGTGACACTAGTTATAAATTCCGATGCTTCATTTCAGGTTTACTGTATCCCTTGGCCGTTCTTATTGACGATGAAACGCAGAAATTGCATCGGAATGAAATAGAAAATGCACAATGCCGACTTAAGTACAAGAAGACTGACTCTTCTTACTGACTATGTTTTGAACCATTCCTCTGACGCTAGTTACAGATTCCGATGCTTCACTTCAGGTTTACTGTATCCCTTGGACATTCTTATAGACGATGAATCACACATATTGCATCGGAATTAAATACAAAAGGCACAATGTTAAGTTAAGTACAAGATGCCTGACGCTTCTTACTGACTATGTTTTGAACCATTCCTGTGACACTAGTTAGAGATTCCGATGCTTCACTTCCGGTTTACTGTATCCCTCTGACCTTCTTATTGACGATGAAACGCAGTAATTGCATCGGAATTAAATTGAAAAGGGCATAATGCCGACTTATGTACAAGAAGTCTGACTCTTCTTACTGTCTATATTTTGACCCAATTCTGTGACACTAGTTATAGATTCCGATGCTTCACTTCAGGCCCACTGTATCCCTTGGACCTTCTTATTGACGATGAAATACAGAAATTGCATCGGAATTAAATACAAAAGGCACAATGCCGTCTTAAGTACAGGAAGACTGACTCTTCTTACTGACTATGTTTTGAACCATTCCTGTGACATTAGGTATAGATTCCGATGCTTCACTTCACGTTTACTGTATCCGTCTGACCTTCTTATTGATGATGAAAAACAGAAATTGCATCGGAAATAAATTCAAAAGGCACAACACCGACTTAAGTACATGAAGACTGACTCTTCCTACTGTCTATGCTTTGAAACATTCCTGTGACACTAGTTATAGATTCCGATGCTTCATTTCAGGTTTACTGTATCCCTTGGACCTTCTTATTGACGATGAAACACAGAAAGTGCATCGGAATTAAATAGAAAAGGCACAATGCCGACTTAAGTACAAGAAGACTGACACCTCCTACTGTCTATGTTTTGAACCATTCCTGTGACACTAGTTATAGATTCCGATGCTACACTTCAGGTTTACTGTATCCCTCTGACCTTTTTATTGACGATGAAACACAGAAAATGCATCGGAATTAAATACAAAAGGCACAACGCCGACTTAAGTACAAGAAGACTGACTCTTCTTACTGACTGTTTTCAACCATTCCTGTGACACTAGTTATAGATTCCGATGCTTCACTTCACATTTACTGTATCCCTTGGACCTTCTTATGGACGATGAAACACAGAAATTGCATCGGAATTAAATACAAAAGGCACAATTCCGACTTAAAAACTAGAAGACTGACTCTTCTTACTGACTGCTTTGAACCATTCCTAGGACATTAGTTATAGATTCCGATGCTTCACTTCAGGTTTACTGTAACCCTCTGACATTCTTATTGACGATGAATCAAAGAAATTGCATCGGAATTAAATACAAAAGGCACATTGCCGACTTAAGTACAAGAAGACTGACTCTTAATTTGTCTCTGTTTTGAAACATTCCTGTGATACTAGTTATAGATTCCAATGCATCACTTCAGAGTTACTGTATCCCTTGGACCTTCTTCTTGACGATGAAACACAGAAATTGCATCGGAATTAAATAGAAAAGGCACAATGCCGACTTAAGAACAAGAAGACTGACTCTTCCTACTGTCTATGTTTTGAACCATTTCTGTGACACTAGTTATAGATTCCGATGCTTCACTTCAGGTTAACTGTATTCCTTGGACGTTCTTTTTGACTATGAAACACAGAAATTGCATCGGAATTAAATAGAAAAGGCACAATGCCGACTTAAGTACAGGAAGACTGACTGTTCATACTGAATATGTTTTGAACCATTCCTGTGACGCCAGTTACAGATTCCGATGCTTCGCCTCAGGTTCGCTGTATCGATCTGACTTTCTTATTGACGATGAAACACAGAAATTGCATCGGAATTGAATAGAAAAGACACAATGCCGTCTAAGTACAAGCAGACTGACTCTTCTTAGTGTCTATGTTTTGAATCATTCCTGTGACGCTTCTTACAGATTCCGATTCTTCACTTTAGGTTTACTGTATCCCTTGGACCTTCTTATTGACGATGAAACACAGAAATTGCTTCGGAATTAAATACAAAAGGCACAATGCCGACTTAAGTACAGG
This sequence comes from Schistocerca americana, assembly GCF_021461395.2. Lineage (NCBI taxonomy): Eukaryota > Metazoa > Arthropoda > Insecta > Orthoptera > Acrididae > Schistocerca > Schistocerca americana. The sequence continues at coordinate 1,289,856 of NW_025726192.1, read as the reverse complement.
AAGACTGACTCTTCATACTGACTATGTTTTGAACCATTCCTGTGCCACTAGTAAGAGATTCCGATGCTTCCCTTCAGGTTTACTGTATTCCTCTGACCTTCTTATTGACGATTAAACACAGAAATTGCAACGGAATTAAATACAAAAGGCATAATGCCGACTTAAGTACAAGAAGACTGACTCTTCTTACTGACTATGTTTTGAACCATTCCTGTGACACTAGTTATAGATTCCAATGCTTCACTTCAGAGTTACTGTATCCCTAGGACCTTCTTCTTGACGATGAAACACAGAAATTGCATCGGAATTAAAAAGAAAAGGCACAATGCCGACTTAAGTACAAGAAGACGGACTCTTCTTACTGACTATGTTTTGAACCACTCCTGTGACGCTAGTTACAGATTCCGATGCTTCACATCAGGTTTACTGTAGCCCTTGGACGTTCTTATTGACTATGAAACACAGAAATTGCATCGGAATTAAATAGAAAAGGCACAATGCCGACTTAAGTACAAGAAGACTGACTCTTCCTACAGTCTATGTTTTGAACCATTCCTGTGACACCAGTTATAGTTTCTGAAGCTTCGCCTCAGGTTCGCTGTATCGATCTGACCTTCTTATTGACGATGAAACACAGAAATTGCATCGGAATTAAATAGAAAAGGCACAATGCCGTCTTAAGTACAAGCAGACTGACTCTTCTTAGTGTCTATGTTTTGAATCATTCCTGTGACGCTTGTTACAGATTCCGATTCTTCACTTTAGGTTTACCGTATCCCTTGGACCTTCTTATTGACGATGAAACATAGAAATTGCATCGGAATTAGATACAAAAGGCACAATGCCGACTTAAGTACAGGAAGACTGACTCTTCATAATGACTATGTTTTGAACCATTCCTGTGACTTTAGTTATAGATTCCGATGCTTCATTTCAGGTTCACTGTATGCCTTGGACCTTCTTATTGACGATGAAACACAGAAAGTGCATCGGAATTAATTAGAAAAGGCACAATGCCGACTTAAGTTCTAGAAGACTGACTCTTCTTATTGTCTATGATTTGAACCATTTCTGTGACACTAGTTATAGATTACAATGCTTCACTTCAGGTTTACTGTATCCCTCTGACCTTCTTATTGACGATGAAACACAGAAATTACATCGGACTTAAAAACAAAAGGCACAATGCCGACCTAAGTACAAGATGACTGACTCTTCTGACTGACTATGCTTTGAACCGTTCCTGTGACACTAGTTAGAGATTCCGATGCATCACTTCAGGTTTGCTGTATCCCTCTGACCTTCTTATTGACGATGAAAAACAATAATTGCATCGGAATTAAATTGAAAAGGGCATAATGCAGATGGAAGTACAAGAAGTCTGACTCTTCTTACTGTCTATATTTTGAACCATTCCTGTGACACTAGTTACAGATTCCGATGCTTCACTTCAGGTTTACTGTATCCCTCTGACCTTCTTATTGTCGATGAAACACAGAAATTGCATCGGAATTAAATACCAGAATCTTAATGCCGACTTATAAACAAGATGACTGACCTTTCCTACTGTCTATGCTTTGAACCATTCCTGTGACAATAGTTATAGATTCCGATGCTTCACTTCAGGTTACTGTATCCCTTGGACCTTCTTATTGACGATGAAACACAGAAATTGCATCGGAATTAAATACAAAACGCACAATGCCGACTTAAATACAAGAAGACAGACTCTTCTTACTGACTGTTTTGAAACACTCCTGTGACACTAGTTATAGATTCCGATGCTTCACTTCAGGTTTACTGTATCCCTCTGACATTCCTATTGACGATGAAACACAGTAATTACATCGGAATTAAATTGAAAAGGGCATAATGCCGACTGAAGTACTAGAAGTCTGAATTTTCCTACTGTCTATGTTTTGATCCATTCCTGTGACACTAGTTATAGATTCCAATGCTTCATTTCAGGTTTACTGTATACTTTGGATCTTCTTATTGACGATGAAACACAGATAGTGCATCGGAGTTAAATACAATTGGCACAATACCGACATAAGTATAAGAAGACTGACTCACCCTACTGTCTATGTTTTGAACCATTCCTGTGACACTAGTTACAGACTCCGATGCTGCACTTGAGGTTTACTTTATCCCTTGGACGTTCTTATTGACGATGAAACACAGATATTGCATCGGAATTAAATAGAAAAGGCACAATGCCCCCTTATGTACAAGAAGACTGACTCTTCCAATTGGCTATGTTTTGAACCATTTCTGTGACACTAGTTATAGACTCCGATGCTTCACCTCAGGTTCACTGTATCCGTCCGACCTTCTTATTGACGATGAAACACAGAAATTTGCATCGGAATTAAATAGAAAAGGCACAATGCCGTCTTAAGTACAAGCAGACTGACTCTTCTTAGTGTCTATGTTTTGAACCATTCCTGTGACGCTAGTTACAGATGCCGATGCTTCACTTCAGGTTTACTGTATCCCTTGGACCTTCTTACTGACGATGAAACACAGAAATTGCATCGTAATTAAATACAAAAGGCACAATGCCGACTTAAGTACAAGAAGACTGACTCTTCTTACAGACTATGTTTTGAACCATTCCTGTGACACTAGTTACAGATTCCGATCCTTCCCTTCAGGTTTATTGTATGCCTCTGACCTTCTTATTGACGATGAAACACAGACATTGCATCGGAAATAAATACAAAAGGCACAATGCCGACTTAAGTACAGGAAGACTGACTCTTCTTACAGACTATGTTTTGAACCATTCCTGTGACACTAGTTACAGATTCCGATCCTTCCCTTCAGGTTTACTGTATGCCTCTGACCTTCTTATTGACGATGAAACACAGAAATTGCATCGGAAATAAATAAAAAAGGCACAATGCCGACTAAAGTACAAGAAGACTTACTCTTCTTACTGACTATGTTTTGAACCATTCCTGTGACACTAGTTATTGATTCCGATGATTCACTTCAGGTTTTCTGTATCCCTTGGACCTTCTTATTGACGATGAAACACAGAAATTGCATCGGAATTAAATAGAAAAGGCACAATGGGGACTTAAGTACAAGAACACTGACTCTTCTTACTGACTATGGTTGGAACCATTCCGGTGACACTAGTAATAGATTCCGATGCTTCACTTCAGGTTTACTGTATCCCTTGGACCTACTTATTGACGATGAAACACAGAAATTGGATCGGAATTAAATACAAAAGGCACAAAGCCGCCTTAGTACAAGAAGACTGACTCTCCTTACTGACGGTTTTGAAATATCCCTGTGACACTAGTTATAGATTCCGAAGCTTCACTTCAGGTTTACTGTATCCCTTGGACCTTCTTATTGAAGATGAAACACAGAAATTGCATCGGAATTAAATACAAAAGGCACAATGCCGACTTAAGTACAAGAAGACTGACTCTTCGTACTGACTATGTTTTGAACCATTCCTGTGACACTAGTTATTGATTCCGATGATTCACTTCAGGTTTTCTGTATCCCTTGGACCTTCTTATTGACGATGAAACACAGAAATTGCATCGGAATTAAATAGAAAAGGCACAATGGGGACTTAAGTACAAGAACACTGACTCTTCTTACTGACTATGGTTGGAACCATTCCGGTGACACTAGTAATAGATTCCGATGCTTCACTTCAGGCTTACTGTATCCCTCTGCCCTTCTTATTGACGATGAAACACAGATATTGCATCGGAATTAAATAGAAAAGGCACAATGCCGACTTAAGTACAAGAAGACTGACTCTTCTTACTGACTATGATTTGAACCATTCCTGTGACACTAGTTATAGATTCCGATGCTTCACTACAGGTTTACTGTATCCCTCTGACCTTCTTATTGACGATGAAACACAGAAATTGCATCGGAATTAAATAGAAACGGCACAATGCCGACTTAAGTTCAAGAAGACTGACTCTTCTTATTGTCTATGATTTGAACCATTTCTGTGACACAAGTTATACATTACAATGCTTCACTTCAGGTTTACTGTATCCCTTGGACCTTCTTATTGACGATGAAACACAGAAATTGCATCGGAATTAGATACAAAAGGCACAATGCCGACTCAAGTACATGTAGACTAACTCTTCCTACTGTCTATGTTTTGAAACATTCCTGTGACACTAGTTATAGATTCCGATGCTTCATTTCAGATTCACTGTATGCCTTGGACCTTCTTATTGACGATGAAACACAGAAAGTGCATCGGAATTAATTAGAAAAGGCACAATGCTGACTTAAGTACAAGAAGACTGACTCTTCATTTTGCCTATGTTTTGAACCATTCCTGTGACACTAGTTATAGATTGCGATGCTTCACTTCAGGTTTACTGTATCCCTTGGACCTTCTTATTGACGAAGAAACACAGAAATTGCATCGGAATTAAATACAAGAGGCAGAATGCCGACTTAAGTACAAGAAGACTGACTCTTCGTACTGACTATGTTTTTGAACCATTCCTGTGACACTAGTTATTGATTCCGATGATTCACTTCAGGTTTTCTGTATCCCTTGGACGTTCTTATTGACGATGAAACTCAGAAATTGCATCGGAATTACATACAAAATGCACAATGCCGACTACAGTACAAGAAGACTGACCCTTCTTTTTGTCTATGTTTTGAACCATTCCTGTGACACTAGTTATAGATTCCGATCCTTCCCTTCAGGTTTACTGTATGCCTCTGACCTTCTTATTGACGATGAAACACAGAAATTGCATCGGAAATAAATACAAAAGGCACAATGCCGACTAAAGTACAAGAAGACTTACTCTTCTTACTGACTATGTTATGAACCATTCCTGCGACGCTAGTTACAGATTCCGATGCATCACCTCAGGTTTATTGTATCCCTTGGACCCTCTTATTGACGATGAAACACAGATATTGCATCGGAATTAAATACAAAAGGCACAATGCCGACGTAAGTACAAGAAGACTGACTCTTCTTACTGACTATGTTTTCAACCATTCCTGTGACACTAGTTAGAGATTCCGATGCTTCACTTCAGGTTTACAGTACCCCTCTGACCTTCCTATTGACGATGAAATTCAGTAATTGCATCTGATTTAAATTGAAAAGGGCACAATGCCGACATAAGTAAGAGAAGACTGACTCTTCTTACAATCTATGATTTGAACCATTCCTGTGACACTAGTTATAGATTCCGATGCTTCACTTCAGGTTTACTGTATCCCTTGGACCTTCTTACTGACGATGAAATACAGTAATTGGATCGGAATTAAATACAAAAGGCACAATGCCGACTTAAGTACAAGAAGACTGACTCTTCTTACTGTCTATGTTTTGAATCATTCCTTTGACACTAGTAATAGATTCCGATGCTTCACTTCAGGTTTACTGTATCCCTTGGACCTACTTATTGACGATGAAACACAGAAATTGGATCGGAATTAAATACAAAAGGCACAAAGCCGCCTTAGTACAAGAAGACTGACTCTCCTTACTGACGGTTTTGAAATATCCCTGTGACACTAGTTATAGATTCCGAAGCTTCACTTCAGGTTTACTGTATCCCTTGGACCTTCTTATTGAAGATGAAACACAGAAATTGCATCGGAATTAAATACAAAAGGCACAATGCCGACTTAAGTACAAGAAGACTGTCTCTTCGTACTGACTATGTTTTGAACCATTCCTGTGACACTAGTTATTGATTCCGATGATTCACTTCAGGTTTTCTGTATCCCTTGGACCTTCTTATTGACGATGAAACACAGAAATTGCATCGGAATTAAATAGAAAAGGCACAATGGGGACTTAAGTACAAGAACACTGACTCTTCTTACTGACTATGGTTGGAACCTTCCGGTGACACTAGTAATAGATTCCGATGCTTCACTTCAGGTTTACTGTATCCCTCTGCCCTTCTTATTGCCGATGAAACACAGATATTGCATCGGAATTAAATAGAAAAGGCACAATGCCGACTTAAGTACAAGAAGACTGACTCTTCTTACTGACTATGATTTGAACCATTCCTGTGACACTAGTTATAGATTCCGATGCTTCACTACAGGTTTACTGTATCCCTCTGACCTTCTTATTGACGATGAAACACAGAAATTGCATCGGAATTAATTAGAAAAGGCACAATGCTGACTTAAGTACAAGAAGACTGACTCTTCATTTTGCCTATGTTTTGAACCATTCCTGTGACACTAGTTATAGATTCCGATGCTTCACTTCAGGTTTACTGTATCCCTTGCACCTTCTTATTGACGAAGAAACACAGAAATTGCATCGGAATTAAATACAAGAGGCAGAATGCCGACTTAAGTACAAGAAGACTGACTCTTCGTACTGACTATGTTTTTGAACCATTCCTGTGACACTAGTTATTGATTCCGATGATTCACTTCAGGTTTTCTGTATCCCTTGGACCTTCTTATTGACGATGAAACACAGAAATTGCATCGGAATTAAATAGAAAAGGCACAATGGGGACTTAAGCACAAGAACACTGACTCTTCTTACTGACTATGGTTGGAACCATTCCGGTGACACTAGTAATAGATTCCGATGCTTCACTTCAGGTTTACTGTATCCCTCTGACATTCTTATTGACGATGAAACACAGATATTGCATCGGAATTAAATAGAAAAGGCACAATGCCGACTTAAGTACAAGAAGACTGACTCTTCTTACTGACTATGATTTGAACCATTCCTGTGACACTAGTTATAGATTCCGATGCTTCACTACAGGTTTACTGTATCCCTCTGACCTTCTTATTGACGATGAAACACAGAATTGCATCGGAATTAAATAGAAAAGGCACAATGGGGACTTAAGTACAAGAACACTGACTCTTCTTACTGACTATGGTTGGAACCATTCCGGTGACACTAGTAATAGATTCCGATGCTTCACTTCAGGTTTACTGTATCCCTCTGCCCTTCTTATTGACGATGAAACACAGATATTGCATCGGAATTAAATAGAAAAGGCACAATGCCGACTTAAGTACAAGAAGACTGACTCTTCTTACTGAGTATGATTTGAACCATTCCTGTGACACTAGTTATAGAATCCGATGCTTCACTACAGGTTTACTGTATCCCTCTGACCTTCTTATTGACGATGAAACACAGAAATTGCATCGGAATTAAATAGAAAAGGCACAATGCCGACTTAAGTTCAAGAAGACTGACTCTTCTTATTGTCTATGATTTGAACCATTTCTGTGACACTAGTTATACATTACAATGCTTCACTTCAGGTTTACTGTATCCCTTGAACCTTCTTATTGACGATGAAACACAGAAATTGCATCGGAATTAAATAGAAAGGGCACAATGCCGACTTAAGAACAAGAAGACTGACTCTTCCTACTGTCTATGTTTTGAACCATTTCTGTGACACTAGTTATAGATTCCGATGCTTCACTTCAGGTTAACTGTATTCCTTGGACGTTCTTTTTGACTATGAAACACAGAAATTGCATCGGAATTAAATAGAAAAGGCACAATGCCGACTTATGTACAAGAAGACGGACTCTTCTTACTGACTACGCTTTGAACCACTCCTGTGACGCTAGTTATAGATTCCGATGCCTCACTTCAGGTTTACTGTATCCCTTGGACGTTCTTATTGACTATGAAACACAGAAATTGCATCGGAATAAAATAGAAAAGGCACAATGCCGACTTAAGTACAGGAAGACTGACTGTTCATACTGACTATGTTTTGAACCATTCCTGTGACGCCAGTTACAGATTCCCATGCTTCGCCTCAGGTTCGCTGTATCGATCTGACTTTCTTATTGACGATGAAACACAGAAATTGCATCGGAATTGAATAGAAAAGACACAATGCCGTCTAAGTACAAGCAGACTGACTCTTCTTAGTGTCTATGTTTTGAATCATTCCTGTGACGCTTCTTACAGATTCCGATTCTTCACTTTAGGTTTACTGTATCCCTTGGACCTTCTTATTGACGATGAAACACAGAAATTGCTTCGGAATTAAATACAAAAGGCACAATGCCGACTTAAGTACAGGAAGACTGACTCTTCATACTGACTATGTTTTGAACCATTCCTGTGCCACTAGTAAGAGATTCCGATGCTTCCCTTCAGGTTTACTGTATTCCTCTGACCTTCTTATTGACGATTAAACACAGAAATTGCAACGGAATTAAATACAAAAGGCATAATGCCGACTTAAGTACAAGAAGACTGACTCTTCTTACTGACTATGTTTTGAACCATTCCTGTGACACTAGTTATAGATTCCAATGCTTCACTTCAGAGTTACTGTATCCCTAGGACCTTCTTCTTGACGATGAAACACAGAAATTGCATCGGAATTAAAAAGAAAAGGCACAATGCCGACTTAAGTACAAGAAGACGGACTCTTCTTACTGACTATGTTTTGAACCACTCCTGTGTCTCTAGTTACAGATTCCGATGCTTCACATCAGGTTTACTGTATCCCTTGGACGTTCTTATTGACTATGAAACACAGAAATTGCATCGGAATTAAATAGAAAAGGCACAATGCCGACTTAAGTACAAGAAGACTGACTCTTCCTACAGTCTATGTTTTGAACCATTCCTGTGACACCAGTTATAGTTTCTGAAGCTTCGCCTCAGGTTCGCTGTATCGATCTGACCTTCTTATTGACGATGAAACACAGAAATTGCATCGGAATTAAATAGAAAAGGCACAATGCCGTCTTAAGTACAAGCAGACTGACTCCTCTTAGTGTCTATGTTTTGAATCAATCCTGTGACGCTTGTTACAGATTCCGATTCTTCACTTTAGGTTTACCGTATCCCTTGGACCTTCTTATTGACGATGAAACATAGAAATTGCATCGGAATTAAATACAAAAGGCACAATGCCGACTTAAGTACAGGAAGACTGACTCTTCATAATGACTATGTTTTGAACCATTCCTGTGACGTTAGTTATAGATTCCGATGCTTCATTTCAGGTTCACTGTATGCCTTGGACCTTCTTATTGACGATGAAACACAGAAAGTGCATCGGAATTAGTTAGAAAAGGCACAATGCCGACTTAAGTTCTAGAAGACTGACTCTTCTTATTGTCTATGATTTGAACCATTTCTGTGACACTAGTTATAGATTACAATGCTTCACTTCAGGTTTACTGTATCCCTTGGACCTTCTTATTGACGATGAAACACAGAAATTACATCGGACTTAAAAACAAAAGGCACAATGCCGACCTAAGTACAAGATGACTGACTCTTCTGACTGACTATGCTTTGAACCGTTCCTGTGACACTAGTTAGAGATTCCGATGCATCACTTCAGGTTTGCTGTATCCCTCTGACCTTCTTATTGACGATGAAAAACAATAATTGCATCGGAATTAAATTGAAAAGGGCATAATGCAGACGGAAGTACAAGAAGTCTGACTCTTCTTACTGTCTATATTTTGAACCATTCCTGTGACACTAGTTACAGATTCCAATGCTTCACTTCAGGTTTACTGTATCCCTTGGACCTTCTTATTGACGATGATACACAGAAATTGCATCGGAATTAAATACAAAAGGCACAATGCCGACTTAAGTACAAGAAGACTGACTCTTTTTACTGACTATGTTTTGAACCATTCCTGTGACACTAGTTATAGATTCCGATGCTTCACTTCAGGTTTACTGTATCCCTCTGTCCTTCTTATTGTCGATGAAACACAGAAATTGCATCGGAATTAAATACAAAAGGCACAATGCCGACTTAAGTACAGGAAGACTGACTCTTCATAATGACTATGTCTTGAACCATTCCTGTGACGTTAGTTATAGATTCCGATGCTTCATTTCAGGTTCACTGTATGCCTTGGACCTTCTTATTGACGATGAAACACAGAAAGTGCATCGGAATTAGTTAGAAAAGGCACAATGCCGACTTAAGTTCTAGAAGACTGACTCTTCTTATTGTCTATGATTTGAACCATTTCTGTGACACTAGTTATAGATTACAATGCTTCACTTCAGGTTTACTGTATCCCTCTGACCTTCTTATTGACGATGAAACACAGAAATTACATCGGACTTAAAAACAAAAGGCACAATGCCGACCTAAGTACAAGATGACTGACTCTTCTGACTGACTATGCTTTGAACCGTTCCTGTGACACTAGTTAGAGATTCCGATGCATCACTTCAGGTTTGCTGTATCCCTCTGACCTTCTTATTGACGATGAAAAACAATAATTGCATCGGAATTAAATTGAAAAGGGCATAATGCAGACGGAAGTACAAGAAGTCTGACTCTTCTTACTGTCTATATTTTGAACCATTCCTGTGACACTAGTTACAGATTCCAATGCTTCACTTCAGGTTTACTGTATCCCTTGGACCTTCTTATTGACGATGATACACAGAAATTGCATCGGAATTAAATACAAAAGGCACAATGCCGACTGAAGTACAAGAAGACTGACTCTTTTTACTGACTATGTTTTGAACCATTCCTGTGACACTAGTTATAGATTCCGATGCTTCACTTCAGGTTTACTGTATCCCTCTGACCTTCTTATTGTCGATGAAACACAGAAATTGCATCGGAATTAAATACCAGAATCTTAATGCCGACTTATAAACAAGATGACTGACCTTTCTTACTGTCTATGCTTTGAACCATTCCTGTGACAATAGTTATAGATTCCGATGCTTCACTTCAGGTTACTGTATCCCTTGGACCTTCTTATTGACGATGAAACACAGAAATTGCATCGGAATTAAATACAAAACGCACAATGCCGACTTAAATACAAGAAGACAGACTCTTCTTACTGACTGTTTTGAAACACTCCTGTGACACTAGTTATAGATTCCGATGCTTCACTTCAGGTTTACTGTATCCCTCTGACCTTCCTATTGACGATGAAACACAGTAATTACATCGGAATTAAATTGAAAAGGGCATAATGCCGACTGAAGTACAAGAAGTCTGAATTTTCCTACTGTCTATGTTTTGAACCATTCCTGTGACACTAGTTATAGATTCCGATGCTTCATTTCAGGTTTACTGTATACTTTGGATCTTCTTATTGACGATGAAACACAGATAGTGCATCGGAGTTAAATACAATTGGCACAATACCGACATAAGTATAAGAAGACTGACTCACCCTACTGTCTATGTTTTGAACCATTCCTGTGACACTAGTTACAGACTCCGATGCTGCACTTGAGGTTTATTTTATCCCTTGGACGTTCTTATTGACGATGAAACACAGATATTGCATCGGAATTAAATAGAAAAGGCACAATGCCCACTTAAGTACAAGAAGACTGATTCTTCCTATTGGCTATGTTTTGAACCATTTCTGTGACACTAGTTATAGACTCCGATGCTTCACCTCAGGTTCACTGTATCCGTCCGACCTTCTTATTGACGATGAAACACAGAAATTTGCATCGGAATTAAATAGAAATGGCACAATGCCGTCTTAAGTACAAGAAGACTGACTCTTCTTACAGACTATGTTTTGAACCATTCCTGTGACACTAGTTACAGATTCCGATCCTTCCCTTCAGGTTTACTGTATGCCTCTGACCTTCTTATTGACGATGAAACACAGACATTGCATCGGAAATAAATACAAAAGGCACAATGCCGACTTAAGTACAAGAAGACTGACTCTTCTTACAGACTATGTTTTGAACCATTCCTGTGACACTAGTTACAGATTCCGATCCTTCCCTTCAGGTTTACTGTATGCCTCTGACCTTCTTATTGACGATGAAACACAGACATTGCATCGGAAATAAATACAAAAGGCACAATGCCGACTTAAGTACAGGAAGACAGACTCTTCTTACAGACTATGTTTTGAACCATTCCTGTGACACTAGTTACAGATTCCGATCCTTCCCTTCAGGTTTACTGTATGCCTCTGACCTTCTTATTGACGATGAAACACAGAAATTGCATCGGAAATAAATACAAAAGGCACAATGCCGACTAAAGTACAAGAAGACTTACTCTTCTTACTGACTATGTTATGAACCATTCCTGCGACGCTAGTTACAGATTCCGATGCATCACCTCAATTTTATTGTATCCCTTGGACCCTCTTATTGACGATGAAACACAGATATTGCATCGGAATTAAATACAAAAGGCACAATGCCGACGAAAGTACAAGAAGACTGACTCTTCTTACTGACTATGTTTTCAACCATTCCTGTGACACTAGTTAGAGATTCCGATGCTTCACTTCAGGTTTACAGTACCCCTCTGACCTTCTTATTGACGATGAAACACAGTAATTGCATCTGATTTAAATTGAAAAGGGCACAATGCCGACATAAGTGAGAGAAGACTGACTCTTCTTACAATCTATGATTTGAACCATTCCTGTGACACTAGTTATAGATTGCGATGCTTCACTTCAGGTTTACTGTATCCCTTGGACCTTCTTACTGACGATGAAACACAGTAATTGGATCGGAATTAAATACAAAAGGCACAATGCCGACTTAAGTACAAGAAGACTGACTCTTCTTACTGTCTACGTTTTGAATCATTCCTTTGACACTAGTAATAGATTCCGATGCTTCACTTCAGGTTTACTGTATCCCTTGGACCTACTTATTGACGATGAAACACAGAAATTGGATCGGAATTAAATACAAAAGGCACAAAGCCGCCTTAGTACAAGAAGACTGACTCTCCTTACTGACGGTTTTGAAATATCCCTGTGACACTAGTTATAGATTCCGAAGCTTCACTTCAGGTTTACTGTATCCCTTGGACCTTCTTATTGAAGATGAAACACAGAAATTGCATCGGAATTAAATACAAAAGGCACAATGCCGACTTAAGTACAAGAAGACTGACTCTTCGAACTGACTATGTTTTGAACCATTCCTGTGACACTAGTTATTGATTCCGATGATTCACTTCAGGTTTTCTGTATCCCTTGGACCTTCTTATTGACGATGAAACACAGAAATTGCATCGGAATTAAATAGAAAAGGCACAATGGGGACTTAAGTACAAGAACACTGACTCTTCTTACTGACTATGGTTGGAACCATTCCGGTGACACTAGTAATAGATTCCGATGCTTCACTTCAGGTTTACTGTATCCCTCTGCCCTTCTTATTGACGATGAAACACAGATATTGCATCGGAATTAAATAGAAAAGGCACAATGCCGACTTAAGTACAAGAAGACTGACTCTTCTTACTGACTATGATTTGAACCATTCCTGTGACACTAGTTATAGATTCCGATGCTTCACTACAGGTTTACTGTATCCCTCTGACCTTCTTATTGACGATGAAACACAGAAATTGCATCGGAATTAAATAGAAAAGGCACAATGCCGACTTAAGTTCAAGAAGACTGACTCTTCTTATTGTCTATGATTTGAACCATTTCTGTGACACAAGTTATACATTACAATGCTTCACTTCAGGTTTACTGTATCCCTTGGACATTCTTATTGACGATGAAACACAGAAATTGCATCGGAATTAAATACAAAAGGCACAATGCCGACTCAAGTACATGTAGACTAACTCTTCCTACTGTCTATGTTTTGAAACATTCCTGTGACACTAGTTATAGATTCCGATGCTTCATTTCAGGTTCACTGTATGCCTTGGACCTTCTTATTGACGATGAAACACAGAAAGTGCATCGGAATTAATTAGAAAAGGCACAATGCTGACTTAAGTACAAGAAGACTGACTCTTCATTTTGCCTATGATTTGAACCATTCCTGTGACACTAGTTATAGATTCCGATGCTTCACTTCAGGTTTACTGTATCCCTTGGACCTTCTTATTGACGAAGAAACACAGAAATTGCATCGGAATTAAATACAAGAGGCAGAATGCCGACTTAAGTACAAGAAGACTGACTCTTCGTACTGACTATGTTTTTGAACCATTCCTGTGACACTAGTTATTGATTCCGATGATTCACTTCAGGTTTTCTGTATCCCTTGGACCTTCTTATTGACGATGAAACACAGAAATTGCATCGGAATTAAATAGAAAAGGCACAATGGGGACTTAAGCACAAGAACACTGACTCTTCTTACTGATTATGGTTGGAACCATTCCGGTGACACTAGTAATAGATTCCGATGCTTCACTTCAGGTATACTGTATCCCTCTGACATTCTTATTGACGATGAAACACAGATATTGCATCGGAATTAAATAGAGAAGGCACAATGCCGACTTAAGTACAAGAAGACTGACTCTTCTTACTGACTATGATTTGAACCATTCCTGTGACACTAGTTATAGATTCCGATGCTTCACTACAGGTTTACTGTATCCCTCTGACCTTCTTATTGACGATGAAACACAGAAATTGCATCGGAATTAAATAGAAAAGGCACAATGCTGATTTAGGTACAAGAAAACTGACTCTTCTTACTGTCTATGCTTTGAAACATTACTGTGACACTAGTTGTAGATTCCGATGCTTCATTTCAGGTTCTCTGTATGGCTTGGACCTTCTAGTTGACGATGAAACACAGAAATTGCATCGGAATTTAATACAAAAGGCACAATACCAACTTAATTACAAGAAGACTGACTCTTCTTACTGACTGTTTTGAACCATTCCTGTGACACTAGTTATACATTCCGAAGCTTCACTTCAGGTTTACTGTATCCCTTGGACCTTCTTATTGACGATGAAACTCAGAAATTGCATCGGAATTACATACAAAAGGCACAATGCCGACTACAGTACAAGAAGACTGACCCTTCTTTTTGTCTATGTTTTGAACCATTCCTGTGACACTAGTTATAGATTCCGATGCTTCACTTCAGGTTAACTGTATCCCTTGGACCTTCTTATTGACGATGAAACACAGAAATTGCATCGGAGTTAAATTGAAAAGGCACAATGCCGACTTAAGTACAAGAAGACTGACTCTTCTTACTGTCTATGATTTGAACCATTCCTGTGACACTAGTTACAGATTCCGATCCTTCCCTTCAGGTTTACTGTATGCCTCTGACCTTCTTATTGACGACGAAACACAGAAATTGCATCGGAAATAAATACAAAAGGCACAATGCCGACTAAAGTACAAGAAGACTTACTCTTCTTACTGACTATGTTATGAACCATTCCTGCGACGCTAGTTACAGATTCCGATGCATCACCTCAGGTTTATTGTATCCCTTGGACCCTCTTATTGACGATGAAACACAGATATTGCATCGGAATTAAATACAAAAGGCACAATGCCGACGTAAGTACAAGAAGACTGACTCTTCTTACTGACTATGTTTTCAACCATTCCTGTGACACTAGTTAGAGATTCCGATGCTTCACTTCAGGTTTACAGTACCCCTCTGACCTTCCTATTGACGATGAAACACAGTAATTGCATCTGATTTAAATTGAAAAGGGCACAATGCCGACATAAGTAAGAGAAGACTGACTCTTCTTACAATCTATGATTTGAACCATTCCTGTGACACTAGTTATAGATTCCGATGCTTCACTTCAGGTTTACTGTATCCCTTGGACCTTCTTACTGACGATGAAATACAGTAATTGGATCGGAATTAAATACAAAAGGCACAATGCCAACTTAAGTACAAGAAGACTCACTCTTCTTACTGTCTATGTTTTGAATCATTCCTTTGACACTAGTAATAGTTTCCGATGCTTCACTTCAGGTTTACTGTATCCCTTGGACCTACTTATTGACGATGAAACACAGAAATTGGATCGGAATTAAATACAAAAGGCACAAAGCCGCCTTAGTACAAGAAGACTGACTCTCCTTACTGACGGTTTTGAAATATCCCTGTGACACTAGTTACAGATTCCGAAGCTTCACTTCAGGTTTACTGTATCCCTTGGACCTTCTTATTGAAGATGAAACACAGAAATTGCATCGGAATTAAATACAAAAGGCACAATGCCGACTTAAGTACAAGAAGACTGTCTCTTCGTACTGACTATGTTTTGAACCATTCCTGTGACACTAGTTATTGATTCCGATGATTAACTTCAGGTTTTCTGTATCCCTTGGACCTTCTTATTGACGATGAAACACAGAAATTGCATCGGAATTAAATAGAAAAGGCACAATGGGGACTTAAGTACAAGAACACTGACTCTTCTTACTGACTATGGTTGGAACCATTCCGGTGACACTAGTAATAGATTCCGATGCTTCACTTCAGGTTTACTGTATCCCTCTGCCCTTCTTATTGACGATGAAACACAGATATTGCATCGGAATTAAATAGAAAAGGCACAATGCCGACTTAAGTACAAGAAGACTGACTCTTCTTACTGACTATGATTTGAACCATTCCTGTGACACTAGTTATAGATTCCGATGCTTCACTACAGGTTTACTGTATCCCTCTGACCTTCTTATTGACGATGAAACACAGAAATTGCATCGGAATTAATTAGAAAAGGCACAATGCTGACTTAAGTACAAGAAGACTGACTCTTCATTTTGCCTATGTTTTGAACCATTCCTGTGACACTAGTTATAGATTCCGATGCTTCACTTCAGGTTTACTGTATCCCTTGCACCTTCTTATTGACGAAGAAACACAGAAATTGCATCGGAATTAAATACAAGAGGCAGAATGCCGACTTAAGTACAAGAAGACTGACTCTTCGTACTGACTATGTTTTTGAACCATTCCTGTGACACTAGTTATTGATTCCGATGATTCACTTCAGGTTTTCTGTATCCCTTGGACCTTCTTATTGACGATGAAACACAGAAATTGCATCGGAATTAAATAGAAAAGGCACAATGGGGACTTAAGCACAAGAACACTGACTCTTCTTACTGACTATGGTTGGAACCATTCCGGTGACACTAGTAATAGATTCCGATGCTTCACTTCAGGTTTACTGTATCCCTCTGACATTCTTATTGACGATGAAACACAGATATTGCATCGGAATTAAATAGAAAAGGCACAATGCCGACTTAAGTACAAGAAGACTGACTCTTCTTACTGACTATGATTTGAACCATTCCTGTGACACTAGTTATAGATTCCGATGCTTCACTACAGGTTTACTGTATCCCTCTGACCTTCTTATTGACGATGAAACACAGAAATTGCATCGGAATTAAATAGAAAAGGCACAATGGGGACTTAAGTACAAGAACACTGACTCTTCTTACTGACTATGGTTGGAACCATTCCGGTGACACTAGTAATAGATTCCGATGCTTCACTTCAGGTTTACTGTATCCCTCTGCCCTTCTTATTGACGATGAAACACAGATATTGCATCGGAATTAAATAGAAAAGGCACAATGCCGACTTAAGTACAAGAAGACTGACTCTTCTTACTGAGTATGATTTGAACCATTCCTGTGACACTAGTTATAGAATCCTATGCTTCACTACAGGTTTACTGTATCCCTCTGACCTTCTTATTGACGATGAAACACAGAAATTGCATCGGAATTAAATAGAAAAGGCACAATGCCGACTTAAGTTCAAGAAGACTGACTCTTCTTATTGTCTATGATTTGAACCATTTCTGTGACACTAGTTATACATTACAATGCTTCACTTCAGGTTTACTGTATCCCTTGGACCTTCTTATTGACGATGAAACACAGAAATTGCATCGGAATTAAATACAAAAGGCACAATGCCGACTTAAGTACAAGAAGACTGACTCTTCTTACTGACTATGCTTTGAACCATTCCTGTGATACTAGTTATAGATTCCGATGCTTCTCTTCAGGTTTACTGTATCCCTCTGACCTTCTTATTGACGATGAAACACAGGAATTGCATCGGAATTGAATACAAAAGGCACAATGCCAACTCAAGTACATGTAGACTGACTCTTCCTACTGTCTATGTTTTGAAACATTCCTGTGACACTAGTTATAGATTCCGATGCTTCATTTCAGGTTCACTGTATGCCTTGGACCTTCTTATTGACGATGAAACACAGAAAGTGCATCGGAATTAATTAGAAAAGGCACAATGCTAACTTAAGTACAAGAAGACTGACTCTTCATTTTGCCTATGTTTTGAACCATTCCTGTGACACTAGTTATAGATTCCGATGCTTCACTTCAGGTTTACTGTATCCCTTGGACCTTCTTATTGACGAAGAAACACAGAAATTGCATCGGAATTAAATACAAGAGGCAGAATGCCGACTTAAGTACAAGAAGACTGACTCTTCGTACTGACTATGTTTTTGAACCATTCCTGTGACACTGGTTATTGATTCCGATGATTCACTTCAGGTTTTCTGTATCCCTTGGGGCTTCTTATTGACGATGAAACACAGTAATTGCATCGGAATTAAATAGAAAAGGCACAATGGGGACTTAAGCACAAGAACACTGACTCTTCTTACTGAGTATGATTTGAACCATTCCTGTGACACTAGTTATAGATTCCGATGCTTCACTACAGGTTTACTGTATCCCTCTGACCTTCTTATTGACGATGAAACACAGAAATTGCATCGGAATTAAATAGAAAAGGCACAATGCTGATTTAAGTACAAGAAAACTGACTCTTCTTACTGTCTATGCTTTGAAACGTTACTGTGACACTAGTTGTAGATTCCGATGCTTCATTTCAGGTTCTCTGTATGGCTTGAACCTTCTAGTTGACGATGAAACACAGAAATTGCATCGGAATTTAATACAAAAGGCACAATACCAACTTAATTACAAGAAGACTGACTCTTCTTACTGACTGTTTTGAACCATTCCTGTGACACTAGTTATACATTCCGAAGCTTCACTTCAGGTTTACTGTATCCCTTGGACCTTCTTATTGACGATGAAACTCAGAAATTGCATCGGAATTACATACAAGAGGCACAATGCCGACTACAGTACAAGAAGACTGACCCTTCTTTTTGTCTATGTTTTGAACCATTCCTGTGACACTAGTTATAGATTCCGATGCTTCACTTCAGGTTAACTGTATCCCTTGGACCTTCTTATTGACGATGAAACACAGAAATTGCATCGGAGTTAAATTGAAAAGGCACAATGCCGATTTAAGTACAAGAAGACTGACTCTTCTTACTGTCTATGATTTGAACCATTCCTGTGACACTAGTTACAGATTCCGATCCTTCCCTTCAGGTTTACTGTATGCCTCTGACCTTCTTATTGACGATGAAACACAGAAATTGCATCGGAAATAAATACAAAAGGCACAATGCCGACTAAAGTACAAGAAGACTTACTCTTCTTACTGACTATGTTATGAACCATTCCTGCGACGCTAGTTACAGATTCCGATGCATCACCTCAGGTTTATTGTATCCCTTGGACCCTCTTATTGACGTTGAAACACAGATATTGCATCGGAATTAAATACAAAAGGCACAATGCCGACGTAAGTACAAGAAGACTGACTCTTCTTACTGACTATGTTTTCAACCATTCCTGTGACACTAGTTAGAGATTCCGATGCTTCACTTCAGGTTTACAGTACCCCTCTGACCTTCCTATTGACGATGAAACACAGTAATTGCATCTGATTTAAATTGAAAAGGGCACAATGCCGACATAAGTAAGAGAAGACTGACTCTTCTTACAATCTATGATTTGAACCATTCCTGTGACACTAGTTATAGATTCCGATGCTTCACTTCAGGTTTACTGTATCCCTTGGACCTTCTTACTGACGATGAAATACAGTAATTGGATCGGAATTAAATACAAAAGGCACAATGCCGACTTAAGTACAAGAAGACTGACTGTTTTGAATCATTCCTTTGACACTAGTAATAGATTCCGATGCTTCACTTCAGGTTTACTGTATCCCTTGGACCTACTTATTGACGATGAAACACAGAAATTGGATCGGAATTAAATACAAAAGGCACAAAGCCGCCTTAGTACAAGAAGACTGACTCTCCTTACTGACGGTTTTGAAATATCCCTGTGACACTAGTTATAGATTCCGAAGCTTCACTTCATGTTTACTGTATCCCTTGGACCTTCTTATTGAAGATGAAACACAGAAATTGCATCGGAATTAAATACAAAAGGCACAATGCCGAGTTAAGTACAAGAAGACTGACTCTTCGTACTGACTATGTTTTGAACCATTCCTGTGACACTAGTTATTGATTCCGATTATTCACTTCAGGTTTTCTGTATCCCTTGGACCTTCTTATTGACGATGAAACACAGAAATTGCATCGGAATTAAATAGAAAAGGCACAATGGGGACTTAAGTACAAGAACACTGACTCTTCTTACTGACTATGGTTGGAACCATTCCGGTGACACTAGTAATAGATTCCGATGCTTCACTTCAGGTTTACTGTATCCCTCTGCCCTTCTTATTGACGATGAAACACAGATATTGCATCGGAATTAAATAGAAAAGGCACAATGCCGACTTAAGTACAAGAAGACTGACTCTTCTTACTGACTATGATTTGAACCATTCCTGTGACACTAGTTATAGATTCCGATGCTTCACTACAGGTTTACTGTATCCCTCTGACCTTTTTATTGACGATGAAACACAGAAATTGCATCGGAATTAATTAGAAAAGGCACAATGCTGACTTAAGTACAAGAAGACTGACTCTTCATTTTGCCTATGTTTTGAACCATTCCTGTGACACTAGTTATAGATTCCGATGCTTCACTTCAGGTTTACTGTATCCCTTGCACCTTCTTATTGACGAAGAAACACAGAAATTGCATCGGAATTAAATACAAGAGGCAGAATGCCGACTTAAGTACAAGAAGACTGACTCTTCGTACTGACTATGTTTTTGAACCATTCCTGTGACACTAGTTACTGATTCCGATGATTCACTTCAGGTTTTCTGTATCCCTTGGACCTTCTTATTGACGATGAAACACAGAAATTGCATCGGAATTAAATAGAAAAGGCACAATGGGGACTTAAGCACAAGAACACTGACTCTTCTTACTGACTATGGTTGGAACCATTCCGGTGACACTAGTAATAGATTCCGATGGTTCACTTCAGGTTTACTGTATCCCTCTGACATTCTTATTGACGATGAAACACAGATATTGCATCGGAATTAAATAGAAAAGGCACAATGCCGACTTAAGTACAAGAAGACTGACTCTTCTTACTGACTATGATTTGAACCATTCCTGTGACACTAGTTATAGATTCCGATGCTTCACTACAGGTTTACTGTATCCCTCTGACCTTCTTATTGACGATGAAACACAGAAATTGCATCGGAATTAAATAGAAAAGGCACAATGGGGACTTAAGTACAAGAACACTGACTCTTCTTACTGACTATGGTTGGAACCATTCCGGTGACACTAGTAATAGATTCCGATGCTTCACTTCAGGTTTACTGTATCCCTCTGGCCTTCTTATTGACGATGAAACACAGATATTGCATCGGAATTAAATAGAAAAGGCACAATGCCGACTTAAGTACAAGAAGACTGACTCTTCTTACTGAGTATGATTTGAACCATTCCTGTGACACTAGTTATAGAATCCGATGCTTCACTACAGGTTTACTGTATCCCTCTGACCTTCTTATTGACGATCAAACACAGAAATTGCATCGGAATTAAATAGAAAAGGCACAATGCCGACTTAAGTTCAAGAAGACTGACTCTTCTTATTGTCTATGATTTGAACCATTTCTGTGACACTAGTTATACATTACAATGCTTCACTTCAGGTTTACTGTATCCCTTGGACCTTCTTATTGACGATGAAACACAGAAATTGCATCGGAATTAAATACAAAAGGCACAATGCCGACTTAAGTACAAGAAGACTGACTCTTCTTACTGACTATGCTTTGAACCATTCCTGTGATACTAGTTATAGATTCCGATGCTTCTCTTCAGGTTTACTGTATCCCTCTGACCTTCTTATTGACGATGAAACACAGGAATTGCATCGGAATTGAATACAAAAGGCACAATGCCGACTCAAGTACATGTAGACTGACTCTTCCTACTGTCTACGTTTTCAAACATTCCTGTGACACTAGTTATAGATTCCGATGCTTCATTTCAGGTTCACTGTATGCCTTGGACCTTCTTATTGACGATGAAACACAGAAAGTGCATCGGAATTAATTAGAAAAGGCACAATGCTAACTTAAGTACAAGAAGACTGACTCTTCATTTTGCCTATGCTTTGAACCATTCCTGTGACACTAGTTATAGATTCCGATGCTTCACTTCAGGTTTACTGTATCCCTTGGACCTTTTTATTGACGAAGAAACACAGAAATTGCATCGGAATTAAATACAAGAGGCAGAATGCCGACTTAAGTACAAGAAGACTGACTCTTCGTACTGACTATGTTTTTGAACCATTCCTGTGACACTAGTTATTGATTCCGATGATTCACTTCAGGTTTTCTGTATCCCTTGGACCTTCTTATTGACGATGAAACACAGTAATTGCATCGGAATTAAATAGAAAAGGCACAATGGGGACTTAAGCACAAGAACACTGACTCTTCTTACTGACTATGGTTGGAACCATTCCGGTGACACTAGTAATAGATTCCGATGCTTCACTTCAGGTTTACTGTATCCCTCTGACATTCTTATTGACGATGAAACACAGATATTGCATCGGAATTAAATAGAAAAGGCACAATGCCGACTTAAGTACAAGAAGACTGACTCTTCTTACTGACTATGATTTGAACCATTCCTGTGACACTAGTTATAGATTCCGATGCTTCACTACAGGTTTACTGTATCCCTCTGACCTTCTTATTGACGATGAAACACAGAAATTGCATCGGAATTAAATAGAAAAGGCACAATGCTGATTTAAGTACAAGAAAACTGACTCTTCTTACTGTCAATGCTTTGAAACATTACTGTGACACTAGTTGTAGATTCCGATGCTTCATTTCAGGTTCTCTGTATGGCTTGGACCTTCTAGTTGACGATGAAACAGAGAAATTGCATCGTAATTTAATACAAAAGGCACAATACCAACTTAATTACAAGAAGACTGACTCTTCTTACTGACTGTTTTGAACCATTCCTGTGACACTAGTTATACATTCCGAAGCTTCACTTCAGGTTTACTGTATCCCTTGGACCTTCTTATTGACGATGAAACTCAGAAATTGCATCGGAATTACATACAAAAGGCACAATGCCGACTACAGTACAAGAAGACTGACCCTTCTTTTTGTCTATGTTTTGAACCATTCCTGTGACACTAGTTATAGATTCCGAAGCTTCACTTCAGGTTTACTTTATCCCTTGGACCTTCTTATTGACGATGAAACACAGAAATTGCATCGGAATTACATACAAAAGGCACAATGCCGACTTCAGTACCAGAAGACTGAATCTTCTTTTTGTCTATGTTTTGAACCATTCCTGTGACACTAGTTATAGATTCCGATGCTTCACTTCAGGTTTACTGTATCCCTTGTACCTTCTTATTGACGATGAAACACAGAAATAGCATCGGAATTAAATACAAAAGGCACAATGCCGACTTAAGTACAAGAAGACTGACTCTTCTTACAGACTATGTTTTGAACTACTCCTGTGGCACTAGTTATTGATTCCGATGATTCACTTCAGGTTTTCTGTATCCCTTGGACCTTCGTATTGACGATTAAACACAGAAATTGCATCGGAATTAAATAGAAAAGGCACAATGCCGACTTAAGTACAAGAAGACTGACTCTTCTTACTGACTATGTTTGGCACCATTCCTGTGACACTAGTTATAGATTCCGATGCTTCACTTCAGGTTTACTGTATCCCTTGGACCTTCTTATTGACGATGAAACACAGATATTGAATCGGAATTAAATAGAAAAGGCACAATGCCGACTTAAGTACAAGAAGACTGACTCTTCTTACTGTCTATAATTTGAACCATACCTGTGACGCTAGATACAGATTCCGATGCTTCACTTCACGTTTACTGTATCCCTCTGACCTTCTTATTGACGATGAAACACAGAAATTGCATCGGAATTAAATAGAAAAGGCACAATGGCGACTTAAGTACAAGAAGACTGACTCTTCCTACTGTCTATGTTTTGAACCATTCCTGTGACACTAGTTACAGATTCCGATGCTACACTTCAGGTTTACTGTATCCCTCTGAACTTGTAATTGTGGATGAAACACAGTAATTGCATCGGAATTAAATTGAAAAGGCATAATGCCGAATTAAGTACAAGAAGTCCGACTCTTCTTACTGTCTATAATTTGAACCATTCCTGTGACACTAGTTATAGATTCCGATGCTTCACTTCAGGTTTACTGGATCCCTTGGACCATCTTATTGACGATGAAACACAGAAATTGCATCGGAATTAAATAGAAAAGGCACAATGCCGACATACGTACAAGAAGACTGACTCTTCTTACTGACTATGTATGGAACCAATCCTGTGACACTAGTTATAGATTCCGATGCTTCACTTCATTTTAACTGTATCCCTTGGACCTTTTTATTGACAATGAAACACAGATATTGCATCGGAATTAAATAGAAAAGGCACAATGCCGACTTAAGTACAAGAAGACTGACTCTTCTTATTGACTATGATTTGAACAATTCCTGTGACACTACTTATAGATTCCGATTCTTCACTTCAGGTTTACTGAATCCCTCTGACCCTCTTATTGACGATGAAACACAGAAATTGCATCGGAATTAAATAGAAAAGGAACAATGCCGACTTAAGTACAAGAAGACTGACTCTTCTTACTGTCTATGATTTGAACCATTCCTGTGACACTAGTTATAGATTCCGATGCTTCACTTCAGGTTTACTGTATCCCTTGGACCTTCTTATTGACGATGAAACACAGCAATTGCATCGGAATTAAATAGAAAAAGCACAATGCCGACCTAAGTACAAGAAGACTGACTCTTCTTACTGTCTCTTCTTTGAAATATTCCTGTGACGCTAGTTACAGAAACCGATGCTTCACTTCAGGTTCACTGTATCCCTCTGACCTTCTTATTGACGATGAAACACAGAAATTGCATCGAAATTAAATAGAAAAGGCACAATGCCGACTTAAGTACAAGAAGACTGACTCTTCCTACTGTCTATGTTTTGAACCATTCCTGTGACACTAGTTATAGATTCGATGCTACACTTTAGGTTTACTGTATACCTCTGACCTTCTAATTGTGGATGAAACACAGTAATTGCATTGGAATTAAATTTAAAAGGCATAATGCCGACTTAAGCACAAGAAGTCTGACTCTTCCTACTGTCTATTATTTGAACCATGCCTGTGACACTAGTTATAGATTCCGATGCTTCACTTCAGGTTCACTGTATCCCTTGGACCATCTTATTGACGATGAAACACAGAAATTGCATCGGAATTAAATACAAAAGGCACAATGCCGACTTAAGTACAAGAAGACTGACTCTTCTTACTGACTATGTTTTGAACCATTCCTGTGACACTAGTTATAGATTCCGATGCTTCACTTCAGGTTTACTGTATCCCTTGGACCTTCTTATTGATGATGAAACACTGAAATTGCATCGTAATTAAATAGAAAAGGCACAATACCGACTTAAGTACAAGAAGACTGACTCTTCTTACTGTCTATGTTTTGAACCATTCCTGTACGCTAGTTACAGATTCCGATGCTTCACTTCAGGTTTACTGTATCCCTCTGACCTTCTTATTGACGATGAAACACAGAAATTGCATCGGAATTAAATACAAAAGGCACAATGCCGACTTAAGTACAAGAAGACTGACTCTTCCTACTGACTATGTTTTGAACCATTAATGTGACACCAGTTATTGATTCCGATGCTACACTTCAAGTTTACTGTACCCCTCTGACCATCTTATTGACGATGAAACACAGAAATTGCATCGGAATTAAATACAAAAGGCACAATGCCGACTTAAGTACAAGAAGACTGACTCCTCTTACTGACTGTTCTGAACCATTCCTGTGACACTAGTTATACATTCCGATACTTCACTTCAGGTTTACTGTATCCCTCTGACCTTCTTATCGACGGTGAAACACAGAAATTGCATCGGAATTAAATACAAATAGCACAATGCCGACTTAAGTAGAAGAAGACCGACTCTCCTTACTGTCTGTGTTTTGAACCATTCCTGTGAAACTAGATATAGATTCCGATGCTTCACTTCAGGTTTATTGTACCCCTTGGACCTTCTTATTGACGATGAAACACAGATATTGCATCGGAATTAAATACAATAGGCACAATGCCGACTTAAGTACAAGAAGACAGACTCTTCTTACTGACTATGCTTTGAACCATTCCCGTGACACTAGTTATAGATTCCGATGCTTCACTTCAGGTTTACTCTATCTTTTGGACCTTCTTATTGACAATGAAACACAGAAATTGCATCGGAATTAAATAGAAAAGGGACAATGCCGACTTGAGTACAAGAAGACTGACTCTTCTTACTGACTATGTTTGGAACCATTCCTGTGACACTAGTTATAGATACCGATGCTTCACTTTAGGTTTACTGTATCCCTTAGACCTTCTTATTGACGATGAAACACAGAAATTGCATCGGAATTAAATAGAAAAGGCACAATGCCGACTTAAGTACAAGAAGACTGATTCTTCTTACTGTCTATGTTTTGAACCATTCCTGTGACACTAGTTATAGATTTCGATGCTACACTTCAGGATTACTGTATCCCTCTGACCTTCTTATTGGCGATGAAACACAGAAATTGCATCGGAACTAAATACAAATGGCACAATGCCGACTTAAGTACAAGAAGACTGACTCTCCTTACTGTCTATGCTTTGAACCATTCCTGTGACACTAGATATAGATTCCGATGCTTCACTTCAGGTTTATTGTATCCCTAGGACCTTCTTATTGACGATGAAACACAGAAATTGCATCGGAATTAAATACAAAAGGCACAATGCCGACTTAAGTACAAGAAGACTGACTCTTCTTAATGACTATGTTTTGAACCATTCCTGTGACACTAGTTATAGATTCCGATGCTTCACTTCAGGTTTACTGTATCCCTTGGACCTTCTTATTGACGATGAAACACAGAAATTGGATGGGAATTAAATAGAAAAGGCACAATGCCGACTTAAGTACAAGAAGACTGACTCTTCTTACTGACTGTTTTGAACCATTCCTGTGACACTAGTTATAGATTCCGATGCTTCACTTCAGGTTTACTGTATCCCTCTGACCTTCTTATTGACGATAAATCACAGAAATTGCAGCGGAATTAAATACAAATGGCACAATGCCGACTTTAGTACAAGAAGACTGACTCTCCTTACTGTCTATGCTTTGAACCATTCCTGTGACACTAGATATAGATTCCAATGCTTCACTTCAGGTTTATTGTATCCCTTGGACCTTCTTATTGACGATGAAACACAGAAATTGCATCGGAATTAA
This sequence comes from Schistocerca americana, assembly GCF_021461395.2. Classification (NCBI taxonomy): domain Eukaryota; kingdom Metazoa; phylum Arthropoda; class Insecta; order Orthoptera; family Acrididae; genus Schistocerca; species Schistocerca americana. The sequence continues at coordinate 1,262,402 of NW_025726192.1, read as the reverse complement.
ATACAAAAGGCACAATGCCGACTTAAGTACAAGAAGACTGACTCTTCTTAATGACTGTGTTTTGAACCATTCCTGTGACACAAGTTATAGATTCCGATGCATCACTGCAGGTTTACTGTATCCCTTGGACCTTCTTATTCACGATGAAACACAGAAATTGGATGGGAATTAAATACAAATGGCTCAATGCCGACTTAAGTACAAGAAGACTGACTCTTCTTACTGACTGTTTTGAACCAATCCTGTGACACTAGTTATAGATTCCGATGCTTCACTTCAGGTTTACTGTATCCCTGTGACCTTCTTATTAATGATGAAACACAGAAATTGCAACGGAATTAAATAGAAAAGGCACAATGGGGACTTAAGTACAAAAAGACTGACTCTTCTCACTGTCTATGTTTTGAACCATTCCTGTGACACTAGTTATGGATTCCGATGCTGCACGTCAGGTTTACTGTATCCCTCTGAACTTCTAATTGTGGATGAAACACAGTAATTGCATCGGAATTAAATTGAAAAGGCATAATGCTGACTTAAGTACAAGAAGTCCGACTCTTCTTACTGACTATAATTTGAACCATTCCTGTGACACTAGTTATAGATTCCGATGCTTCACTTCAGGTTTACTGTATCCCTTGGACCATCTTATTGACGATATAACACAGAAATTGCATCGGAATTGAATAGAAAAGGCACAATGCCGACATAAGTACAAGAAGACTGACTCTTCTTACTGACTATGTATGGAACCATTCCTGTGACACTAGTTATAGATTCCGATGCTTCACTTCAGGTTAACTGTATCCCTTGGACCTTCTTATTGACAATGAAATACAGATATTGCTTCGGAATTAAATAGAAAGGCACAATGCCGACTTAAGTACAAGAAGACTGACTCTTCTTATTGATTTTTGATTTGAACAATTCCTGTGACACTACTTATAGATTCCGATGCTTCACTTCAGGTTTACTATATCCCTCTGTCCTTCTTATTGACGATGAAACACAGAAATTGCATCGGAATTAAATAGAAAAGGCACAATGCCGATTAAAGTACAAGAAGACTGACTCTTCTTACTGTCTATGATTTGAACCATTCCTGTGACACTAGTTATGGATTCCGATGCTTCACTTCAGCTTTACTGTATCCCTTGGACATTCTTATTGACGATGAAACACAGCAATTGCATCGGAATTAAATAGAAAAGGCACAATGCCGACTTAAGTACAAGAAGACTGACTCTTCTTACTGTCTATGCTTTGAAATATTCCTGTGACGCTAGTTACAGAAACCGATGCTTCACTTCAGGTTCACTGTATCCCTCTGACCTTCTTATTGACGATGAAACACAGAAATTGCATCGAAATTAAATAGAAAAGGCACAATGCCGACTTAAGTACAAGAAGACTGACTCTTCCTACTGTCTATGCTTTGAACTATTCCTGCGACACTAGTTATAGATTCCGATGCTAAACTTCAGGTTTACTGTATACCTCTGACCTTCCAATTGTGGATGAAACACAGTAAACGCATTGGAATTAAATTGGAAAGGCATAATGCCGACGTAAGCACAAAAAGTCTGACTCTTCTTACTGTCTATTATTTGAACCATGCCTGTGACACTAGTTATAGATTCCGATGCTTCACTTCAGGTTCACTGTATCCCTTGGCCCATCTTATTGAGGATGATACACAGAAATTGCATCGGAATTAAATACAAAAGGCACAATGCCTACTTAAGTACAAGAAGACTGACTCTTCTTACTGACTATGTTTTGAAGCATTCCTGTGACACTAGTTATAGATTCCGAAGCTTCACTTCAGGTTTACTGTATCCCTTGGACTTTCTTATTGATGATGAAACACTGAAATTGCATCGTAATATAATAGAAAAGGCACAATGCTGACTTAAGTACAAGAAGACTGACTCTTCTTACTGTCTATGTTTTGAACCATTCCTGTGACGCTAGTTACAGATTCCGATGTTTCACTTCAGGTTTACTGTATCCCTCTGACCTTCTTATTGACGATGAAACACAGAAATTGCATCGGAATTAAATACAAAAGGCACAATGCCGACTTAAGTACAAGAAGACTGACTCTTCCTACTGTCTATGTTTTGAACCATTAATGTGACACCAGTTATTGATTCTGATGCTACACTTCAGGTTTACTGTATCCCTCTGACCATCTTACTGACGATGAAATACAGAAATTGCATCGGAATTAAATACAAATGGCACAATGACGACTTAAGTACAAGAAGACTGACTCCTCTTACTTACTGTTCTGAACCATTCCTGTGACACTAGTTATAGATTCCGATGCTTCACTTCAGGTTTACTGTATCCCTCTGACCTTCTTATCGACGATGAAACACAGAAATTGCATCGGAATTAAATACAAATAGCACAATGCCGACTTAAGTACAAGAAGACTGACTCTCCTCACTGTCTGTGTTTTGAACCATTCCTGAGAAACTAGGTATAGATTCCGATGCTTCACTTCAGGTTTATTGTACCCCTTGGACCTTCTTATTGACGATGAAACACAGAAGTTGCATCGGAATTAAATTCAATAGGCACAATGCCGACTTAAGTACAAGAAGACTGACTCTTCTTACTGACTATGTTTTGAACCATTCCTGTGACACTAGTTATAGATTCCGATGCTTCACTTCAGGTTTACTGTATCCCTTGGACCTTCTTATTGACGATGAAACACAGAAATTGGATCGGAATTAAATACAAAAGGCACAATGCCGATTTAAGTACTAGAAGACTGACTCTTCTTACTGTCTATGTTTTGAACCATTCCTGTGACACTAGTTATAGATTCCGATGCTTCACTTCAGGTTTACTGTATCCCTCTGACCTTCTTATTGACGATGAAACACAGAAATTGCATCGGAATTAAATACAAATGGCACAATGCCGACTTAAGTACAAGAAGCCTGACTCTCCTTACTGACTATGTTATGAACCATTCCTGTGACACTAGATATAGATTCCGATGCTTCACTTCAGGTTTATTGCAACCCTTGGACCTTCTTATTGACGATGAAACACAGATATTGCATCGGAGTTAAATACAAAAGGCTCAATGCCGACTTAAGTACAAGAAGACTGACTCTTCTTACTGACTATGTTTTGAACCATTCCTGTGACACTAGTTATAGATTCCGATGCTTCAATTCAGGTTTACTGTATTCCTTGGACCTTCTTATTGACGATGAAACACAGAAATTGGATCGGAATTAAATACAAAAGGCACAATGCCGATTTAAGTACTAGAAGACTGACTCTTCTTACTGTCTATGTTTTGAACCATTCCTGTGACACTAGTTATAGATTCCGATGCTTCACTTCAGGTTTACTGTATCCCTCGGTCCCTCTTATTGACGATGAAACACAGAAATTGGATCGGAATAAAATACAAAAGGCACAATGCCGACTTAAGTACAACAAGACTGACTCTTCTTACTGACTGTTTTGAACCATTCCTGTGACACTAGTTGTAGATTCCGATGCTTCACTTCAGGATTACTGTATTCCTCTGACCTTCTTATTGACGATGAAACACAGAAATTGCATCGGAATTAAATACAAATGGCACAATGCCGACTTAAGTACAAGAAGACTGACTCTTCTTACTGACTGTTTTGAACCATTCCTGTGACACTAGTTGTAGATTCCGAAGCTTCACTTCAGGTTTACTGTATCCCTTGGACCTTCTTATTGACGATGAAACACAGAAATTAAATCGGAATTAAATACAAAAGGCACAATGCCGACTTAAGTACAAGAAGACTGACTCTTCGTACTGACTATGTTTGAACCATTCCTGTGACACTAGTTATTGATTCCGATGATTCACTTCAGGTTTATTGAATCCGTTGGACCTTCTTATCGACCATGAAACACAAAAATTGCATCGGAATTAAATAGAAAAGGCACAATGCCGACTTAAGTACAAGAAGACTGACTCTTCTTACTGACTGTGTTTGGAACCATTCTTGTGTCGCTAGTTACAGATTCCGATGCTTCACTTCAGGTTTACTGTGTCCCTTGGACCTTCTAATTGACGATGAAACACAGAAATTGGATCGGAATTAAATACAAAAGGCACAATGCCGACTTAAGTACTAGAAGACTGACTCTTCTTACTATCTATGTTTTGAACCATTCCTGTGACACTAGTTATAGATTCCGATGCTTCACTTCAGATTTACTGTATCCCTTGGACCTTCTTATTGACGATGAAACACAGAAATTGCATCGGAATTAAATAGAAAAGGCACAGTGCCGACTTAAGTACAAGAAGACTGACTCTTCTTACTGACTGTTTTGAACCATTCCTGTGACACTAGTTATAGATTCCGAAGCTTCACTTCAGGTTTACTGTATCCCTTGGACCTTCTTATTGACGATGAAACACAGAAATTGCATCGGAATTACTTACAAAAAGTACAATGCCGACTTCGGTACATGAAGACTGACACTTCTTTTTGTCTATGCTTTGAATTATTCCTGTGACACTAGTTATAGATTCCGATGCTTCACTTCAGGTTTACTGTATCCCTTGGACCTTCTTATTGACGATGAAACACAGAAATTGCATCGGAATTAAATACAAAAGGCACAATGCCGACTTAAGTACAAGAAGACTGACTCTTCGTACTGACTATGTTTGAACCATTCCTGTGACACTAGTTATTGATTCCGATGATTCACTTCAGGTTTATTGAATCCGTGGGACCTTCTTATCGACGATGAAACACAAAAATTGCATCGGAATTAAATAGAAAAGGCACAATGCCGACTTAAGTACAAGAAGACTGACTCTTCTTACTGAGGGTGTTTGGAACCATTCTTGTGACGCTAGTTATAGATTCCGATTCTTCATTTCAAGTATACTGTGTCCCTTGGACCTTCTAATTGACGATGAAACACAGATATTGCATCGGAATTAAATAGAAAAGGCACCATGCCGACTCAAGTACAAGAAGACTGACTCTTCATACTGACTATGATTTGAACCATTCCTGTGACACTAGTTATAGATTCCGATGCTTCACTTCAGGTTTACTGTATCCCTCTGACCTTCTTATTGACGATGAAACACAGAAATTGCATCGGAATTAAATAGACAAGGCACAATGCCGACTTAAGTACAAGAAGACTGACTCTTCTTACTGTCTATGATTTGAACCATTCCTGTGACACTAGTTATAGATTCCGCTGCTTCACTTCAGGTTTACTGTATCCCTCTGACCTTCGTATTGACGATGAAACACAGAAATTGCATCGGAATTAAATACAAATGGCACAATGCCGACTTAAGTACAAGAAGATTGACTCTCCTTACTGTCTATAATTAGAACCATTCCTATGACACTAGATATGGATTCCGATGCTTCACTTCAGGTTAATTGTATCCCTTGGACCTTCTTATTGACGATGAAACGCAGATATTGCATCGGAATTAAATACAAAGGGCACAATGCCGACTTAAGTACAAGAAGACTGACTCTTCTTACTGACTGTTTTGAACCATTTCTGTGACACTAGTTGTAGATTCCGATGCTTCACTTCAGGATTACTGTATCCCTCTGACCTTCTTATTGACGATGAAACACAGAAATTGCATCGGAATTAAATACAAAAGGCACAGTGTCGACTTAAGTACAAGAGGACTGACTCATCTTACTGACTGTTTTGAACCATTGCTGTGACACTAGTTATGGATTCCGAAGCTTCACTTCAGGTTTACTGTATCCCTTGCACCTTCTTATTGACGATGAAACACAGAAATTGCATCGGAATTAAATACAAAAGGCACAGTGTCGACTTAAGTACAAGAAGACTGACTCATCTTACTGACTGTTTTGAACCATTGCTGTGACACTAGTTATGGATTCGGAAGCTTCACTTCAGGTTTACTGTATCCCTTGCACCTTCTTATTGACGATGAAACACAGAAATTGCATCGGAATTACGTACAAAAGGCACAATGCCGACATCAGTACGTGAAGACTGACTATTCTTTTTGTCTATGTTTTGAACCATTCCTGTGACACTAGTTATAGATTCTGATGCTTCACTTCAGGTTTACTGTATCCCTTGGACCTTCTTATTGACGATGAAACACAGAAATTGGATCGGAATTAAATAGAAAAGGCACAATGCCGACTTAAGTACAAGAAGACTGACTCTTCTTACTGACTGTGTTTGGAACCATTCTTGTGACGCTAGTTACAGATTCCGATGCTTCACTTCAGGTTTACTGTGTCCCTTGGACCTTCTAATTGACGATGAAACACAGAAATTGCATCGGAATTAAATACAAAAGGCACAATGCCGACTTAAGTACAAGAAGACTGACTCTTCGTACTGACTATGTTTGAACCATTCCTGTGACACTAGTTATTGATTCCGATGATTCACTTCAGGTTTATTGAATCCGTTGGACCTTCTTATCGACCATGAAACACAAAAATTGCATCGGAATTAAATAGAAAAGGCACAATCCCGACTTAAGTACAAGAAGACTGACTCTTCTTAGTGACTGTGTTTGGAACCATTCTTGTGACGCTAGTTACAGATTCCGATGCTTCACTTCAGGTTTACTGTGTCCCTTGGACCTTCTAATTGACGATGAAACACAGAAATTGGATCGGAATTAAATACAAAAGGCACAATGCCGACTTAAGTACTAGAAGACTGACTCTTCTTACTATCTATGTTTTGAACCATTCCTGTGACACTAGTTATAGATTCCGATGCTTCACTTCAGATTTACTGTATCCCTTGGACCTTCTTATTGACGATGAAACACAGAAATTGCATCGGAATTAAATAGAAAAGGCACAGTGCCGACTTAAGTACAAGAAGACTGACTCTTCTTACTGACTGTTTTGAACCATTCCTGTGACGCTAGTTATAGATTCCGAAGCTTCACTTCAGGTTTACTGTATCCCTTGGACCTTCTTATTGTCGATGAAACACAGAAATTGCATCGGAATTACATACAAAAAGTACAATGCCGACTTCGGTACATGAAGACTGACACTTCTTTTTGTCTATGCTTTGAACCATTCCTGTGACACTAGTTATAGATTCCGATGCTTCACTTCAGGTTTACTGTATCCCTTGGACCTTCTTATTGACGATGAAACACAGAAATTGCATCGGAATTAAATACAAAAGGCACAATGCCGACTTAAGTACAAGAAGACTTACTCTTCGTACTGACTATGTTTGAACCATTCCTGTGACACTAGTTATTGATTCCGATGATTCACTTCAGGTTTATTGAATCCGTTGGACCTTCTTATCGACGATGAAAAACAAAAATTGCATCGGAATTAAATAGAAAAGGCACTATGCCGACTTAAGTACAAGAAGACTGACTCTTCTTACTGAGTGTGTTTGGAACCATTCTTGTGACGCTAGTTATAGATTCCGATTCTTCACTTCAGGTTTACTGTGTCCCTTGGACCTTCTAATTGACGATGAAACACAGATATTGCATCGGAATTAAATAGAAAAGGCACCATACCGACTCAAGTACAAGAAGACTGACTCTTCATACTGACTATGATTTGAACCATTCCTGTGACACTAGTTATAGATTCCGATGCTTCACTTCAGGTTTACTGTATCCCTCTGACCTTCTTATTGACGATGAAACACAGAAATTGCATCGGAATTAAATAATCAAGGCACAATGCCGACTTAAGTACAAGAAGACTGACTCTTCTTACTGTCTATGATTTGAACCATTCCTGTGACACTAGTTATAGATTCCGCTGCTTCACATCAGGTTTACTGTATCCCTTGGACCTTCTTATTGACGATGGAACACAGAAATTGCATCGGAATTAAATACAAAAGGCAGAATGCCGACTTAAGTACAACGAGACTGACTCTTCTTACTGACTATGTTTTGAACCATTCCTGTGACACTCGTTATAGATTCCGATGCTTCACTTCAGGTTTACTGTATCCCTTGGACCATCTTATTGACGATGAAACACAGAAATTGGATCGGAATTAAATACAAGAGGCACAATGCAGACCTAAGTACAAGAAGACTGACTCTTCTTACTGACTGTTTTGAACCATTCCTGTGACACTAGTTATAGATTCCGATGCTTCACTTCAGGTTTACTGTATCCCTCTGACCTTCGTATTGACGATGAAACACAGAAATTGCATCGGAATTAAATACAAATGGCACAATGCCGACTTAAGTACAAGAAGATTGACTCTCCTTACTGTCTATGATTAGAACCATTCCTATGACACTAGATATGGATTCCGATGCTTCACTTCAGGTTAATTGTATCCCTTGGACCTTCTTATTGACGATGAAACACAGATATTGCATCGGAATTAAATACAAAGGGCACAATGCCGACTTGAGTACAAGAAGACTGACTCTTCTTACTGACTGTTTTGAACCATTTCTGTGACACTAGTTGTAGATTCCGATGCTTCACTTCAGGATTACTGTATCCCTCTGACCTTCTTATTGACGATGAAACACAGAAATTGCATCGGAATTAAATACAAAAGGCACCATGCCGACTTAAGTACTAGAAGACTGACTCTTCTTACTATCTATGTTTTGAACCATTCCCGTGAAACTAGTTACAGATTCCGACGCTTCACTTCAGATTTACTGTATCCCTTGGACCTTCTTATTGACGATGAAACACAGAAATTGCATCGGAATTAAATACAAAAGGCACAGTGTCGACTTAAGTACAAGAAGACTGACTCATCTTACTGACTGTTTTGAACCATTGCTGTGACACTAGTTATGGATTCCGAAGCTTCACTTCAGGTTTACTGTATCCCTTGCACCTTCTTATTGACGATGAAACACAGAAATTGCATCGGAATTACATACAAAAGGCACAATGCCGACATCAGTACATGAAGACTGACTATTCTTTTTGTCTATGTTTTGAACCATTCCTGTGACACTAGTTATAGATTCTGACGCTTCACTTCAGGTTTACTGTATCCCTTGGACATTCGTATTGACGATGAAACACAGAAATTGCATCGGAATTAAATACAAAAGGCACAATGCCGACTTAAGTACAAGAAGACTGACTCTTCGTACTGACTATGTTTTAAACCATTCCTGTGACACTAGTTATTGATTCCGATGATTCACTTCAGGTTTACTGTATCCCATGAACCTTCTTATTGACGAAGAAACACAAACATTGCATCGGAATTAAATAGAAAAGGCACAATGCCGACTTAAGTACAAGAAGACTGACTCTTCTTACCGACTATGATTTGAACCATTCCTGTGATACTAGTTATAGATTCCGATGCTTCACTTCAGGCTTACTGTATCCCTCTGACCTTCATATTGACGATGAAACACAGAAATTGCATCGGAATTAAATAGAAAAGGCACAATGCCGACTTAAGTACCAGAAGACTGACTCCTCTTACTGTCTATGATTTGAACCATTCCTGTGACACTAGTCATAGATTCCGATGCTTCACTTCAGGTTTACTGTATCCCTTGGACCTTCTTATTGACGATGAAACACAGAAATTGCATCGGAATTAAATACAAAAGGCACAATGCCGACTTAAGTACAAGAAGACTGACTCTTCTTACTGACTATGGTCTGAACCATTCCTGTGACACTAGTTATAGATTCCGATGCTTCACTTCAGGTTTACTGTATCCCTTGGACCTTCTTACACACGATGAAACACAGAAATTGGATCGGAATTAAATACAAAAGGCACAATGCCGACTTAAGTACAAGAAGACTAACTCTTCTTACTGACTGTTTTGAACCATTCCTGTGACACTAGTTATAGATTCCGATGCTTCACTTCAGGTTTACTGTATCCCTCTGACCTTCTTATTGGCGATGAAACACAGAAATTGCATCGGTAATAAATACAAATGGCACAATGCCGACTTAAGTACAAGAAGACTTACACTCCTTACTGTCTATGTTTTGAACCATTCCTAAGACACTATATATAGATTCCGATGCTTCACTTCAGGTTTATTGTATCCCTTGGACCTTCTTATTGACGATGAAACCCAGATATTGCATCGGAATTAAATACAAAGGGCACAATCCCGACTTAAGTACAAGAAGACTGACTCTTCTTACTGAGTAAGTTTTGAACCATTCCTGTGACACTCGTTATAGATTCCGATGCTTCACTTCAGGTTTACTGTATCCCTTGGACCATCTTATTGACGATGAAACACAGAAATTGGATCGGAATTAAATACAAGAGGCACAATGCAGACCTAAGTACAAGAAGACTGACTCTTCTTACTGACTGTTTTGAACCATTCCTGTGACACTAGTTATAGATTCCGATGCTTCACTTCAGGTTTACTGTATCCCTCTGACCTTCGTATTGACGATGAAACACAGAAATTGCATCGGAATTAAATACAAATGGCACAATGCCGACTTAAGTACAAGAAGATTGACTCTCCTTACTGTCTATGATTAGAACCATTCCTATGACACTAGATATGGATTCCGATGCTTCACTTCAGGTTAATTGTATCCCTTGGACCTTCTTATTGACGATGAAACACAGATATTGCATCGGAATTAAATACAAAGGGCACAATGCCGACTTAAGTACAAGAAGACTGACTCTTCTTACTGACTGTTTTGAACCATTTCTGTGACACTAGTTGTAGATTCCGATGCTTCACTTCAGGATTACTGTATCCCTCTGACCTTCTTATTGACGATGAAACACAGAAATTGCATCGGAATTAAATACAAAAGGCACCATGCCGACTTAAGTACTAGAAGACTGACTCTTCTTACTATCTATGTTTTGAACCATTCCCGTGAAACTAGTTACAGATTCCGACGCTTCACTTCAGATTTACTGTATCCCTTGGACCTTCTTATTGACGATGAAACACAGAAATTGCATCGGAATTAAATACAAAAGGCACAGTGTCGACTTAAGTACAAGAAGACTGACTCATCTTACTGACTGTTTTGAACCATTGCTGTGACACTAGTTATGGATTCCGAAGCTTCACTTCAGGTTTACTGTATCCCTTGCACCTTCTTATTGACGATGAAACACAGAAATTGCATCGGAATTACATACAAAAGGCACAATGCCGACATCAGTACATGAAGACTGACTATTCTTTTTGTCTATGTTTTGAACCATTCCTGTGACACTAGTTATAGATTCTGATGCTTCACTTCAGGTTTACTGTATCCCTTGGACCTTCGTATTGACGATGAAACACAGAAATTGCATCGGAATTAAATACAAAAGACACAATGCCGACTTAAATACAAGAAGACTGACTCTTCGTACTGACTATGTTTTAAACCATTCCTGTGACACTAGTTATTGATTCCGATGATTCACTTCAGGTTTACTGTATCCCATGAACCTTCTTATTGACGAAGAAACACAAAAATTGCATCGGAATTAAATAGAAAAGGCACAATGCCGACTTAAGTACAAGAAGACTGACTCTTCTTACCGACTATGATTTGAACCATTCCTGTGATACTAGTTATAGATTCCGATGCTTCACTTCAGGTTTACTGTATCACTTGGACCTTCTTACTCACGATGAAACACAGAAATTGGATCGGAATTAAATACAAAAGGCACAATGCCGACTTAAGTACAAGAAGACTAACTCTTCTTACTGACTGTTTTGAACCATTCCTGTGACACTAGTTATAGATTCCGATGCTTCACTTCAGGTTTACTGTATCCCTCTGACCTTCTTATTGGCGATGAAACACAGAAATTGCATCGGTAATAAATACAAATGGCACAATGCCGACTTAAGTACAAGAAGACTTACTCTCCTTACTGTCTATGTTTTGAACCATTCCTAAGACACTACATATAGATTCCGATGCTTCACTTCAGGTTTATTCTATCCCTTGGACCTTCTTATTGACGATGAAACCCAGATATTGCATCGGAATTAAATACAAATTGCACAATGCCGACTTAAGTACAAGAAGACTGACTCTTCTTACTGAGTAAGTTTTGAACCATTCCTGTGACACTAGTTATAGATTCCGATGCTTCACTTCAGGTTTACTGTATCCCTCTGACCTTCTTATTGAAGATGAAACACAGAAATTGGATCGGAAATTAATACAAAAGGCACAATGCCGATTTAAGTACTAGAAGACTGACTCTTCTTACTATCTAAGTTTGAGCCATTCCTGTGACACTAGTTATACATTCCGATGCTTCACTTCAGATTTACTGTATCCCTTGGACCTTCTTGTTGGCGATGAAACACAGAAATTGCATCGGAATTAAATACAAAAGGCACAATGCCGACTTAAGTACAAGAAGACTGACTCTTCGTACTGACTGTTTTGAACTATTCCTGTGACACTAGTTATAGATTCCGAAGCTTCACTTCAGGTTTACTGTAACCCATTGACCTTCTTATTGACGATGAAACACAGAAATTGCATCGGAATTACATACAAAAGGCACAATGCCGACTTCAGTACAAGAAGACTGACTCTTCTAATTGTCTATGTTTTGAACCATTCCTGTGACACTAGTTATAGATTCCGATGCTTCACTTCAGGTTTACTGTATCCCTTGGCCCTTCTTATTGACGATGAAACACAGAAATTGCATCCGAATTAAAGACAAAAGGCACAATGCCGACTTAAGTACAAGAGGACTGACTCTTTGTACTGACTATGCTTGCAACCATTCCTGTGACACTAGTTATAGATTCCGATGCTTCACTTCAGGTTTACTGTATCCCTTGGACCTTCGTATTGACGATGAAACACAGAAATTATATCGGAATTAAATACAAAAGGCACAATGCCAACTTAAGTACAAGAAGACTAACTCTTCTTACTGACTGTTTTGAACCATTCCTGTAACACTAGTTATAGATTCCGATGCTTCACTTCAGGTTTACTGTATCCCTTGGACCTTCGTATTGACGATGAAACACAGAAATTGCATCGGAATTAAATACAAAAGGCACAAAGCCGACTTAAGTACAACAAGACTGACTCTTCGTACTGACTATGTTTTGAACCATTCCTGTGACACTAGTTATTGATTCCGATGATTCACTTCAGCTTTACTGTATCCCTTGGACCTTCTTATTGACGATGAAACACAAAAATTGCATCGGAATTAAATAGAAAAGGCACAATGCCGACTTAAGTACAAGAAGACTGACTCTTCTTACTGACTATGTTTGGAACCATTGTTGTTTCACTAGTTATAGATTCCGATGCTTCACTTCAGGTTTACTGTATCACTTGGACCTTCTTGTTGACGATGAAACACAGATATTCCATCGGAATTAAATAGAAAAGGCACAATGCCGACTTAAGTACAAGAAGACTGACTCTTCATACTGTCTATGATTTGAACCATTCCTGTGACACTAGTTATAGATTCCGATGCTTCACTTCAGGTTTACTGTATCCCTTGGACCTTCTTATTGACGATGAAACACAGAAATTGCATCGGAATTAAATTCAAAAGGCACAATGCCGACTTAAGTACAAGAAGACTAACTCTTCTTACTGACTGTTTTGAACCGTTCCTGTGACACTAGTTATAGATTCCGATGCTCACTTCAGGTTTACTGTATCCCTCTGACCTTCTTATTGACGATGAAACACAGAAATTGCATCGGTAATAAATACAAATGGCACAATGCCGACTTAAGTACAAGAAGACTGTCCCTCCTTACTGTCTATGTTTTGAACCATTCCTGTGACACTAGTTATGGATTACGATGCTTCACTTCAGGTTTACTATATGGCTTGGACCTTTTTATTGACGATGAAATACAGAAATAGCATCGGAATTAAATACAAAAGGCACAATGCCGACTTAAGTACAAGAAGACTGACTCTTCTTACTGACTATGTTTTGAACCATTCCTGTGACACTAGTTATAGATTCCGATGCTTCACTTCAGGTTTACTGTATCCCTCTGACCTTCTTATTGACGATGAAACACAGAAATTGCATCGGAATTAAATACAAAAGGCACAATGCCGACTTAAGTACATGTAGACTGACTCTCCCTACAGTCTATGTTTTGAAACATTCCTGTGACACTAGGTATAGATTCCGATGCTTCATGTCAGGTTTACTGTATCCCTTGGACCTTCTTATTGACGATGAAACACAGAAAGTGCATCGGAATTAAATAGAAAAGGCACAATGCTGACTAAAGTACAAGAAGACTGACTCTTCCTACTGTCTATGTTTTGAACCATTCCTGTGACACTAGTTATAGATTGCGATGCTTCACTTCCGGTTTATTGTATCCCTCTGACCTTCTCATTGACGATGAAACACAGAAATTGCATCGGAATTAAATACAAAAGGCACAATGCCAACTTAAGTACAAGAAGACTGACCTTTCTTACTGTCTATGTTTTGAACCATTGCTGTCACACTAGTTATGGATTCCGATGCTTTACTTCAGGTTTACTGTATCCCTTGGACCTTTTTATTGACGATGAAACACAGAAATTGCATCGGAATTAAATACAAAAGGCACAATGCCGACTTAAGTAGAAGAACACTGACTCTTCCTACTGTCTATGTTTTGAACCATTCCTGTGACACTAGTTATAGATTTCGATGCTACACTTCATTTTTACTATATCCCTCTGACCTTCTTATTGACGATGAAACACAGAAACTGCATCGGAATTAAATACAAAAGCCACAATGCCGACTTAAGTACAAGAAGACTGAGTCTTCTTACTGACTGTTATGAACCATTCCTGTGACACCAGTTATAGATTCCGATGCTTCATTTCGGGTTTACTGTATCCCTCTGACCTTCTTATTGACGATGAAACACAGAAATTGCATCGGAATTAAATAGAAGAGGCACAATGCCGACTGAGGTACAAGAAGACTGACTCCTCTAACTGACTATGTTTGGAACCATTCTTGTGACACTAGTTATAGATTCCGATGCTCCACTTCAGGTTTACTGTATCCCTTGGACCTTCTTATTGACGATGAAACACAGATATTGCATCGGAGTTAAATAGAAAAGGCACAATGCCGACTTAAGTACAAGAAGACTGACTCTCCTTACTGTCTATGTTTTGAACCATTCCTATGACACTAGATATAGATTCCGATGCTTCACTTCAGGTTTATTGTATCCCTTGGACCTTCTTATTGACGATGAAACACAGAAATTGCATCGGAATTAAATACAAATGGCACAATGCCGACCTAAGTACAAGAAGACTGACTCATCTTACTGACTATGTTTTGAACCATTCCTGTGACACTAGTTATAGATTCCGATGCTTCACTTCAGGTTTACTGTATTCCTTGGACCTTCTTATTGACGATGAAACACAGAAATTATATCGGAATTAAATACAAAAGGCACAGTGCCGACTTCAGTACAAGAAGACTAACTCTTCTTACTGACTGTTTTGAACCATTCCTGTGACACTAGTTATTGATTCCGATGCTTCACTTCAGGTTTACTGTATCCCTCTGACCTTCTTATTTACGATGAAACACAGAAATTGCATCGGTAATAAATACAAATGGCACAATGCCGACTTAAGTACAAGAAGATTGACTCTCCTTACTGTCTATGCTTTGAACCATTCCTATGACACTACATATAGATTCCGATGCTTCGCTTCAGGTTTATTGTATCCCTTGGACCTTCTTATTGACGATGAAACACAGATATTGCATCGGAATTAAATACAAAGGGCACAATGTCGACTTAAGTAGAAGAAGACTGACTCTTCTTACTGACTATGTATTGAACCATTCCTGTGACACTAGTTATAGATTCCGATGCTTCACTTCAGGTTTACTGTATCCCTCTGACCTTCTTATTGACGATGAAACACAGAAATTGGATCGGAATTAAATACAAAAGGCACAATGCAGACTTCAGTACTATAAGACTGACTCTTCTTACTATCTAAGTTTTGAACCATTCCTGTGACACTAGTTATGGATTCCGAAGCTTCACTTCAGGTTTACTGTAACCCTTTGACCTTCTTATTGACGATGAAACATAGAAATTGCATCGGAATTACATACAAAAGCACAAGGCCGACTTCAGTACAAGAAGACTGACTCTTCTTTTTGTCTATGTTTGAAACATTCCTGTGACACTAGTTATAGATTCCGATGCTACACTTCAGGTTTACTGTATCCCTCTGACCTTCTAATTGTGGATGAAACACAGTAATTGCATCGGTATTAAATTGAAAAGGGCATAATGCCGACATAAGTACAAGAAATCTGACTCTTCTTACTGACTATGTTTTGAACCTTTCCTGTGACACTAGATATGGATTACGATGCTTCACTTCAGGTTTACTATATGGCTTGGACCTTCTTATTGACGATGAAATACAGAAATAGCATCGGAATTAAATACAAAAGGCACAATGCCGACTTAAGTACAAGAAGACTGACTCTTCTTACTGACTATGTTTCGAACCATTCCTGTCACACTAGTTATAGATTCCGATGCTTCACTTCAGGTTTACTGTATCCCTCTGACCTTCTTATTGACGATGAAACACAGAAATTGCATCGGAATTAAATACAAAAGGCCCAATGCCGACTTAAGTACATGTAGACTGACTCTCCCTACAGTCTATGTTTTGAAACATTCCTGTGACACTAGGTATAGATTCCGATGCTTCATGTCAGGTTTACTGTATCCCTTGGACCTTCTTATTGACGATGAAACACAGAAAGTGCATCGGAATTAAATAGAAAAGGCACAATGCTGACTAAAGTACAAGAAGACTGACTCTTCCTACTGTCTATGTTTTGAACCATTCCTGTGACACTAGTTATAGATTGCGATGCTTCACTTCCGGTTTATTGTATCCCTCTGACCTTCTCATTGACGATGAAACACAGAAATTGCATCGGAATTAAATACAAAAGGCACAATGCCAACTTAAGTACAAGAAGACTGACCTTTCTTACTGTCTATGTTTTGAACCATTGCTGTCACACTAGTTATGGATTCCGATGCTTTACTTCAGGCTTACTGTATCCCTTGGACCTTTTTATTGACGATGAAACACAGAAATTGCATCGGAATTAAATACAAAAGGCACAATGCCGACTTAAGTAGAAGAAGACTGACTCTTCCTACTGTCTATGTTTTGAACCATTCCTGTGACACTAGTTATAGATTTCGATGCTACACTTCAGGTTTACTATATCCCTCTGACCTTCTTATTGACGATGAAACACACAAATTGCATCGGAATTAAATACAAAAGCCACAATGCCGACTTAAGTACAAGAAGACTGAGTCTTCTTACTGACTGTTATGAACCATTCCTGTGACACTAGTTATAGATTCCGATGCTTCATTTCGGGTTTACTGTATCCCTCTGACCTTCTTATTGACGATGAAACACAGAAATTGCATCGGAATTAAATAGAAGAGGCACAATGCCGACTGAGGTACAAGAAGACTGACTCCTCTAACTGACTATGTTTGGAACCATTCTTGTGACACTAGTTATAGATTCCGATGCTCCACTTCAGGTTTACTGTATCCCTTGGACCTTCTTATTGACGATGAAACACAGATATTGCATCGGAGTTAAATAGAAAAGGCACAATGCCGACTTAAGTACAAGAAGACTGACTCTCCTTACTGTCTATGTTTTGAACCATTCCTATGACACTAGATATAGATTCCGATGCCACACTTCAGGTTTATTGTATCCCTTGGACCTTCTTATTGACGATGAAACACAGAAATTGGATCGGAATTAAATACAAAAAGCACAATACCGACTTAAGTACAAGAAGACTGACTCTACTTACTGACTGTTTTGAACCATTCCTGTGACACTAGTTGTAGATTCCGATGCCTCACTTCAGGATTACTGTATCCCTCTGACCTTATTGACGATGAAACACAGAAATTGCATCGGAATGAAATACAAATGGCACAATGCCGACTTAAGTACAAGAAGACAGACACTCCTTACTGTCTATGCTTTGAACCATTCCTATGACACTAGATATAGATTCCGATGCTTCACTTCAGGTTTATTGTATCCCTTGGACCTACTTATTGACGATGAAATACAGATATTGCATCGGAATTAAATAGAAAAGGCACAATGCCGACTTAAGTACAAGAAGACTGACTCTCCTTACTGTCTATGTTTTGAACCATTCCTATGACACTAGATATAGATTCCGATGCTTCTCTTCAGGTTTATTGTATCCCTTGGACCTTCTTATTGACGATGAAAATCAGAAATTGCATCGGAATTAAATAGAAAAGGCACAATGCCGACTTCAGTACTTAAAGACTGACTCTTCTTTTTGTCTATGTTTTGAACCATTCCTGTGACACTAGTTATAGATTCCGATGCTTCACTTCAGGTTTACTGTATCCCTTGGACCTTCTTATGGACGATGAAACACAGAAATTGCATCGGAATTAAATACAAAATGCACAATGCCGACTTAAGTACAAGAAGACTGACTCTTCGTACTGACTATGTTTTGAACCATTCCTGTGACACTAGTTTTTGATTCCGATGATTCACTTCAGGTTTACTGTATCCCTTGGACCTTCTTATTGACGATGAAACACAAAAATTGCATCGGAATTAAATAGAAAAGGCACAATGCCGACTTAAGTACAAGAAGACTGACTCTTCTTACTGACTATGTTTGGAACCATTCATGTGACACTAGTTATAGATTCCGATGCTTCACTTCAGGTTTGCTGTATCCCTCTAACCTTCTTATTGACGATGAAAAACAGAAATTGCATCGGAATTAAATAGAAAAGGCACAATGCCGACTTAAGTACAAGAAGACTGACACTTCTTACTGACTATGATTTGAACCATTCCTGTGACACTAGTTATAGATTCCGATGCTACACTTCAGGTTTACTGTATCATTCTGACCATCTAATTGTGGATGAAACACAGTAATTGCATCGGAATTAAATTGAAAAGGGCATAATGCCGACTGAAGTACAATATGTCTTACTCTTCTTACTGTCTATATTTTGAACCACTCCTGTGACACTAGTTATAGATTCCGATGCTTCACTTCAGGTTTACTGTATCCCTCTGACCTTCTTATTGACGATGAAACACAGAAATTGCCTCGGAATTAAATACAAAAGGCACAATGCCGACTTAAGTACATGTAGACTGACTCTCCCGACTGTCTATGTTTTGAAACGTTCCTGTGACACTAGGTATAGATTCCGATGCTTCATGTCATGTTTACTGTATCCCTTGGACCTTCTTATTGACGATGAAACACAGAAGTGCATCGGAATTAAATAGAAAAGGCACAATGCTGACTAAAGTACAAGAAGACTGACTCTTCCTACTGTCTATGTTTTGAACCACTCCTGTGACACTAGTTATAGATTCCGATGTTTCACTTCCGGTTTACTGTATCCCTCTGACCTTCTTATTGACGATGAAACACAGAAATTGCATAAGAATTAAATCGAAAAGGCACAATGCCGACTTAAGTACAAGAAGACTGACTCTTCCTACTGTCTATGTTATGAACCATTCCTGTGACACTAGTTATAGATTCCGATGCTACACTTCAGGTTTACTGTATCCCTCTGACCTTCTAATTGTTTATGAAACACAGTAATTGCATCGGTATTAAATTGAAAAGGGCATAATGCCGACTTAAGTACAAGAAGTCTGCCTCTTCTTACTGTCTATATTTCGAACCATTCCTGTGACACTAGTTATAGATTACGATGCTTCACTTCAGGTTTACTATATGGCTTGGACCTTCTTATTGACGATGAAATACAGAAATAGCATCGGAATTAAATACAAAAGGCACAATGCCGACTTAAGTACAAGAAGACTGACTCTTCTTACTGACTATGTTTTGAACCATTCCTGTGACACTAGTTATAGATTCCGATGCTTCACTTCAGGTTTACTGTATCCCTCTGACCTTCTTATTGACGATGAAACTCAGAAATTGCATCGGAATTAAATACAAAAGGCACAATGCCGACTTAAGTACATGTAGACTGACTCTCCCTACAGTCTATGTTTTGAAACATTCCTGTGACACTAGGTATAGATTCCGATGCTTCATGTCAGGTTTACTGTATCCCTTGGACCTTCTTATTGACGATGAAACACAGAAAGTGCATCGGAATTAAATAGAAAAGGCACAATGCTGACTAAAGTACAAGAAGACTGACTCTTCCTACTGTCTATGTTTTGAACCATTCCTGTGAGACTAGTTATAGATTGCGATGCTTCACTTCCGGTTTATTGTATCCCTCTGACCTTCTCATTGACGATGAAACACAGAAATTGCATCGGAATTAAATACAAAAGGCACAGTGCCAACTTAAGTACAAGAAGACTGACCTTTCTTACTGTCTATGTTTTGAACCATTGCTGTCACACTGGTTATGGATTCCGATGCTTTACTTCAGGTTTACTGTATCCCTTGGACCTTTTTATTGACGATGAAACACAGAAATTGCATCGGAATTAAATACAAAATGCAAAATGCCGACTTAAGTACAAGAAGACTGACTCTCCTTACTGTCTATGTTTTGAACCATTCCTGTGACACTAGATATAGATTCCGATGCTTCACTTTAGGTTTATTGTATCCCTTGGACCTTCTTATTGACGATGAAACACAGATATTGCAACGGAATTAAATACAAAAGGCACAATGCCGACTTAAGTACAAGAAGACTGACTCTCCTTACTGACTATGTTTTGAACCATTCCTGTGACACTAGTTATAGATTCCGATGCTTCACTTCAGGTATACTGTATCCCTCTGACCTTCTTATTGACGATGAAACACAGAATATGCATCGGAATTAAATACAAAAGGCACAATGCCGACTTAAGTACAAGAAGACTGACTCTTCTTACTGTCTATGATTTGAACCATTCCTGTGACACTAGTTATAGATTCCGATGCTTCACTACAGGTTTACTGTATCCCTTGGACCTTCTTATTGACGATGAAACGCAGAAATTGCATTGGAATTAAATACAAAAGGCACAATGCTGACTTAAGTACAAGAAGACTGACTCTTCTTACTGACTATGTTTTAAACTATTCCTGTGACACTAGTTATAGATTCCGATGCTTCACTTCAGGTTTACTGTATCCCTTGGACCTTCTTATTGTCGATGAAACACAGAAATTGGATCGGAATTAAATACAAAAGGCGCAATGCCGACTTTAGTACAAGAAGACTGACTATCCCTTACTGACTGTTTTGAACCATTCCTGTGACACTAGTTATAGATTCCGAAGCTTCACTTCAGGTTTACTGTAACCCTTTGACCTTCTTATTGACGATGAAACACAGAAATTGCATCGGAATTACATACAAAAGGCACAATGCCGACTTCAGTACAAGAAGACTGACTCTTCTTTTTGTCTATGTTTCGAACCATTCCTGTGACACTAGTTATAGATTCCGATGCTTCACCTCAGGTTTACTGTATCCCTTGGACATTCGGATTGGCGATGAAACACAGAAATTGCATCGGAATTAAATACAAAAGGCACAATGCCGACTTAAGTACAAGAGGACTGACTCTTCGTACTGACTATGTTTTGAACCATTCCTGTGACACTAGTTATAGACTCCGATGATTCACTTCAGGTTTACTGTATCCCTTGGACCTTCCTATTGACGATGAAACACAAAAATTGCATCGGAATTAAATAGAAAAGGCACAATGCCGACTTAAGTACAAGAAGACTGACTCCTCTGACTGACTATGTTTGGAACCATTCTTGTGACACTAGTTATTGATTCCGATGCTTCACTTCAGGGTTACTGTATCCCTTGGACCTTCTTATTGACGATGAATTAAATAGAAAAGGCACAATGCCGACTTAAGTACAAGAAGACTGACTCTTCTTACTGACTATGATTTGAACCATTCCTGTGACACTAGTTATAGATTCCGATGCTTCACTTCAGGTTTACTGTATCCCTCTGACCTTCTTATTGACAATGAAACACAGAAATTGCATTGGAATTAAATAGAAAAGGCACAATGCCGACTTAAGTACAAGAAGACTGACTCTTCTTACTGTCTATGATTTGAAACATTCCTGTGACACTAGTTATAGATTTCCATGCTTCATTTCAGATTTACTGTATCCCTTGGACCTTCTTATTGACGATGAAACACAGAAAAAAGAAAAGGCACAATGCCGACTTAAGTACAAGAAGACTGACTCCTCTTACTGTCTATGCTTTGAACCATTCCTGTGACGCTACTTACAGATTCCGATGCTTCACTTCAGGTTTACTGTATCCCTCTGACCTTCTTATTGACGATGAAACGCAGAAATTGCATAATAATTAAATAGAAAAGGCACAATGCCGATATAAGTACAAGAAGACTGACTCTTCCTACTGTCTATGTTTTGAACCATTCCTGTGACACTAGTTATAGATTCCGATGCTCCACTTCAGGTTTACTGTATCTCTTGACCATCTAATTGTGGATGAAACACAGTAATTGCATCGGAATTAAATTGAAAAGGGCATAATGCCGACTGAAGTACAAGAAGTTTTACTCTTCTTACTGTCTATATTTTGAACCACTCCTGTGACACTAGTTATAGATTCCAATGCTTCACTTCAGGTTTACTGTATCCCTCTGACCTTCTTATTGACGATGAAACACAGAAATTGCCTCGGAATTAAATACAAAAGGCACAATGCCGATTTAAGTACAAGAAGACTGACTCTTCTTACTGTCTATGCTTTGAACCATTCCTGTGACGTTAGTTACATATTCCGATGCTTCACTTCAGGTTTACTGTATCCCTCTGACCTTCTTATTGACGATGAAACACAGAAATTGCATAAGAATTAAATAGAAAAGGCACAATGCCGACTTAAGTACAAGAAGACTGACTCTTCCTACTGTCTATGTTTTTAACCATTCCTGTGACACTAGTTATGGATTCCGATGCTTCACTTCAGGTTTACTGTATCCCTCTGACCTTCTTATTGACAATGAAGCACAGATATTGAATCGGAATTAAATACAAAAGGCACACTGCCGACTTAAGTAGAAGAAGACTGACTCTTCCTACTGTCTATGTTTTTAACCATTCCTGTGACACTAGTTATAGATTCCGATGCTTCACTTCAGGTTTACTGTATCCCTCTGACCTTCTTATTGACGATGAAACACTGAAATTGCATCGGAATTAAATACAAAAGGCACAATGCCGACTTAAGTACAAGAAGACTGACTCTTCTTACTGACTGTTTTGAACCATTCCTGTGACACTAGTTGTAGATTCCGATGCTTCACTTCAGGTTTACTGTATCCCTCTGACCTTCTTATTGACGATGAAGCACAGATATTGCATCGGAATTAAATACAAATGGCACAATGCCGACTCAAGTACAAGAAGACTGACTCTCCTTACTGTCTATGTTTTGAACCATTCCTGTCACACTAGATATAGATTCCGATGCTTCACTTTAGGTTTATTGTATCCCTTGGACCTTCTTATTGACGATGAAACACAGAAATTGCATCGGAATTAAATACAAAAGGCACAATGCCGACTTAAGTACAAGAAGACTGACTCTTCTTACTGTCTAAGTTTTGAACCATTCCTGTGACACTAGTTATAGATTCTGATGCTTCACTTCAGTTTTACTGTATTCCTTGGACCTTCTAATTCACGATGAAACACAGAAATTGAATCGGAATCAAATACAAAAGGCACAATGCCGACTTAAGTACATGTAGACTGACTCTTCCTACTGTCTATGTTTGAAACATTCCTGTGACACTAGTTATAGATTCCGATGCTTCATTTCAGGTTTACTGTATCCCTTGGATCCTCTTATTGACGATGAATCACAGATAGTGCATCAGAGTTAAATACAATAGGCACAATACCGATTTAAGTACAAGAAGACTGACTCTTCCTACTGTCTATGTTTTGATCCATTCCTGTGACACTAGTTATAGATTCCGATGCTTCACTTCAGGTTTACTGTATCCATGGGACCTTCCTATTGACGATGAGACACAGAAATTGCATCGGAATTAAATAGAAAGGGCACAATGCCGATTTAAGTACAAGAGGACTGACTCTTCTTACTGTCTATGCTTTGAACCATTCCTGTGACGTTAGTTACATATTCCGATGCTTCACTTCAGGTTTAGTGTATCCCTCTGACCTTCTTATTGACGATGAAACACAGAAATTGCATAAGAATTAAATAGAAAAGGCACAATGCCGACTTAAGTACAAGAAGACTGACTCTTCCTACTGTCTATGTTTTGAACCATTCCTGTGACACTAGTTATAGATTCCGATGCTACACTTCAGGTTTACTGTATCCCTCTGACCTTCTAATTGTGGATGAAACACAGTAATTGCATCGGTATTAAATTGAAAAGGGCATAATGCCGACTTAAGTACAAGAAGTCTGACTCTTCTTACTGTCTATATTTTGAACCATTCCTGTGACACTAGTTATAGATTGCGATGCTTCACTTCCGGTTTACTGTATCCCTCTGACCTTCTCATTGACGATGAAACACAGAAATTGCATCGGAATTAAATACAAATGGCACAATGCCGACTCAAGTACAAGAAGACTGACTCTCCTTACTGTCTATGTTTTGAACCATTCCTGTCACACTAGATATAGATTCCGATGCTTCACTTTAGGTTTATTGTATCCCTTGGACCTTCTTATTGACGATGAAACACAGAAATTGGATCGGAATTAAATACAAAAGGCACAATGCCGACTTAAGTACAAGAAGACTGACTCGTCTTACTGTCTAAGTTTTGAACCATTCCTGTGACACTAGTTATAGATTCCGATGCTTCACTTCAGGTTTACTGTATCCCTTGGACCTTTTTATTGACGATGAAACACAGAAATGTAATCGGAATTAAATACAAAAGGCACACTGCCGACTTAAGTAGAAGACGACTGACTCTTCCTACTGTCTATGTTTTTAACCATTCCTGTGACACTAGTTATAGATTCCGATGCTTCACTTCAGGTTTTCTGTATCCCTCTGACCTTCTTATTGACGACGAAACACAGAAATTGCATCGGAATTAAATACAAAAGGCACAATGCCGACTTAAGTACAAGAAGACTGACTCTTCTTACTGAATGTTTTGAACCATTCCTGTGACTCTAGTTGTAGATTCCGATGCTTCACTTCAGGTTTACTGTATCTCTCTGACCTTCTTATTGACAATGAAGCACAGATATTGCATCGGAATTAGATACAAATGGCACAGTGCCGACTTAAGTACAATAAGACTGACTCTTCCTACTGTCTATGTTTTGAACCATTCCTGTGACACTAGTTATAGATTCCGATGCTACACTTCAGGTTTACTGTATCCCTCTGACCTTCTAATTGTGGATGAAACACAGTAATTGCATCGGTATTAAATTGAAAAGGGCATAATGCCGACTTAAGTACAAGAAGTCTGA